>NC_139023.1:67851596-68264419 GCF_964662115.1 Mustela nivalis | reverse complement strand
ATCAATTTGATAGAACAAACCAATAAGAGAGAAGAGCCACATGGTCCTCTCAGTTGATGCAGAAAAAGTATTTGACAAGTTACAGCATCTGTTCTTCATTAAAACGCTTCAAAGTATAACAGTAGAGGGAACATTCCTCAACTTCAGAAAATCTATCTATGAAAAAGCCACAGAGAACTGACAGCCTTCCCCTTGAGATTGGGAACACGACAAGGATGCCCACTCTCACCTCTCTTGTTCAACATAGTATTAGAAGTCCTAGCAATAGCAATCAAATAAAAAAGAGAAATAAAATGTATTCAAATTGGCAATGAAGAAGTCAAACTCTCTCTCTTTGCAGATGACATGATAATTTATATGGAAAACACAAAAGACTCCACTCCCAAACTAGTAGAACTCATACAGCTATTCAGTTCTGTGGCAGGATACAAAATCAATATACAGAAATCAGTTGCTTTCTTATACACTAACAATGAAAATATAGAAAGTGAATTGAGAGAATTGATTCCATTTACTATAGCACCATGAATCATAAGATACCTGGGAATAAACCTAACCAAAGAGGTAAAGGATCTGTACTCATGGAACTACAGAACATTTATAAAAGGAATTGAAGAAGACACAAAAAGATGGAAGAAAATTCCATGCTCATGGTTCGGTAGAATAAACATTGTTGAAATGTCTATACTGCCTATAGCAATCTATACTTTCAATGCAATCCCAATCAAAATTCCACTGACGTTTTCATAGAGCTGGAACAAACAATCCTAAAATTTGTATGGAACCAGAAGAAACCCTGAATTGCTGTGGAAATATTGAAAAACAAAACTTGGGTTATCACATTGCCTGATTTCAAGCTTTACAACAAAGTGTGATCACCAAGACAACATGGTACTTGCACAAAAACAGACACATAGACCAGTGGAACAGAGTAAAGAGCCCAGATATAGACCCTCAAGTCTATGGTCAAATAATCTTCAAAAAAGCAGGAAAGAAATATACAGTAGAAAAAAGACAGTCTCTTCAATAAATGGTGCTCAGAAAATTGGACAGTTATGTGTAGAAGAATGAAACTCGAACATTCTCTTACACCATACACAAAAGTAAACTCAAAATGTATAAAATACCTCAACATGAGGCAGGAATCTATCAAAATCCTAGATCAAAACATAGGCAGTAACCTCCTTGACATCAGCCACAGCAACTTCTTTCAAGATATGTCTCCAAAAGCAAAGGAAACAAAAGTGAAAATAAACTTTTGGGACTTCATCAAGACCAAAAGCTTCTTCACAAAGGAAACAGTCAACAAAACAAAGAGGCAACCCACGGAATGGAGGAAGATATTCGCAAATGACACTACAGACAAAGGGCTGGTATCCAAGATCTATAAAGAACTCCTCAAACTCAACACACATAAAACAGATAATCACATCAGAAAATAGGCAGAAGACATGAACAGTCACTTCTCCAATGAAGACATACAAATAGCTAAAAGACACATGAAAAATATTCATCATCATTAGCCATCAGACAGATTCAAATCAAAACCAGATTGAGATACCATCTTACACCAGCTAGAGTGACCAAAATTAGCAAGACAGTAAACAACATGTGTTGGAGAGGATGTGGAGAAAGGGTAAGCCTCTTACCCTGTTGGTGGGAATTCAAGTTGGTGCAGCCACTTCGGAAAACAATGTGGAGATTCCTTAAGAAATTAAAAATAGGGCTATCCTATGACTCTGCAATAGCACTACTGGGTATTTACCCCAATGATACTGATGTAGTGAAAAGAAGGGCCATATGTGCCCCAATGTTTATAGCAGCAATGCCCAGTCACCAAACTGTGGAGAGAACGAAGATGCCTTCAATGAACGAATGGATAAAGAAGATATGATCCATATATACAATGGAGTATTATGCCTCCATCAGAAAGGATGAATATCAACTGGACGAGATTATGCTGAGTGTCAAACAGAGAGATTCCATTATCATATGATTTAACTTACTTGTGAGTCATAAAGAATAACATATAGGACATGAAGAGATGGAAAAGAGAAGGGAGTTGGGGGAAATTGGAGGGGGAGACAATCCATGAGAGTCTGTGGACTCTGAGGAAAAAAAACTGAGGGTTTTGGAGGGGAGGGTTTGGGGAGTTAGGTGAGCTTGGTGGTAGGTATTATGGAGGGCACATATGGCATGGAGCACTGGGAGTGGTGCATACACAATGAAGGCTGGAACACCGAAAAGAAAAGAAATAAATGAAAAAAAAAGCAAAATATAGAAATATATTTAGATAGAAATTTTTTTAAAAATTTAAAAATTCCAGTGTGTCTGTGTGTCTGTGTGTTCTACCTCTTCTTTATTAATTCATCAATTGATTGATATTTAGACTCTTTCCATAATTTGACTACTATAAATGATGGCCTATAAACATCAGGTGCATGTATTTTTTTGAATTAGCATTTTTGTATTCTTAAATAATTACATAGTAGTACAATTTATAGTGTGTTCTATTTTTAACTCTTGGCTGAACCTCCATATTGTTTTACAGAGTGGCACACAAGTTTGCATCACCACTA
Source organism: Mustela nivalis (assembly GCF_964662115.1). NCBI lineage: Eukaryota > Metazoa > Chordata > Mammalia > Carnivora > Mustelidae > Mustela > Mustela nivalis. The sequence goes on along the minus strand of NC_139023.1, from coordinate 68,261,840 downwards.
ACAGTGTAAAAGTTTTCCCCTTTCTCCACATCCTCACCAACACCTCTTGTTTCTCATGTTATTGATTTTAGCCATTCTGACAGATGTCACATGATATCTCATCATAGTTTTGATTTGTATTTCCCAATGATCAGTAGTACTGAACATTTTTTCACTTGTGTGTTGGCCAGCTGTAGGTCTTCTTTGGAAAAATGTCTGTTCGTGTCTTCTGCCCATTTTTAATTGAATTATTCTGTTTTTTTGAATGTTGAGTTTTGTGAGTTCTTTATATATTTTGGAAATTAATCCTCTATTGGATTTGTCATTTGCAAAAGCTTGCAAAAACTTCTTCCAAAGTTTACCTTTCAGCTTTGTTGATTGTTCCCTTTGCTGTGCAGAAAATGTTTATTTTGATAAAGTCCTAATAGTTTTTTTTTACTTTTGTTTCCCTTGACACAGGACACATTTCTAGAAAAAAATTGCTATGGCCAATGTCAAAGAGGTTACTGCTTGTGTTATCCTCTAGATTTTTATAGTTTCAGGTCTCACATTTAACTCTTTAATTCATTTGGATTTATTTTTGTGTATGGTATAAGAAAGTGATCAATTTTCCCAACATCATTTACTGAAAAGACAGTCTTTTTACTTATTGGATATTCTTTCCTGATTTTTTGAAGATTAATTGACCATGTAGTTGTGGGTTCCTGTATGGATTTTCTATTCTATTGATCTTTGTGTCTATTTTTATTCCAGTACCATATTATCATGTTCATTGCAACTTTGTAATGTATCTTGAAGTCCAGAATTGTGACACCTCCAACTTTGCTTTTCATTTTTCAAGGTTGCTTTGGTGATTCAAGATCTTTTGTGGTTTTGTACAAATTTTAGGATTGTTTAGTCTAGCTCTGTGGAAAATGATGTTGATATTTTATAAGAATTATATTAAATGGGAAGACAAGATGGCAGGGAAGTAGGAGGAGGCGCCGTTTCAACCTGTACCCTAAAGTGAGCTGATTACCTTCCAAAGAACTCCAATCACCCACGAAATCAGCCTGAAATCAGAATTATACACGTCTGGATCTCTACTGGAGCAGAAGATGCCAGTGGGCAGGTAAAGTGGAATGGGAAAGTTGGACAGATATCGGAAGATAAACAAAAGGGGGAGGGAGCCACCAGAGGTGACCCTTTGGAAAGTAATATCCCAATACAAGAGTGCCCTGTGCCTGGGGACCAGCATTAACTCTGGAGTCTGGTAGAAAGCACTCAAAAAGAGCAAAGGATCACCATGGGGAAATTGTGGGAATTGGGGTGTTAGGGTCAGGGGCTTAAGTCCCCAGACCCAGGACAGCCACCCCTGGTGCAGAGCCAGAGAGAGTGCGGCAGAGAAACCAGGTCTTGGTCCCTGAACCACCAGCGTGCCTGAGAGCACATGGCACCCGGCTCCCATGAGGGGCTGGGAGCCTCGCCAGCCAACAGAAGCACAGCCTTTTTGCAGTCCCTATGCGAGTGCCCTGCCATGCCATCAGAGCCTGAGTCGTGCCCTGTCCCCTCCCCTGAAAGAGGTGCACACAAATGCCAGCCGGGTGCTCTCAGACCAGAAAGACCAGGCACTCCCAGCCCTGGCCAGCGGGAAAATCTCAGTGTGCGATCGCTGCTTGGAACTTCTCTGGCAGTCTGTAGCTGCCAGACAGCCACCCTGCCATGGTTTTGGGTACAAGCAAAAAATCCTGAGTCCCCAGGGACTACGACGGGGAACCTGCTCTGCCAGCGGCCCAGGGGGGATTTATTTGGGCTCTGTAGCCAGAGTCCTCTCTCTGAAAGAGAGGTCAGGGTGCAGTTTGCTTTCCTCTAAATCTACAAAAACCATCAAAAGTGGTCAAGGCGAGAGAGAAAAACAAAAGTTAACAATATAAAAACCTCCAGAGAACAAAAGCCTGAAAAAAACAGTTTACTCAGAGCCTACCTCCTTGAGGGGGGCGGGAGGACTTAACTGAGAGAACACCATTGACTGAAAACCCAAGTGGCAGGCCCCTCCCCCCAGAAAACCAACCAGGAAAGGAAAAAAAAAAAAGACGACAAGAGAGTAACCACCACTACTTCATAGGACAATTTTTGTTATTAATTTGATCCCACTACTCTGGCTGATTTTTTTTAAATAGTTAATTTTTTATTATTATATAGATAATTTTTTAACCTATTTACCATCACAGTGAGATATCCAGTACATCAAATCTATAATAACCTTCTAACATGAACTTTTTGATACATACACCTGTGTTTTCCTTTTGCATTTCTATTTTTTAAATATTTTTTTAAATTTTAGTTTATTTTAGTCTAGTTTATTCCTTCTTTTAATTTTTATTTTCTAATATTCATATAGAGCTAAAATTCAAGGTAATCCCCTTTCCCCAATCAATGCCACCCCTATAGTTAAACCAATTCCTAAATCCCCCCTTATCTTAGGAAAGCTGAGTCCTTTAACAAAGATATCAAGATACATCCAGAAAGAATCAAAACAACCTTCCTCACCCACATTGAGAGTTTACAACCACTCTACCATCTTTTTCTTCCACCAGTATTTCTGTGTTTTTGTGTTTGTCCTGATGGTATTTAAATCTTACACTTGGGGTTCTTTTTGATGAGGTTCTTCCTTTATTTGCATATATGTATATGCAAATATATATATATTTTTTTCTCTGTTCATATACTTTATTTTAATAATTTTTTATTTTTTATAAACATATATTTTTATCCTCAGGGGTACAGGTCTATGAATCACCAGGTTGACACACTACACAGCACTCACCAAAGCACATACCCTCCCCAATGTCCATAATCCCACCCCCTTCTCCCAAACACCCTCCCACCAGCAACCCTCAATTTGTTTTGTGAGATTAAGAGTCACTTATGGTTTGTCTCCCTCCCAATCCCATCTTGTTTCATATATTCTTCTCCTACCCACTTAAGCACCCATGTTGCATAACCACTTCCTCATATCAGGGTGATCATATGATAGTTGTCTTTCTCTGCTTGACTTATTTCGCTAAGCATGATATGCTCTAGTTCCATCCATATTGTCGCAAATGGCAAGATTTCATTTTTTTTGATGGCTGCATAGTATTCCATTGTGTATATATACCACCTCTTCGTGATCCATTCATCTGTAGATGGACATCTAGGTTCTTTCCATAGTTTGGCTATTGTGGACATTGCTGCTATAAACATTCGGGTGCATGTGCCCCTTTGGATCACTACGTTTGTATCTTTAGGGTAAATACCCAATAATGCAATTGCTGGGTCATAGGGCAGTTCTATTTTCAACATTTTGAGGAACCTCCATGCTGTTTTCCAGAGTGGCTGCACCAGCTTGCATTCCCACCAACAGTGTAGGAGGGTTCCCCTTTCTCCGCACCCTCGCCAGCATCTGTCATTTCCTGACTTGTTGATTTTAGCCATTCTGACTGGTGTGAGGTGATATCTCATTGTGGTTTTGATTTGTATTTCCCTGATGCCGAGTGATATGGAGCACTTTTTCATGTGTCTGTTGGCCATCTGGATGTCTTCTTTGCAGAAATGTCTGTTCAAGTCCTCTGCCCATTTCTTGATTGGATTATTTGTTCTTTGGGTGTTGAGTTTGCTAAGTTCTTTATAGATTCTGGACACTAGTCCTTTATCTGATATGTCGTTTGCAAATATCTTCTCCCATTCTGTCAGTTGTCTTTTGATTTTGTTAACTGTTTCCGTTGCTGTGCAAAAGCTTTTGATATTGATGAAATCCCAATAGTTCGTTTTTGCCCTTGCTTCCCTTGCCTTTGGCGTTGTTCCTAGGAAGATGTTGCTGCGGCTGAGGTCGAAGAGGTTGCTGCCTGTGTTCTCCTCAAGGATTTTGATGGATTCCTTTCGCACATTGAGGTCCTTCATCCATTTTGAGTCTATTTTTGTGTGTGGTGTAAAGAAATGGTCCAATTTCATTTTTCTGCATGTGGCTGTCCAGTTTTCCCAGCACCATTTGTTGAAGGGGCTGTCTTTTTTCCATTGGACATTCTTTCCTGCTTTGTCAAAGATTAGTTGACTGTAGAGTTGAGGGTCTATTTCTGGGCTCTCTATTCTGTTCCATTGATCTATGTGTCTGTTTTTGTGCCAATACCATGCCGTCTTGATGATGACAGCTTTGTAATAGAGCTCAAAGTCCGAAATTGTGATGCCACCAACGTTGGCTTTCTTTTTCAATATCCCTTTGGCTATTCGATGTCTTTTCTGGTTCCATATAAATTTTAGAATTATTTGTTCCATTTCTTTGAAAAAGATGGATGGTACTTTGATAGGAATTGCATTAAATGTGTAGATCGCTTTAGGTAGCATAGACATTTTCACAATATTTATTCTTCCAATCCATGAGCATGGAACATTTTTCCATTTCTTTGTGTCTTCCTCAATTTCTTTCAAGAGTACTTTATAGTTTTCTGAGTATAGATTCTGTGCCTCTTTGGTTAGGTTTATTCGTAGGTATCTTATGGTATTGGGTGCAATTTTAAATAGGATTGACACCTTAATTTCTCTTTCTTCTGTCTTGCTGTTGGTGTAGAAAACTGCAACTGATTTCTGTGCATTGATTTTATATCCTGACACTTTACTGAATTCCTGTATAAGTTCTAGCAGTTTTGGAATAGAGTCTTTTGGGTATTCCACATATAGTATCATATCATCTGCAAAGAGTGATAATTTGACTTCTTCTTTGCCGATTTGGATGCTTTAATTTCCCTTTTGTTGTCTGATTGCTGAGGCTAGGACCTCTAGTGTTATGTTGAATAGCAGTGGTGATATGACATCCCTGCCGTGTTCCTGACCTTAGCAGAAAAGCTTTCCGTTTTTCTCCATTGAGAATGATGTTTACAGTGGGTTTTTCATAGATGACTTTGATGATATTGAGGTATATGCCCTCTATCCCTACACTTTGAAGAGTTTTGATCAGGAAGGGATGCTGTACTTTGTCAAATGCTTTTTCAGCATCTATTGAGAGTATCATATGGTTCTTGTTCTTTCTTTTATTGATGTGTTGTATCACATTGACTGATTTGCGGATGTTGAACCAACCTTGCAGCCCTGGAATAAATCCCACTTGGTCGTGGTGAATAATCCTTTTAACGTACTGTTGAATCCTATTGGCTAGTATTTTGTTGAGTATTTTCGCATCTGTGTTCATCAAGGATATTGGTCTAAAGCTCTCCTTTTTGATGGGATCCTTGTCTGGTTTTGGGATCAAGGTGATGCTGGCCTCATAAAAAGAGTTTGGAAGTTTTCCTTCCATTTCTATTTTTTGGAACAGTTTCAGGAGAATAGGAATTAGTTCTTCTTTAAATGTTTGGTAGAATTCCCCCGGGAAGCCATCTGGCCCTGGGCTTTTGTTTGTTTGGAGATTTTTAATGACTGTTTCAATCTCCTTACTGGTTATGGGTCTGTTCAGGCTTTCTATATTCTTCCTTGTTCAGTTGTGGTAGTTTATATGTTTCTAGGAATGCATCCATTTCTTCCAGATTGTCAAATTTATTGGCGTAGAGTTGCTCATAGTATGTTTTTATAATAGTTTGTATTTCTTTGGTGTTAGTTGTGATCTCTCCTCTTTCATTCATGATTTTATTTATTTGGGTCCTTTCTCTTATCTTTTTGGTAAGTCTGGCCAGGGGTTTATCAATTTTATTAATTCTTTCAAAGAACCAGCTCCTAGTTTCGTTGATTTGTTCTATTGTTTTTTTGGTTTCTATTTCATTGATTTCTGCTCTGATCTTTATAATTTCTCTTCTCCTGCTGGGCTTAGGGTTTCTTTCTTGTTCTTTCTCCAGCTCCTTTAGGTGTAGGGTTAGGTTGTGTACCTGAGACCTTTCTTGTTTCTTGAGAAAGGCTTGTACCGCTATATATTTTCCTCTCAGGACTGCCTTTGTTGTGTCCCACAGATTTTGAACCATTGTATTTTCATTATCATTTGTTTCCATGATTTTTTCAATTCTTCTTTAATTTCCCGGTTGACCCATTCATTCTTTAGAAGGATGCTGTTTAGTCTCCATGTATTTGGGTTCTTTCCAAACTTCCTTTTCTGGTTGAGTTCTAGCTTTAGAGCATTGTGGTCTGAAAATATGCAGGGAATGATCCCAATCTTTTGACACCGGTTGAGTCCTGATTTAGGACCGAGGATGTGATCTATTCTGGAGAATGTTCCATGTGCACTAGAGAAGAATGTGTATTCTGTTGCTTTGGGATGAAATGTTCTGAATATATCTGTGATGTCCATCTGGTCCAGTGTGTCTTTTAAGGCCTTTATTTCCTTGCTGATCTTTTGCTTGGATGACCTGTCCATTTCAGTGAGGGGAGTGTTAAAGTCCCCTACTATTATTGTATTGTTGTTGATGTGTTTCTTTGATTTTGTTATTAATTGGTTTATATAGTTGGCTGCTCCCACGTTGGGGGCATAGATATTTAAAATTGTTAGATCTTCTTGTTGGACAGACCCTTTGAGTACGATATAGTGTCCTTCCTCATCTCTTATTTTAGTCTTTGGCTTAAAATCTAATTGATCAGATATAAGGATTGCCACTCCTGCTTTCTTCTGATGTCCATTAGCATGGTAAATTCTTTTCCACCCCCTCACTTTAAATCTGGAGGTGTCTTCGGGCTTAAAATGAGTTTCTTGGAGGCAACATATAGATGGGTTTTGTTTTTTTATCCATTCTGATACCCTGTGTCTTTTGACAGGGGCAATTAGGCCATTAACATTCAGGGTAACTATTGAGAATATGAATTTAGTGCCATTGTATTGCCTGTAAGGTGACTGTTACTGTATATGGTATCTGTTCCTTTCTGATCTACCACTTGTAGGCTCTCTCTTTGCTTAGAGGACCCCTTTCAATATTTCCTGTAGAGATGGTTTGGTGTTTGCAAATTCTTTCAGTTTTTGTTTGTCCTGGAAGCTTTTAATCTCTCCTTCTATTTTCAATGATAGCCTAGCTGGATATAGTATTCTTGGCTGCCTGTTTTTTTTGTTTAGTGCTCTGAAAATATCATGCCAGCTCTTTCTGGCCTGCCAGGTCTCGGTGGATAAGTCAGCTGCCAATCTAATATTTTTACCATTGTATGTTACAGACTTCTTTTCCCGGGCTGCTTTCAGGATTTTCTCTTTGTCACTGAGACTTGTAAATTGTACTATTAGGTGACGGGGTGTGGGCCTATTCTTATTGATTTTGAGGGGCGTTCTCTGAACCTCCTGAATTTTGATGCTCACTCCCTTTGCCATATTGGGGAAATTCTCCCCAATAATTCTCTCCAGTATACCTTCTGCTCCCCTCTCTCTTTCTTCTTCTTCTGGAATCCCAATTATTCTAATGTTGTTTCATCTTATGGTGTCATTTATCTCTCGAATTCTCCCCTCATGGTCCAGTAGCTGTTTGTCCCTCTTTTGCTCAGCTTCTTTATTCTCTGTCATTTGGTCTTCTATATCACTAATTCTTTCTTCTGCCTCATTTATCCTAGCAGTGAGAGCCTCCATTTTTTATTGCACCTCATTAATAACTTTTTCGATTTCAACTTGGTTAGATTTTAGTTCTTTTATTTCTCCAGAAAGGGCTTTTATATCTCTCAAGAGGGTTTTTCTAATATCTTCCATGCCTTTTTTCGAGCCCGGCTAGAACCTTGACAATTGTCATTCTGAACTCTAGATCTGACATATTACCAATGTCTGTATTGATTAGGTCCCTAGCCTTCGGTACTGTCTCTTGTTCTTTTTTTTGTGTTGAATTTTTCCGTCTTGTCATTTTGTCCAGATAAGAGTATATGAAGGAGCAAGGAAAAGGGCCCCACTCCTCAGTGCGCCCTCAGAGAACAGCGCCCAATTACTCCCATCTGCCTGACCTCCGGCTGCGCTCCGAGCTCACCCAGCCTGCAACCGGTTCAAGGTAACACCGAGCTGCGAGCTTACTGTGGGCTCTGTCTCTGTAGCTGGCTTTCCCGTTCCAATATCCGCAAGCTCTGTGACACTCAGACACCCCCGATCCTTCTGTGACCCTGCGGGACCTGAGGCCACACTGACCCCGCGTGGGCTCCGCTCCGGTTTAGCCTCTGGAGCGATGTCCTTCAGCGGAACAGACTTTTAAAATTCCTGATTGTGCGCCGTTGCTCCACCGCTTGCTGGGAGCCGGCCCCTCCCCCGGGGTCTATCTTCCCGTCGCTTTGGATTCACTTCTCCGCTGGTCCTACCTTTCAGAAAGTGGTTGTTTCTCTGTTTCCAGAATTGCTGTTCTTCTTCTCTTCAATCTGCCGATGGATTTTCAAGTGTTTGCAATCTTTAGATAAGATATCTAGCTGATCTCCAGCTAGCTGAAGTAGTCTCAGCCTGCTACTTCTCCGCCAACTTCACTCCTCCCCCCTGTTCATATACTTTTATCAGTCTTTTTGTTTGTCTCTGCCTGTTTGTATACTTCATAATCTCCCTTGGGGCCCATCTGGGCTAAACCTTCTTTTTGATCTCACCTTTCAATCCTGTCTCTCTCCCTCTCTCTTTTTTTTTTTCTTTTCCTTTTCTTTCTCCTCTCATTTGGGTGGGGAACCCTGATTGCACAGAGGCATTCCAGGGTGCACCTTGACTGCACCACAGTCGATACACCCAGCTACACCCGTTCAGCCATCTCTCACCAAAAGGACTAGGAGGAGGAATGCACAACAGAAGGAAAATAACGAAGATGGACCCTCTGCAACAGAGCTAATGGTTATCAACATAGACAATATGTCGGAAAGAGAATTCAGGCTAACAATTATCCAAGAAATAGCTAGGTTGGAGGAATTTATGGCTGACCAAATGGAATTGATTAGGGCCAAACTGAAAACGACCAGAGATCATGTTTTCAATATTAGGGAAGAGCTGAAAGCTACGATGGATGAGCTTCACAATGCTCTCAATGAGTTCCATTCTAATCTAAATTCTCTCAATGCTAGAGTAACTGAGACAGAAGAGAGAATTAGTGATGTGGAGGACAAACAGATAGAGAGAAAGGAACAGGAGGAAGACTGGAACAAACAGCTTAGAAGCCACAAAAACAGAATCAGGGAAATAAATGATGCCATGAAACATTTCAACATCAGAATTATTGGAATCCCTGAAGGGGAGGAGAAAGAAAGAAGTCTAGAAGGTATAGTGGAACAAGTTCTTCATGAAAATTTTCCAAATCTCATGAATGGAACCAGCATTCATGTACTAGAGGCCAAAAGTTTTCCCCCCAAGATTACAGATTCTCGAAAGTCCTCGAGACACCTAATAGTAAGAATGAAGATTTATAATTGTAGGCAGAACCTCTTGAAAGCAGCTGGGACAAAGAAGATCCTTACATACAGAGGAAAGCCCATCAGAATAACGTCAGACCTGTCCACAGAGACCTGTAAGCCAGAAAGGACTGGCAAGATATATTCAGGGCACTGAATGAGAAGAACATGCAGCCAAGAATACTTTATCCAGCAACACTGACATTAAAAATGGATGGAGAGATAAAGAGCTTCCAATACCGGCAAGGCTTAAAGGACTATGCAACCACCAAGCCGATACTGCAGGAAATATTAAGGGGGCTTATTTAAAGGAGGAAAAAGCCCAAGAATAGCATTGAACAGAAATATAGAGACAATCTACAGAAAGAAATACTTCAAAGATAACGTGATGTCAATAAAAACGTAGCTATCAATAATCACCCTCAATGTGAATGACCTAAATATGCCCATAAAACGGCACAGGGTTGCAGACTGGATAAAAAGACAGGACCCATCCATATGTTGTCTACAAGAGACGCATTTTGAAACTAAAGATACACCCAGACTGAAAGTGAAGGGATGGAGAAGCATCTTTCATGCAAATGGGCCTCAAAAGAAGGCTGGGGTAGCGATTCTCATATCAGATAAATTAGATTTTAAACTAAAGACTGTAGTCAGAGATGCAGAAGGACACTACATCATTCTTAAAGGGACTATCCACCAAGATGATCTAACAATTGTAAATATCTATGCCACAATATGGGAGCAGCCAATTACATAAGAAAACTGTTAATCAAGATAAAGAGTCATATTGATATGAATACACTAATCATTGGAGATCTTAACATGCCTCTCTCAGAAATAGGCAGGTCATCAAAGCAGAAAATTAATAAAGAAATGAGAGCATTGAATGATACATTGGACCAGATGGACCTCATAGATATATACAGAACATTCCACCCTAAAACAACAGAATACTCATTCTTCTCAAGTGCACATGGAACCTTCTCAAGAATAGACCATATACTGGGTCACAAATCAGAACTCAACCGATACCAAAAGACTGAGATTATTCCCTGTACATTCTCAGATCACAATGCTTTGAAACTGGAGCTCAATCACAAGGAAAAGTTCAGAAGGAACTCAAACACTTGGAAGCTAAAGACCACCTTGCTTAAGAATGCTTGGATCAACCAGGAGATTAAGGAAGAACTGAAACAATTCATGAAAACCAGTGACAATGAAGACACTTCGATCCAAACCTATGGGATACAGCAAAGGCGGTCCTAAAGGGGAAATACATAGCCATCCAAGCCTCCCTCAAAAAAATTAAAAAATCCAGAACACAGCAGCTGTCTCTACACCTTAAAGAAGTGGAGAATCAACAAGAAATCAAACCAACTCCACACATAAGAAGGGAAATAATCAAGATTAGAGCTGAGATGTATGAGGTGGAAACCAGAGATACAATAGAACGTATCAATGAAACTAGAAGCTGGTTTGTTGAAAGAATCAATAAGATCGATAAACCATTGGCGACACTAATCCAAAAGAAAAGAGAGAAAGCTCAAATACATAAAATTATGAATGAAAAGGGAGAGATCACAACGAACACCAAAGAAGTAGAAACAATCATCAGAAGTTATTATCAACAGTTATATGCCAACAAGATAAGCAACCTAGATGAAATGGATGCATTCCTGGAAAATTATAAACTCAAATTGAACCAGGAAGAAATTGACAACCTGAATAGACCAATACCTAGTAACGAGATTGAAGCAGTGATCAAAAACCTCCCAAAAAACAAGAGCCCAGGACCTGATGCATTCCCTGGGTAATTCTACCAAACTTTCAAAGAAGAAATAACACCTATTCTCCTGAAGCTGTTTCAAAAACTTGAAGCAGAAGGAAAACTTCCTGACTCTTTCTATGAAGCCAGCATTACCCTGATCCCCAAACCAGGCAAAGATCCTACCAAAAAGGACAATTTCAGACCAATATCACTGGTGAATATGGATGCTAAGATTCTCAACAAGATCCTAGCAAACAGGATCCAACAGCACATTAAAAAGATTATCCACCAGGGCGCCTGGGTGGCTCAGTGGGTTAAGCCGCTGCCTTCGGCTCAGGTCATGATCTCAGGGTCCTGGGATCGAGTCCCACATCGGGCTCTCTGCTCAGCAGGGAGCCTGCTTCCTCCTCTCTCTCTCTCTCTCTCTGCCTGCCTCTCTGCCTACTTGTGATCTATCTCGGTCAAATAAATAATAAAATCTTTAAAAAAAAAAAAAAAGATTATCCACCATGACCAGGTGGGATTCATCCCTGGGCTACAAGGATGGTTCAACATTCGCAAATCAATCAATGTGATAGAACAAATCAATAAGAGAAGAGAGAAGAAATACATGGTCCTCTCAATCAAAGCAGAAAAGCATTTGACAAAATCCAGCATCTGTTCCTGATTAAAATACTTCAAAGTATAGGGATAGAGGGAACATTCCAAACTGCATCAATACTATCTATGAAAGACCCACAGCAAATATCCTCAATGGGAAAAAGCTTGAAGCCTTCCCTTTAAGATCAGGAACACAACAAGGATGCCCACTCTCACCACTCTTGTTCAACATAGCATTAGAAGTCCTAGCAACAGCAATCAGACAACAAAGAGAAATAAAAGGTATCCAAATTGGTAATGAAGAAGTCAAACTCTCTCTTTTTGCAGATGACATGATTCTTTATATGGAAAACCCAAAAGACTCCACCCCCAAACTACTAGAACTCATACAACAATTCAGCATCGTGGCAGGATACAAAGTCAATGTACAGAAATCAGTGGCTTTCTTATACACCAACAATGAAAATATAGAAAGGGAAATTAGAGAATCGATTCCATTTACTATAACACCAAGAACCATAAGATATCTGGGAATAAACCTAACCAAAGAGGTAAAGGATCTGTACTCGAGGAACTACAGAACACTCATGAAAGAAATTTAAAAATACACAAAAAGATGGAAGACCATTCCATGCTCTTGGATCAGAAGAATAAACACTGTTAAAATGTCTATAGTGCCTAGAGCAATCTATACTTTTAATGCCATTCCGATCAAAATTCCACCGGTATTCCTCAAAGAGCTGGAGCAAATAATCCAAAAATTTGTATGGAATCAGAAGAGACCCTGAATCGCTAAGGAAATGTTGAAAAACAAAAATAAAACAGGGGGCATCACGTTACCTGATTTCAAGCTTTACCACAGAGTTGTGATCACCAAGACAGCATGGTACTGGCATAAAAACAGACACATAAACCAGTGGAACAGAGTAGAGAGCTCAGATATGGACCCTCAACTCTATGGACAAATAATCTTTGACAAAACAGGAAAAAATATACAGTGGAGAAAAGACAGTCTCTTCAATAAATGGTGCTGGGAAAACTAAGCAGCTATATGTAGAAGAATGAAACTCGACCATTCTCTTACACCGTACACAAAGATAAACTCAAAATGGTTAAAAGACCTCAACGTGATACAGGAATCCATCAGAATCCTAGAGGAGAACATAGGCAGTATTCTCTTCAATATCAGCCACAGCAACTTCTTCAAGATATGTCTCCAAAGGCAAAGGAAACAAAAGCGAAGATGAACTTTTGGGACTTCATCAGAATCAAAAGCTTCTGCACAGCAAAAGAAACAGTCAAGAAAACAAAAAGGCAACACACGGAATGGGAGAAGATATTTGCAAATGACAGTACAGACAAATGGTTGATATCCAGGATCTATAAAGAACTCCTCAAACTCAGCACACACAAAACAGACAATCATATCAAAAAATGGGCAGAAGATATGGACAGACACTTCTCCAATGAAGACATACAAATGGCTATCAGACACATGAAAAAATGTTCATCATCACTAGCCCTCAGGGAGATTCAAATTAAAACCACATTGAGATATCACCTTACACCAGTTAGAATGGCCAAAATTAGCAAGACAGGAAATAACATGTGTTGGAGAGGATGTGGAGAAAGGCGAACCCTCTTACACTGTTGGTAGAAATGCAAGTTGGTGCAGCCTCTTTGGAGAACAGTGTGGAGATTCCTCAAGAAATAAAAAATAGAACTTCCCCATGACCCTGCCATTGCACTACTGGGTATTTACCCCAAAGATACAGATGTCGTGAACAGAAGGGCCATCTGTACCCCAATGATTATAGCAGCAATGGCCACGGTCGCCAAACTGTGGAAAGAACCAAGATGCCCTTCAACGGACGAATGGATAAGGAAAATGTGGTCCATATACATTATGGAGTATTATGCCTCCATCAGAAACGATGAATACCCAACTTTTGTAGCAACATGGATGGGACTGAAAGAGATTATGCTGAGTGAAATCAGTCAAGCAGAGAGAGTCAATTATCATATGGTTTCACTTATTTGTGGAGCATAACAAATAGCATGGAGGACATGGGGAGTTATAGAGGAGAAGGGAGTTGGGGGAAATTGAAAGGGAAGGTGAACCATGAGAGACTATGGACTCTGAAAAACAATCTGAGGGTTTTGAAGGGGTGGGGGGTGGGAGGTTGGGGTACCAGGTGGTGGGTATTATAGACGGCATGGAGCACTGGGTGTGGTGCAAAAATCATGAATACTGTTATGCTGAAAATAAAAAATAAATTTAAAAAAAGAATTATATTAAATGTGTACATTGATTTGGGTAGTATAGACATTTTAACAATATTTGTTTTTTCAGTCGATGAGCATGGAATGTCTTTCCATTTCCTTGTGCCATCTTCAATTTCTTTCATCAGTGGCTTATAAGTTTCAGAGTATAGTTTTTGTTTTTTGTTTTTTGTTTGCTTGTTTTACTCCTTTTGTTAGGTTTATTCCTAGGTGTCTTATTGTTTTGGTGCAATTGTAAATGTCATTGATTCCCTGATTTCTCTGTCTGTTGCTTCACTTTTGGTGTAATGAAATGTAATAGATTTCCAGATGTTGATTTTTTATCCTGTGAATTTTCTAAATTCATTTATCAGGTCTACCAGTATTTTGGTGGAGCTTTTTGGGTTTTCTGCATATGTATCATGTCATTTTCAAATAATGAAAGTTCTACTTCTTCTTTGCCAATTTGGATGCATTTTATATCTTTTTTGTCTAATTGCAGGAGCAGGTTTCTAGTACTATGTTAAATAATAGTGGTGAGAATGGATATCCTTGTCTTATTCCTGACTGTAGGGAAAAAGGTCTCAGTTTTTCCCCTTTGAGAATGATATTAGCTGTGGATTTTTCATATACAGCCTTTATTATGTTGAGATGTATGTTGCCTCTGAACATATTTTGTTGAGGGTTTTTATCATGAATGGTTATTGTACTTTGTCAATTTTTTTTTCTGCATCTATTGAAGTGATCATATGGTCCTTATCCTTCCTTTTATTAATGTGGTGTATTGTGTTGATTGATTTGTGAATATGGAACTACACTTTCAACCCAGGAATAAATCCAACTTGATTGTGGTGAATGTTTTTTTTCCCCATATATTATTGTATTTGAATTTGCTATCATTTTATTGAGAATTTTTACATACATGTCCACCAAGGATATTGGTTAGTAGTTCTCTTTTTTAGTGGACTCTATCTGGCTTTGGAATCAGGGTAATGCTGGCCTCTTAGAATGAACTTGGAAGTTTTCCCTCCTTTTCTATTTTTTGGAAGTTTGAGAACAGGTATTAACTCTTCTTTAAATAATTCACCTATGAAATCATCTAGCTCTGAAATTTAATTTGTTGGGAGTTTTCTGACTAATGATTCAACTTCATTGCTGGTTATCAGTCTTTTCCAGTTTTCTCTTTCTTACTGTTTCAATTTCAGTAGTTTATATGTTTCCAGGAATTTGTCCATTTCTTCCAGGTTGCCCAATTTGTTGGCATATAGAGTTTCATAATAATGTCTTACAATTGTTTTATTTCTGTGGTGTTGGTTGTTATTTATCTTCTGTCATTTGTGATTTTACTTATTTAGGTCTTTCTCTTTTCTTTTTGGTAAGTCTAGCTAAAGGTTTATAATTTTATTGATTTTTTTTCGAGAACCTTGCTTGTTTGTTTGTTTTTAAGTTTCTCTATCATTCATTTTTACCTTAATCTTTATGATTTCCTTACTTCTGCTGGCTTTAGGCTTCTTTTGTTGTTGTTGTTGTTTTTCTAGCTCTTTTATGTGTAAGTTTAGGTCATGTATTTGAAATTTTTCTTGATCCTTGATGTAGGCTTTTATTGCTATATACTTCCTTCTTGGGATTGCTTTTGCTGCATCCCAAAGGTTTTGGACCATTGTATTTTCATTTGTTTCCATGCATTTTTAAAATTTCTTCTTTGATTTCCTGGTTGACCCATTCACTGTTTAGTGGCATGTTGTTTAAACTTCAAGTATATGTGGTCTTTCCAAAGTTTTTCTTGTGGTTGACTTCTAGTTTCATAGCATTGTGGTCAGAGAAGGTGCATAGTATAATTTCAGACTTTTTATTTTTGTTGAGGCCCGATTTATGACCTAATATGTGATTTGTTCTGGAGAATTTCCCAAGTGCATTTGAAAAATGTGTGTATGTTGCTGTTCCAGGATGGAATGTTCTTAATATATATGTTAATATATATATGTTAAGTCCATCTGGTCCAGTGTGTCATTCAAAGCCATTGTTTCTTTGTTTATTTTATGTAAGTGAGATGTTAATGTACCTTACTATTGTTATATTTTTTTCACTTGGTTCATTTATGTTTGGTACTGCTTTACATATTTGGGTATTCCCATGCTAGGGGCATAAACATTTACAATTGTTTGATCTTCCTGTTGGATTGTCTCCTTTATTATGATATAATTCCCTTCTCTGTCTCTTGTCAGAGTCTGTGTTTGAAAGTCTAGTTTGTCCAATATAAGTATTGCTACTCTGGCTTTCTTTTGATATCCATTTGTGTGATAAATGTTTCTCCATCCCCTTACTTTCAATCTTCAGGTATCTTTATACTTAAAATGAGCTCTTGTAGGCAGTATATAGATGGGTCTTGTGTTTTCATTCATCCTGACACCTTGTGTCTTTTGATTGAAGCATTTAGTCCATATACTTTCAAAGTAATTATTGATGGATACGTAATTGGCACCATTCTATTACTTGTTTTGTCATAGTTTCTGGATACTTCTCTCATCCTTTTTTTGTCTTTTTCACTTTTGGTCTTTATTTTCCATTCAAAAAATCTACTTTAGTATTTCTGGCAGGGATGGTTTAGTGGTCACAAACTCCTTTTGTTTTTGTTTGTCTGGGAAACTCTTTTTCTTTCCTTCTATTCTGAATGATAGCCTTGGTGGATAGAGTACTCTTTTTTTTTAAGATTTTATTTATTTATTTGATAACAGAGATTACAAGTAGTCAGAGAGGTAGGCAGAGAGAGAGGAGGAAGCAGGTTCCCCGCTGAGCACAGAGCCAAATGCGGGGCTCAATCCCAGGACCCTGGGATCATGACTTGAGCTGAAGGCAGAGGCTTCAACCCACTGAGCCACCCAGGTGCCCCTGGATACAATACTCTTGGCTGCAGATTTTCCAGATTTAGCACTTGGAATATATCATGGCCCTCCCTTCTGGCTTGCTAAATTTCTGTTGAGAATTTCCCAGCTAACCTTTTAAGTTAGTGACTTCTTTTGTTTTGCTATTGTTAAGATTTTTTTTCTTTATCACTGTATCTTGCCAATTTAATTATAATATGTATTGATATTGGCCTGCTTTTGTTGATTTTGATGGGAGTTCTCTGTGCCTTGGGTCTGAATGTCTGTTCCCTTCCCCAGATTAGGGAGGTTTTCTGCTATTATTTCTTAAAATAAATTTTCTGCCCCCTTTTCTCTCTCTTCCTCTTCTGGGACTCCTATAACATGAGTGTCATTTTGTTTGATGCAGTTACTGAGTTCCCTAAGTCTATTCTTATGTTACATCATTCTTCTTTCTCTCTATTGTTCAGCTTCACTGCTTTCCATTACTTTGTTTTCTATGTCATTAATTCATTCCTCTGCTTCTTCCAGCCTGCTGTTCATTGCATCAAGCCTGTTACCACTCTCTTTTATTGCATTCTTCATCTCTGATTGATTCTTTTTTTAACTCTTTTATCCCTGTGGTAAGAATCTCTCTGATGTCTTCCACTCCTTTTCTCAAGCCCAGTGAGTATCCTTATGATTGTTGGTTTAAATTATCCATCAGACATGTTACTTATATCATTTTACTTAGCTATCTGGCTGTGGCCTTGTCTTGTTCTTTCATTTGGGATAAATTCCTTCATCTTGGCATTTTGTCTGTCTCTACTGTCTTCTCCATGTTAAAAAAGCCAATTATGTCTCATGCTCCTGAATGTAATAGTCTTATGAAGAAGAGTTCAAGTAGAGCCGAGGGCACAGTTTAAGGAGTGTCTCCAACATGTGTTTCATGCACTTTGCTGCTGTGTTTTGGCTGCTCTATCCTTCAGGCCAGTTATCTGCAGAAGTTCTTGCTGCTGTGGGAAGTGTTTGGTCCCTGGCCTGAATGTGGTGAGTTTTAACTAGGCTTGCTCTAATCTGCTTGTGAAATGAGACCGGATACCAACTCTATCAGAACTGAGGCCATGCAATACACTCTGGTTAGGAGATATGGTGTGGGCAGGGATTTGGGGTGGTCTTCTGGGGAGGGACTCCCTGTGCTGGGACTGAGGCAATTGTAACTGAGAAGTGCAGTCTTACCAGAGAACAGGGAAGTGGGGCTTAATGTATGCAAGTTAGGCAGCCAGGGTCAGCTCTGTGTTACTCCCCATAGGTGGCTCTGTGTTTATGCTCAGAGGTGGGAGAGGAAAATGGTGCCAGCCAGCTCCTTTGTTCTCAGAGAGGAATCTCCATGAACAGTGCTTCTCAAGAACACACTCTGAGAAGAATAATCTCCCGCCCCCACCCACCGTGTGACCCAGAGATTCTGTAGGTTGCTGTTTCCATACTATCTGCCCTTGGGTTGTTTCCCTGCTTTCTCTCTAGGAAGGGCACAATGCCTTCCTAGCTCTATCCAGCCAAGCCCACTGACCTTTAAAACTCTAGGGTTTAAGACCCAGTGGTTGCAAAACTCATAAAATTCAGTCCTTCTCATTTTCCAAGCCACTTGCTTTGGGAAAACATTCTCTTCACACATTCCCCTTTGTGCTCCTCTCTCTCTCTCACCCTTCTCCATAACCATGGCCCTCCGCTCTACAGCACCTGTGATCCATTTCTTCCCTAAACCATGTCTCCACACTTCCTACCTTCTTTGATGAGGACTCTTTTCTCCTTTTAGTTGTGAAATTTGTACTGTTGGGGTCGATTCCATGTTAAAACCTGTTAAACCCCTAGGGCCTGCCTGGGCCTACTTAGCCATAGTGATTCCATGTTGCCTAGGTAGCCATTTTGTTGTTTAAAAAATGCCTCAGCAGTTACTGATACCAGTTCTGGGTTACCATTGCTAAAACACATATCTAAAACAAGGCCATTTTGTTGTTTAATAAACGCCTCAGCAGTTACTGGTATCAGTTCTGGGTAACCATTACTAAAACACACAGGTAGGAGACATCCTATCAGCCAAAGCCACATATGTAGATGTCTGTGGTTGTGCCCTATAAAACTAGGCTGTAAGACCAAGGGGTGGTCGCTCTCTTCAGAGGCGGCCCTGGCCGGTCAGTCTGACATCTAATGCTTGGCATAGAATAAAGCTTTACATAACCTTCACTTTGTCTCAGTCTCGTTCCTTTGATAACAGACCCAACACTACTGTCCTGGAACATAAATTCTTTATTGGGTGGACATCTTAGTAATGTAGATACAAGTCAAGTAGTTAGCTCAAGCACTGGAGAAAGGGCACAACATTACATTTATGTGACCAGATGAAAGCTACTCTTACTAATACCCTCTGGTATAACTCTCTATGGAGGAAGTGTGGACAAACTTGTTAGGAATTAAAAATTAAAGAGCTCCCTGGGGACATAGACACCAAGATCTTGATCTCATCTCTTCTGAGATTGCTAAAAACTTTCTTATTAACTGGCCAATATAATCCCACTAACAAGAATGATATGCTATAGTCCCAGAGGGAGACTTTGCCATTAGGAAAATGGGATCTAGACTTGTGGGCTGGCTCAGAGCCAGTACCAAATATTCATGGTGGAAGGGCCAATTTCATCAGAGGAGGTGGCTGTGCTTTGACTCAGGTAGCTCCCTGATAGAGGCCCATGTTTTGATTGTAATGTAAGTGAACAAAAGAGTTGTACTTGGTAAATCAACTAAAGCACCCTTGCAAAGCATCACACTGAGGCACTAAGATCATATTCCCTACAATTACCTTTGTAGCTTCTTAGCATCTGCCTTAGCACTCATGGTTTAAAAGCATTTGTATTGGTCACAATACTAATGTGACCACAGATAGGTTTACCAATATGGAGAGAGACCTCTAGAACATCATATTTCTATACTTAACCCTACTAATAGATCTGCAATGGTGTCATTGCAGCAGTGAATTGAATGGCAGAGGAAATTGCAAGACCTTCCATTTTTAGCAGTAGCATGTGGCAGTGACAGAAACAAAGTCAGCAGAGGACAAAGGCCTCCTCTATCTCCATGAAAGTTTGGAAATAGAATTATCCCTTTGAACTAAGTAACCTCCCAAAAGTTGAGTAATTTTCAATTTGATAGAAGAGCTAAAAATATCATAAAGTATTGGGCTTTCTAATTTGGGGGGCACATAAATTAATTTAAAAGATAAAATAAATATGAATTCCTTTGTATCACAAGGTGGTGAAGTTGGCCATGCCAGTAAAATAAGAAAAAAGAACTGTGTCTATGGTAAGCCTAAGGGGTATTCAAAAAGCCAAATTTTTCAGTTGAGCTTCAAGAAAAGTAGGACCAAAGTAGAGCTGGCCTGTTGAAGCCTGAAGCTAGAAAGTGTTTCAAAATATAAGGCTGCTGAGAAGCCAAGCAGCAGGAATCTTGATCTCACCCTAGTGCCCCATCACTAATTCTACAGCTACAACCTGAGTACTTCCTTCTTTCTTCTTCTGCTTCCATCTACCTTTCATCCTCTATATCTTTGTTTACTTCTCACAACTTCTGTTTACACATGACTTTGGCTCCACCTTTGGCATAGCCATTTAGCATTGCCTCCCTCTGCTAACTACCTCGGAATTGCCTAACTGACATGACCCACAGAAAGAACTAAATGGCACAAGCAGACTTTGCATGGGCCAAAATTTCCACAAGGAAGCACCTTCTAGTTATCTTCAACCCCACTGTTCGACTGATGTTGGCTTAGATGAACACTGGTTCATTTACATGATAATTAAAACATGAACACCAAGTTCCATCTTGGCTCTAAACCTGTGTGGGAAAACCACATGTGGGGTTAAATGGAAGAGCAGGGCAAAGGCAAGCTTCCTAGGACTCTCCATGAGCAGAGTCTGGGCATAGGACAGTTTTCATTAGAAGGATCTGAGGGCTTTCCAAATCCCCTACCAAGTCTTCGTACTAGAAAACTTTGAGAACTTGGAAACTGTCTGAAAACAAGGTCTATAGAAAACTGGTAGAGATTCTGTTTAAACACACATTTTAACAAAGGCTAATTTGGGCTATGAGTGGAATGATTAAATAAAGTAAATGCACCTTAACTCTCCATTGTTAAATAGAGTTCACTTAGAATAAGGAGGGCATGTATTGCATGGAGCACTGGGTTCATAAACAATGAATCTTGGAACACTGAAAAAATTAAATTAAATTAAATTAAATTAAAAGAATTTCAGGAATTAATGAATCAGTTCAAAACTTTGCCAAAAGAAAAAGTCTTCCTAAATTAATATAATTAAGGGTTCTATGCATCTCTCTTCTTGCTCCTGAAATCACTTAGCATGTTCAACCCCTTACTCCATGTATTACAGTATGTTATGATTAAACCAGAGTTTAATATATGCTCCAAAACACCTGTGCTATATTTATAGTCCCTAGTGAGACTATGAGTTAAATATATTAAATTTAAAACTATTATGTTGAAACGAGAGCAACAACAACAAAAAATCATTAGTTAGTATGCCAATGTGGTGATCTTTAACACGATGATTGCTGGACCAGCCTCTGTTAAAAACAAGGATTACACCTTGATTTAATGGCTTCCTTTCTGCATGCTCCAAAGGGCACAATAATAAACTCTGCATGATTACTGGGCAAAGACAATGGGAATGAATCAAGGAAGAATTCCAAAACAGTTTGTTAAATCTTGGATTTAAAATTTCAATGGCTTCTGCTGATTAAAAGTGAAGATTAAGCCAAGGTGCTTGATTGTATGTTTACAAGTGGTGGGTTTAGTTTGTGACTTCATTTGTTCTCACAGAATATCAAGACTGCAATCAATACCTTAATTCAGTACTGGAAATGAAAAATAATTTTTTTCCAGAAAAATTACAGAAAGTAATGCAAATTTAGTTCTTTCTGGTTTTGCTTGATCCTCTTGTTGTATGTTGAAGAATATCTTTAGAATTTTATTATGTTACATTTCTTACTCCTTATTGATTTACTTTGCTCAGTAAACATTTTACTGTACACAGAAGCTGTGTACAGTAAAAGCTGTGAAAGCTTTTCTTCAAATTGAACATGGTGTTTCTTTTGTTAGCTGCTTCTGTAGTTTTGAACTATAATGATTTTTCTTTAGACTATACTGTTATTAATTAGTGAGGAAATATATGAGATATTATATTTTTCCTATATCCATCAATATGCATTAACATAATTTTAAAGAATTAGAAAGCACATCATTTCTTTTCTTAAGTTAATATTAAACAGCATCCTTTTCACCATGGCATGAGGTAAGTACTTTGTGACCTCATCATACTAGCTTTCTACGGTGAAAAACTTTTACCTCTTTCAGTTAAGAATTGTCATGGCTATTTGGGGGCCACATGAACTATGAAAACATCATATTCTAAGACATAAACTCTACCCCAAGCAATGACTCACTTTATTTGTAATTTGTAATAAACTAACTCACTTTATTTGCAATATTATTTGCATTTAACAACTGTATAAAGTATGAGGTGCAGTTCTGGCACTATATTAATATGAATGACAGAAATAAAGTTGGAAAATCAATGGTAAACCAATAAAAATGAATACACTCATAATAATTGAGAAAATCTGCAATACTGAAAAATAAAAGGCAACCTAAGCAAAAACAAAATTAAAAATACCCTAGAGCTGTGGGTCTTTCATAGATAGATTTGATGAAGTTCAGGAATGTTCCCTCTATCCCTATACTTTGAAGTGTTTTAATCAGGAATGGATGCTGGATTTTGTCAAATGCTTTTTCTGCATTGATTGAGAGAACCATGTGGTTATTCTCTCTTCTCATATTAATTTGTTGTATCACATTGATTGATTTGCAAATGTTGAACCATCCAGGGATGAATCCCACCTGGTCGTGGTGGATAATCTTTTGAATGTGCTGTTGGAACCTGTTTGCTAGGACCTTGTTGAGAATCTTAGCATCCATATTCATGAATAATGGTAAGTGGACTAATCTGATTAGATGAAGAGCGTGAATATGTGACATCCAAAGCCAGATGAATATACCCTCTCAGTGCCTAGGAATGGGGGATATTTTGCAAAGCTTGTAAGAGGTTATACCCTGAGAGCTTTTGTTAAAGAAGCATTTTAAACTTTGATTGAGAATGAGTACACATTGTCATTAGGCTTCTAGAAATGTTTATATTTTTCACAAGCTTCTGGTGAATTTCTGTCTTTGTAAAAATATTTTCTTAAAGACACTTAAGTGATCATTTTCATATTATATTACTTACTTCTTTGGAAGCCTAAGAAAGAGTCCTACTACCCAAAGTGGGAAGAAAAATTAATTTTATGAATTTTCATGCACATTCAGAGTATTTTCAGGCAAAACAAGTCTTTCCCACAGGCAAGTAAGCACCTTTAGGAATGCCAGTAACAGTTCTGCATGGTTTTGAGCTTGAAGTTCACATCTATTAATTTTTTGTTTGGTTCAAAAAATAAGAACTATTCTCCCCAAAGCATAAAATGACTTAAAGCAAAATTGAGGTAAAATATTAAAACATTTAGGTCATAGTAATGCTGACTAACTGAAAACAAAAACTAAAAGATAAAGAAAAAAAGATGATGAAAGTTGTAAAAACAATAGAAATGTAAAAAATCAATTATTAATGAATTATGTACTCCTAATTATGGCTCCCATAGGTTATAAAATAATCATTGATAAGCTCTCTGATAGTCAGTTTTATAAGAATAAATTGAAAAAAGTCCTAACATACAAGACAACTACTAAATACTACAGATTTTCCCACCATGCTCACCTTTACCTCTTTCTACATCCATTCAGAAAGTAGAACTTCTAGTGCTAAATACTTGGTAGACAATAGGTAGTGGTGCTTGTTTTGGAGTGGTAAATTAAGGTCAATTAGGGCAGAGTAAATCACACACCCTAGATATTGTACTGGTCATGTATGATCTATGATAAATTATCCAAAATTCAAAATATTTTTGGAAAATTTCGAAGGTAAGTTTACTTCATTACACTTTTAAGAATCAAAAACTGAGAGCAGAAGAGATTTCTCACTCTATCTAACAAGGCCATCTTAAGTGAATATCTGCACTCAGGAAGCTGGTTGTCAGGTTAAGATCTGATGGGGTTATTATAACAATAAAGATGTGGATAATATATAAACTCAAATGGAATAAAACTATCACATCACTTGACAAATAGCAGGTTCAGAGAAATAATTCTTTACTTATGTTTAAGAAATCAGAAAAAAGTGGAGGATGGGGCACCTGGGTGGCTCAGTGGGGTTAAGCCTCTGCCTTAGGCTCAGGTCATCATCTCAGGGTCCTGGGATAGAGCCCTGCATCAGGCTCTCTACTCAGTGGGGAACCTGATTCCCCCTCCCCCTCTGCCTGTCTCTCTGCCTACTTGTGATCTCTGTCTGCGAAATAAATAAATAAAATCTTTTTTTAAAAAAAGGAAAAAAAATAAAGAAGTGGGGGAAAGGGGACCTTTAAAATAAAAAATCCCTGCTTGACTTATTTCGCTAAGCATGATATGCTCTAGTTCCATCCATGTTGTTGCAAATGGCAAGATTTCATTTCTTTTGATGGCTGCATAGTATTCCATTGTGTATATATACCACATCTTCTTGATCCATTCATCTGTTGATTCAGACCTGTACTCCTGGGGATAAAAATATATGTTTATAAAAAATAAAAAATTGAAATAAAAAATCCTCTGTGATATGTAAGAAGGAAATTAGCTATTGTACTAAAAACACATAGAGATGTCTAACTCTAAGTAACATTTATTAAACAAATAAAGGCTTATATTGTTTCTGTTTTTTAAAATAATTTCAATGAAATATAAAAACCATGCACCCAGTGAAATAAAAGATTAGATATGAGATGAAAAACTAGTTATGGAGAAGATAAAAATCAAGGACACCTTCAAAAAAAACAAAATTACTAATTAGTAATTGTGATTAGTAATTAATTAAAACTTATTAGAAAGAAAAATGAAAGCATAGACATTGATAGATCAAAAAGGCTTAGTAAATCCTAGGCAAAATTAATATAAAAATGGGCTAAATTAAACATGAACCAAACAAAACTTTAAGTTCCAAAGCAAGATTTTATAAAATTTCAAGCAGAAATAGATTACTTTTAAAGAATCAAAAAAGTCAGACCTCTCTCATTGAATCCTGAACACCATAATTTTATTCAGCAATTGGGGAGAAAAAAGATGTGGCAATTATTTTATTTTATATTTTAATTTATATTCAATTTAGTTAGCATATATTGTATTTTTAGTTTCAGGGATAGAATTTAGTGATTCATCCACTGCATATAACACACAGTGCTCATTACATCAAGTGTGATCCTACTTAATGCCTATCACCCAATTACCCTATCCTCCAACCACCTTTCTTTCAGTGTCTTTCTTTAAAAGTCTCTTATGGTTTGCCTTCCTTTCTGTTTTTATCTTATGTATTTTTCCTGCCATTCCCCTAGGTTTATCTGCTTTTTTTCTTAAATTCCACTGTGAGTGAAATCATATGGTATTTGTCTTTCTCTGACTGACTTATTTTGTTTAACATAATATTCTCTAATTCTATCCCATCATTGCAAGTAGCAAGATTTCATTATTTTATTTTATACCCAGACAAAATGACATAATGAAATGGGTTGAGGCATATACTACGCATATATATCTACTTGAAAAATTAGAAATTTTTCTTGAGTATTAGAAGAAAAAAAATTTTTTAAATGAGAAACTAGAAGTTTAAAGACTATGTCAATAATTATAAATATGAAAACTTGAAAATATGGTATATTAGTTAAGGATCAGAAAGATCCTTAAGAAGCTGAAACAAAAGACTTGTAAAATGCAGTGACTCAAACAAGGTTGCAATTTACTTTTCTCTTGTAAGAGTCAAGACAGGTAGGGATGTAAACAGTCCATTAGATATAAAAAGGACTCAGATTCTTTCTATCATCTTACTTGCCTATCTTTTGGAATATTATACTTATATATACACATCTGGTTAATGTTGGCAAAGACAATCATGTCCTCGATCTAAGCCATGGAAAATGAGAAATAGAAGGTGTAGAAAACAAATAATTTCCTTATACAAGATTGATCTGGAAATTGCACATATCACTTTGTTTATATCCTATTGAACAAAACATAGTCACATCTCCTCATCTAGCTACAAGAAGATTAAAAACTAAAGACTTTAGTTAAGTAGGCATGTGACCAATTAAAACTCTGATTGAATTTGTTTGTATATGGGGAGGTTTATTTTTTAAAAAGATGAGGATGACAGATATTGAAATTCAATTTGGTAACAACTGCATTTGCCATTTATGAAAGAAAAAATCAAAACAGTCTTGAAAGAGACCTATAACCTATAACAACCCTATAACAAAATAACAAAAAGAATAACACTAATAACATTATATTATATTAGGAAATCAGAAAGAAGTAATGGGAAGGAAAATATGCTAATTTTAAATTTTATATAGAACGCAAAACTTCTTATTCTTAAATCTACTTAATTAGATAAAACTTGATTTCAAGCAATTTTTCATAAACTTTTTGAAGTTAATTTATATACTTTCTTTTTAATCACTAGAAAAAGAAGTTAGGGGAAAAAAATCTAATAAAGAGATATTCAAAATGAAAAAGAAAATGCCTAAAATAAAATCCTCCTAAAGATGATAAGGAGATAAAATCATCCTTTATTTTTTGCACAAAAAGTAAAATAACTAATCCCTCCTATTAAGATAAACCCAAGAATATGAACTTCAACATTCCGATATAACATTAAGACACCAAAATGCTAATAGGCTAATCATGCCAAAGGAAAGAAAATAGTAATATTGATTTCAAACACAGTAAAATTGCATATAGTAAAGCATTATGAAGGTAGTCATTTGTATTGACAAGTAATTTAATTCACAGTGAAGATAAAACAGTCATGAACATCTATGCTGAAGATAGAAGACAATACTGATGGGAAAATTATTTTTGTTATGAGAATGTAAAGCAACTCTCTTATACTGTAGAACATACCAATGAAACTAGAAGCTGGTTTTTTGAATCAATAAGATCGATAAACCACTGGCCACACTAATCCAAAAGAAAAGAGAGAAATCACAAATTAATAAAATTATGAATGAAAATGGAGAGATCACAACAAACACCAAGGAAGTAGAAACAATCATCAGAAGTTATTATCAACAGTTATATGCCAACAAGATAAGCAACCTAGATAAAATGGATGCATTCCTGGAAAACTATAAACTCCCAAAATTGAACCAGGAAGAAATTGACAACCTGAATAGACCGATATCCAGTAACAAGATTGAAGCAGTGATCAAAAACCTCCCAAAAAACAAGAGCCCAGGACCTGATGGATTCCCTGGGGGAATTCTACAAAACTTTCAAAGAAGAAATAACACCTATTCTCCTGAAGCTGTTTCAAAAAATTGAAGCAGAAGGAAAATTTGCAGACTCTTTCTATGAAGCCAGCATTACCCTGATCCCCAAACCAGGCAAAGACCCTACCAAAAAGCAGAATTTCAGACCAATATCACTGATGAATATGGATGCTAAGATTCTCAACAAGATCCTAGCAAACAGGATCCAACAGCACATTCAAAAGATTATCCACCATGACCAGGTGGGATCCATTCCTAGGCTACAAAGATGGTTCAACATTGGCAAATCAATCAATGTGATAAATCAATAAGAGAAGAGAGAAGAACCACACGGTCCTCTCAGTTGATGCAGAAAAAGCATTTGACCAAAGCCAGCATCTGTTCCTGATTTAAAAATTTCAAATTATAGGGATAGAGGGAACATTCCTGAACTTCATCAGATCTATCTATGAAAGATGCACAGCAAATATCATCCTCAATGGGAAAAAACTTGCAGCCTTCCCTTTAAGATCAGGAACACGACAAGGATGTCCACTCTCACCACTCTAGTTCAACATAGTATTAGAAGTCCTAGCAACAGCAGTCAGACAACAAAGAGAAATAAAAGTTATCCAAATTGGCAATGAAGAAGTGAAATTCTCTCTCTTTGCAGATGACACGATTCTTTATATGGAAAGCCCAAAAGACTTCACCCCCAAACTACTAGAACTCATACAGCAATTCAGTAACGTGGCAGGATTCAGAGTCAATGTACAGAAATCAGTGGCTTTCTTATACACTAACAATGAAAATACAGAAAGGGAAATTAGAGAATCAATTCCATTTACTATAGCACCAAGAACCATAAGATACCTGGGAATAAACCTAACCAAAGAGGTAAAGGATCTGTACTCGAATAACTACAGAACACTCATAAAAGAAATTGAAGAAGACACAAAAAGATGGAAGACCATTCCATGCTCTTGGATCAGAAGAATAAACATTGTTAAAATGTCTATACTGCCTAGAGCAATCTATACTTTTAAGGCCATTCTGATCAAAATTCCAACGGTATTCTTCAAAGAGCTGGAGCAAATAATCCAAAACTTTGTATGGAATCAGAAGAGACCCCGAATTGCTAAGGAAATGTTGAAAAACAAAAATAAAACGGGGGGCATCACATTACCAGATTTCAAGCTTTACTACAAAGCTGTGATCACCAAGACAGCATGGTACTAGCATAAAAGCAGACACACAGACCAGTGGAACAGAGTAGAGAGCTCAGATATGGACCCTCAACTCTATGGGCAAATAATCTTCGGCAAAACAGGAAAAAATATGCAGTGGAAAAAAGACAGTCTCTTCAATAAATGGTGCTGGGAAAACTGGACAGCTATATGTAGGAGAATGAAACTCGAATATTCTTTTACACTGTACCCAAAGATAAACTCGAAATAGATAAAAGACTTCAACGTGAGACAGGAATCCCTCAGAATACTAGAGGAGAACATAAGGATTAACCTCTTCGATATCAGCCACAGCAACTTCTTTCAAGATATGTCTCCAAAGGCAAAGGAAACAAAAGCAAAAATGAACTTTGGGGACTTCCTCAAGATCAAAAGCTCTGCACAGCAAAGGAAACAGTCAAGAAAACAAAGAGGCAACCCACAGAATGGGAGAATATATTTGCAAATTACACTAAGACAAAAGGTTGATATCCAGGATCTATAAAAAACTTCTCAAACTCAACACACACAAAACAGATAATCATATCAAAAAATGGGCAGAAGATATGGACTGACACTTCTCCAATGAAGACATACAAATGGCTATCAGACACATGAAAAAATGTTCATCATCACTAGCCCTCAGGAAGATTCAAATTAAAACCACATTGAGATACCACCTTACACCAGTTAGAATGGCCAAAATTAGCAAGACAGGAAACAACATGTGTTGGAGAGGATATGGAGAAAGGGGAACCCTCTTACACTGTTGGTGGGAATGCAAGTTGGTCCAGCCATTTTGGAAAACAGTGTGGAGTTTTCTCAAGAAATTAAAAATAGAGCTTCCCCTATGACCCTGCAATTGCACTACTGGGTATTTACCCCAAAGATACCGATGTAGTGAAAAGAAGGGCCATCTGTACCCCAATGTTTATAGCAGCAATGGCCACGGTCACTAAACTGGAAAGAACCAAGATGCCCTTCAATGGACAAATGGGTAAGGAAGATGTGGTCCATATACACTATGGAATATTATGCCTCCTTCAGAAATGATGAATACTTTACTTTTGTAGCAACAGATACAGGACTGGAAGAGATTATGCTGAGTACAATAAGTCAAGCAGAGATAGTCAAGTATCATATGGTTTCACTTATTTGTAAAGCATAACAAATAACATGGAGGACATAGGGAGTTGGAGAGGAGAAGGGAGTTGAGGGAAATTGGAAGGGGTGGTGAACCATGAGAGACTATGGACTCTGGAAAACAACCTGAGGGTTTTGTAGGGGTGGGGGGTGGGAGGTTTGTGGGAAACATGGTGGGTATTATGGAGGGCATCTCTTGCATGGAGCACTGGGGGTGGTGCAAAAACAATGAATTCTTTTATGCTGAAAAGAAATTTAAAAAAAAAAGAAAAAAAGACACTAGTAAGTATCCAGATATTATTGTAATATTATTGAAATTAAATTTGTCAACAGCAGATACTTGGGGACATAATATTATCCAGATCAAGTTATGGAGAATTGTGCTCTAACTGCTCTTGTCACTGCAAGATTTTTTTTAGGGTCTTTGAAGTAATATTGAATTTGATATTAAGATCTTGAAATCAGGGGCGCCTGGGAGGCTCATTGGGTTAAGCCTTTGCCTTTAGCTCAGGTCCTGATCCCAGAGTCCTGGGATTGGGCCCAGCATGGAGCTCTCTGCTCAGCAGGGAGCCTGGTTCCCCCTCTTTCTCTGCCTGTTGCTCTGCCTACTTGTGATCTCTATCTGTCAAATAAATAAATAAAATCATAAAAAAAGAACTTGAGGGGCGCCTGGGTGGCTCAGTGGGTTAAGCCGCTGCCTTCGGCTCAGGTCATGATCTCAGGGTCCTGGGATCGAGTCCCGCATCGGGCTCTCTGCTCGGCAGGGAGCCTGCTTCCCTCTCTCTCTCTCTCTCTCTCTCTCTGGCTGCCTCTCCATCTACTTGTGATTACTCTCTGTCAAATTAATAAATAAAATCTTTAAAAAAAAAAAAAAAAGAACTTGAAATCACATGTAATCCTTAACTCTGCCATCCTGATGCAAATACAAAATGTTCCTTTTTTTTTTTCTTAACTTATGAGCCTTTGTAAAAGTGTAATGCATTTTGATTGTTTTAATGATTTAAATACAAGCAACTATGGCTTTTGCAATACAACTCAGATTTTATAAGACTTTATAATATTTTGTTATCTGTAATGATTTTACTTTTGTTCTGAACTGTGGAGGTATTATAATTACAAAATCGACACAGTGTATTTTTTGATGATTTTTGCTTGTTATATGTTCTACTTGGAAAAGATTTGAACTAAATTAAGGATAAAAACAGGATATGAAGTCATGAGATCCTTTCTATAAAATGTTAAGTATAATAATCACGAAATGAAATCTCTATTTGATAATTTTAGTATATTGTGTATATTCCAGGGCACTTCAGTTAAAAATACATCTGATACCTATAAAGATGGCATTTTTATATGCCATTGAGTTTCTTTCACAATACTAATTATGAATTATATCTCCAGGCTAGACTCTGCTCTGAACTCCAAATTTATATATTTTAACTGCTTACTTGACCTCTCCCCTTAGATGATCAATGACATCTCAGAATTATCTTATCCAAAGTAAATGTTCTCTCAATCTGCTTTTTGCATAAATTTCTCTATGTCTATTTCTTATTTCTCTTTCCCATGTGCACATTCAATCCACCTCCAAGTCTTGTTATATCTTTCTTAGAAAGATGTCCAGGATCTCATAAATTCTCACCACATCAATCAGTATCACACCTAGTCCAAGCCATGACAGTATCTGGCCTTGACTGTTGCATTATTGTCTTGATGACTTTTTTCCCTATTTCACCAACAGACCTATTCTCTGCACGTCTTTATTCAGCTGTGTGCCTTGAATGGTTGGTCTCACTGGTCTGCACCACCACATTGGTTTGCTGATTGTTTTCTTTTTTTAAAATTTCTTTTCAATGTTCCAGAATTCATTGTTTATGCACCACACCCAGTGCTCCATGCAGTACATGCCCTCCATAATACCTACCACCAGGCTCACCAAACCCCTCACCCCGCTCCCCTTCAAAACCCTCAGTTTGTTTCTCAGAGTATACACTCTCTCATGATTTGTCTCCCCCTCCAGTTTCCCCCAAATCACTTCTCTCCATCTCCCAATGTCCTTCCTGTTATTCCTTATGCTCCACAAGTAAGTGAAAGATATGATAATAGAATCTCTCTGTTGGACTTATTTCACTTAGCATAATCTCCTTCAGTCCCATCCATGTTGATACAAAAGTTGGGTGTTCATCCTTTCTGATGGAGACATAATACTCCATTGTATATACGGACCATATCTTCTTTATCCATTCATCCATTGAAGGGCATTTTGGCTCTTTCCACAGTTTGGCAACTGTGGCCATTTCTTCTATGAACATTGGGTTTTGGATGGCCCTTCCTTTCATTACATCTTTATCTTTGGGGCAAATACATAGTGCAATTGCAGGGTTATAGAGAAGCTCTATTTTTAATTTCTTGAGGAATCTCCACACTGTTTTCCAAAGTGGCTGCACCAACTTGCATTCCCATCAATAATGTAAGAGGGTTCCCCTTTCTCCACATCCTTTCCAAAACACTTTGTTTCCTGTCTTGTTGATTTTGGCCATTCTAAGTGGTGTAAGGTGGTATCTCAATGTGGTTTTGATTTTAATCTCCCTAATGGCTAGTGATGATGAGCATGTGTCTGTTAGGCATTTGTATGTCTTCATTGGAGAAGTGTCCGTTCATGTCTTCTGCCCATTTTTAACATGATTATCTACTTCGTATGTGTTGAGTTTGAGGAGTTCTTTATAGATCTTGGATATCAGCCCTTTGTCTGTAGTGTCATTTGCAAATATCTTCTCCCATTCTGTGGGTTGCCTCTTTGTTTTCTTGACTGTTTCCTTTGCTGTGCAGAAACTTTTGATCTCAATGAAGTCCAAAAGTTCATTTTCACTTTTGTTTTCTTTGCCTTTGGAGACACGTCTTGAAAGAAGTTGCTGTGGCCTATGTTGAGAAGCTTATAGCCTATGTTCTCCTCTATGATTCTGATGAATTCCTGAATCACGTTGAGGTCTTTCATCCATTTCGAGTTAGGAAGTGCCTAGACTACACACATACCAACATGCCCATGTTTAATAACGTGTAAAATATTTCTAACTTCCACTAACTCAGGGATATGAATGACATTGGATTTCCCAGCAGCAATACTGTATGCTAGAAAAAAATAGAACAATGTGTTCACAGTTCAGAGGTAAAACCAAATGTCTAAAATACATAACCTTTCAGGTAGATTTTCTTAAGCTACTAAAGGATATATTATACTAAAATGAATAAAGCAGGATAAAAGACAGGGTATGGAGAAAGGATCCAACAGCAGAAAGAGGTGAAAGGAATTTGTATGAACTTGCCAAACTAAGTTCCAAGATAAGAGCTATTCAGAAAATCCAAATTACAGCTATCCTGGACCAGAAAAGGTGAAGTTCCAGAAAAAATAATGCTTTTAGTGAAAAATTTTTAAAAAGTAGTGCTACAGTTACTGACAAATTATCTTAGAAGTTTGACCACTTTGAAAATTATATTCATGAATATTTTACAGAGCTGTTAGTATATAGAAAGATTCAGTTTTAAGCTTTAAGTTTTGACTTAAATGAAACTAGGTAAGTGGGCAATTGTTTACTCTAAAGGGGAAAAGAGCTAATGACAAACTGTATTTATTTTATGATACTTGGGCTTGGCAGTGAAAAATATCCACACACATACTTCCAAAATAATTAAAATACCAAAAATAGATTTAATGAAAATTATGATAATATATTGGGGAGTAGAAAAAGGATATATAGAAGGAGTCTTCATCTATTTTTAGAAGAAGTCAATAGATATTGACTAAAAAGTAAAGAATCAAACTGAGGGTTTTGGAGGGAAGGGGGGGTAGTGGGTATTATGGAGGTCACATACAGCATGGAGCATTGGGTGTGGTGCATAAACAATGAATTCTGGAATACTGAAAAGAAATTTTAAAAAAATTATTTAAAAATATATAAAGTTGTAGCACTCACAATATTAAAAAAAAGTAAAAAATCAAGAGAATAGTCTACATGTATTTAAAAATACAGAAATAAATGCCAAACATAAAATAAAAATGGTAAATGTAAAGTAACTGCCCTTGAGGAATAGAAGTTAGGAAATGAAAAACATCACCAAAAAACACAAGAATGTTTTGGAGATTCTGGGATAATAAGGTGACCATATATTTTGGTTTGCCCAGCATACTCTGAGTTTATATTTTTTTCTCAGTATTATTCCTGTCAAATTTAGCATTTTCCTTGATTACTCATATTTAATGAAGTTTTATTCTTAATAGTTGCATTAAAATAATATGGTTGGGGTTGGAAGATCTCTACTTGGAAGTTTCAGTTTCTGACATGACTTTATCTAGTGACTGAGAGACTCATGTGCAATAAAGTTCTTACCTTAGTAGGTGAGTTAAATTTGTAGTAGTTAACTAGTTGTAGTTAAATTTGGAAGATAATCAACAATAAACTGTCTTTCTTCACTAAGATTTTCCAGACTCAACATAACAAATGCTACCCTTCAAGAGACCTATCTGACCCTGGACTATGAAACCAGGCACCCTTCAACACACACAACTAGGGCAGTCATCTCTACTATATCCTCAGGTAGGTACCAAGGAAAATATTCTGTGCCTCTATCTGTAAGTTAATTGGCATAATGGCTAGTTGTGTGTGACACAGGCCATGGTTTACAAGATACATGAAGCTATCAGACCACTAATTGGAGGAAAGGAGAAAAGATCAGATGTGATCATGTGTGAAACATGAGAACTTAAAAGCTAGATATATATGAAATATATGGAAGAAATAAAAGCAGAGCAGTTCTGCTAAAGAGTAGATAGACATTAGCCTGAATGCTATATGCTACAGTTTAGTTGTTTATTATATGATATAAATCTACAACTATTTAGTCACTTGGTAGTGATTTTTTATTTTACATATTCTTTCAGCAGAAATGACCTAAAACACACACACACACACACACACACACACACACACACACACACACACACAACGCAAGTACGTATTGAAACAAAAGTCATGCTGTTTCTCTCAAAAAGGTTATAATATATGTACAAATTACTCAAAATGCTTACTATCCTCCATGCCAGGAGGATTACAGAAATCATTGGTTATATCAAAATCTGTAATCAGAAATCTGTTAAAGAAATGCCAGCATCTATTTTATGCATCTATTAACTGTGTCTAGAGATGACAAAATGTACAGCTATACAAGGTACATTATAAATTATTAAACACTACATCTGAAACTAATGCGATAGTGTATGTCAGTTAATTGAATTTAAATTTTAAAAAATAGGGGTATCACTTATGTGAAGCATGACTTTTCATTTTGATCAAATCATGGGGCTTCTATGTTTATTTAGCTCATTTTCTTGTATAAAAATTGAAATGACAGCTGTTAACATGCCAACTCTATTAGCAAAGGCAAAACATCAGAAACAGTTTCTTATCTGTGCTATCAATATTCAAATACAAAATGAGTTAATTCTAATAATGGGTTTTTAAAATATATCTTATGTAATCAAAATAACACTTAAAAATTTATACTATTTAAAATGAAACACCTGACATTATTATGAATACCATTGAGGGAAAAAGATGTTTCTTCAGTAATACTATATATACAAATTTTGATGGATTGTTATACATTATCATGATAAGAACTATGTTCTTTTTTTTTTTTAATTTATTTTCAGCGTAACAGTATTCATTGTTTTTGTACGATACCCAGTGCTCTATGCAATCCGTGCCCTCTTGAATACCCACCACCTGGTTCCCCCAACCTCCCACCCCCTGCCCCTTCAAACTCCTCAGATTGTTTTTCAGACTTCATAGTCTTTCATGGTTCACCTCCCCTTCCAATTTCCCTCAACACCCTTCTCCTCTCAATCTCCTCTTGTCCTCCATGCTATTTGTTATGCTCCACAAATAAGTAAAACCATATGATACTTGACTCTCTCTGCTTGACTTATTGCACTCAGCATAATCTCTTCCAATCCCATCCATGTTGCTACAAAAGTTGGGTATTCATCCTTTCTGATGGAGGCATAATACTCCATAGTGTATATGGACCACATCTTCCTTATCCATTCGTCTGTTAAAGGGCATCTTGGTTCTTTCCACAGCTTGGCGACCATGGCCATTGCTGCTATAAACATTGGAGTACAGATGGCCCTTATTTTCACTACATCTGTCTCTTTAGGGTAAATACCCAGGAGTGTAATGGCAGGGTCATAGGGAAGCTCTATTTTTAATTTCTTGAGGAATCTCCACACTGTTTTCCAAAGTGGCTGCACCAACTTGCATTCCTACCAACAGTGTAAGAGGGTTCCCCTTTCTCCACATCCCCTCCAACACACGTTGTTTCCTGTCTTGCTAATTTTGGCCAATCTAAGTGGTGTAAGGTGGTATCTCAATGTGGTTTTAATTTGAATCTCCCTGAGGGCTAGTGATGATGAACATTTTTTCATGTGCCTGATAGCCATTTGTATTTCTTCATGAGAGAAGTGTCTGTTCATATCTCCGACCCATTTTTTGATATGATTATCTGTTTTGTGTGTGTTGAGTTTGACAAGTTCTTTATAGATCCTGGATATCAACCTTTTGTCTGTAGTGTAATTTGCTAATATCTTCTCCCATTCCATGGGTTGCCTCTTTGTTTTGTTGACTGTTTTTTGCTGTGCAAAAGCTTTTGATCTTGATGAAGGAAATGTTGAAAAACAAAAATAAAACTGGGGGCATCACGTTACCGGATTTCAAGCTTTACTACAAAGCTGTGATCATCAAGACAGCATGGTACTGGAATAAAAACAGACACACAGACCAGTGGAACAGAGTAGAGAGCCCAGATATGGACCCTCAATTCTATGGACAAATAATCTTCGACAAAACAGGAAAAAATATACAGTGGAAAAAAGAGTCTCTTCAATAAATGGTGCTGGGAAAACTGGACAGCTATATGTAGAAGAATGAATCTCAACCATTCTTTTACACCATACACAAAGATAAACTCAAAATGGATAAAAGACCTCAACATGAGACAGGAATCCATCAGGATCCTAGAGGAGAATATAGGCAGTAACCTCTTCAATATCAGCCACAGCAACTTCTTTCAAGATATGTCTCCAAAGGCAAAGGAAACAAAAGTGAAAATGAACTTTTGGGACTTCATCAAGAACTATGTTCTTACTAAACTAAAAATATATGATAAGTCATATACTTAGAACAGACTGTTGTGCACACAGAATTCATAGTTGAATTCAAGCAGGGTTCTTACAAATTTTACCAAAAATAATTTATAAATATTATATATATATATATATATATATATATATATATATATATATATAACTGACTACAAAATTTTTGTAAATTTTCTCTTTGCTACTTTCTTTAAAATATTTAAGTCTTTGAAGAAAACTTTTTTTTAATATTTATTTATTTTAGAGAAAGAACACAGGGGCAGAGGGGTAGAGGGAGAGGGAGGAAAGTGAATCTCAAGCAGATATCCCACTGAGTAAAGAGTCCAACACAGGGCTCAATCTCACAGCCCTGAGATCATGACCTGCGTGGAAACCAAAAGTCAGATGCTTAACCAACTGAGTCACCCAGGTGCCCCTGAAGAAAACAACCTAAGTGTCTTTCAAAAACATGGAACCTTTTGTTAGAAAGCCCTTTACATTTAGATTACATCTCATTCAGAATAACCTAAAAATCAATAAATGGGGGTGACTCTCTGGTGCAATGGGTTAAACATCTGACTCCTGATTTTGGCTCAGTTCATGATCTCAGAGTCATGAGACTGAGTCCTGCATTAGGCTCCATAC
Organism: Mustela nivalis; assembly: GCF_964662115.1. Taxonomy (NCBI): domain Eukaryota; kingdom Metazoa; phylum Chordata; class Mammalia; order Carnivora; family Mustelidae; genus Mustela; species Mustela nivalis. Next base: position 68,224,391 of record NC_139023.1, on the reverse strand, counting down.
TCAGCATAGAGTGTGCTTGAGATTCTCTCTCCCTCTGCCCCTTCTGCTTATATGTGTTTGCACTCTCTCTCACACTCTCCCTCCCTTTCAAATAATATAGTTTTTGTTTATTTTTATTTTTTTAATTTCTTTTCAGCATTCCAGAATTCATTGTTTGTGCACCACACCCGGTGCTCTAAGCAATATGTGCCCTCCATAATACCCACCACCAGGCTCACCCAACCCCCCATTTCCCACCCCTCCAAAACCCTCAGATTGTTTTCAGAATCCATAGACATCCAGATGTCCATAGACATCATTCATCTTCCCCTCCAATTTTCCCCAACTCATTTCTCTCCATCTCCCCACATCATCCATGTCATCTCTTATGCTCCATAAGTAAGTGAAATCATATGATAATGGATTCTCTCTGCTTGACTTATTTCACTCAGCATAATCTCTTCCAGTCCCATCCATATTGCCACAAAAGTTGGGTATTCATCCTTTCTGATGGAGGCATAATAATCCATTGTATATAAGGACCTTATCTTCTTTATCCATTTGCCCATTGAAGGGCATCTTGGTTCTTTCCACAGTTTGGTGACTGTGGCCATTGCTGCTATAAACATTAGGGTACAGATGGACCTTCTTTTCATTATATCTGTATCTTTGGGGTAATTACCCAGTAGTGCAATTGCAGGGTTATAGGGAAGCTCTATTTTTAATTTCTTGAGGAATCTCCACACTGTTTTCCAAAGTGGCTGCACCAACTTGCATTCCCACCAACAGTGTAAGAGGGCTCCCCTTTCTCCACATCCTCTCTAACACACTGAAGCTTCTCTCTGAGATGGAGGTCTAGGTGCAGTTTGCTTTCCTCTAAACCACCAAGGGGAGAAAAAAAAAACCCTCCAGAGGAAAAAAGCCTGAAAAACCCATTTCCTCAGAGCCTAGCTCCTTGATAGGAGGCAGGAGGACTCAACTCTAGCAAGACTGCCTGAAAAACCAGGCAACAGATCCTACCCACAGAAAGCCAGCCAAAAACAACAACAACAAAAAAAAACAAAAACAAACAAACAAAAATCAAAAACAAAACCAAGAGGACAACCACCACTATACCACTACTTCATAAATATAGTTTTTAAGTCAGTAATTAAAGATTAAATAATTAAGAGACTAAAAATCTTCAAATTCTGGCTTTGGGATTGCAATGGTTAAAAAGAAAGTTTGCAAACCAGAAGACACTGTAATGTACCCCTACAAATATAAAGTTAGCAAAAAATGTTTGTGACATTGAATTGGTGATTAGTTTTCATATTCATACCAAAAGTACATTCTGTGAAAGAAAAACTTGGTAAGTTGAACTTTTATTAAAATTGAAATTTCAGGAATGCCTTGTTGACTCAGTGGTTTAAGTGTCTGCCCTTGACTGAGGTCATGATCCCAGGGTCCTGGGAAGAAGTCCCACATGGGGCTACTTGCTCAGCAGTGAGTCTGCTTTTCCCTACCTGCTCTGCATGTTCTGTGTGCAGCTTTCCCTGCTTCTGCTCTCTCTCTGACAAATAAATAAAATCTTAAAAAAATTAAAATTTCCTCTGCAGTGAAAGAAATGTTTAAGGGAATAGAAAAAACAGAAATAGACTGAGATAAATTATATGGAAAACACATATCTGATAAAAGTCTTGTATCCAAATTATGGAAAAAATTTAAAACTCAACAATAAAAATAATTTTTAATGGACAAAATATCTGAACACCTCACCAAAGATGACATACAAAAGGAAAATAAACATATAAAAATAGGCTCAAAATTATTTATCATTAGGGAGCTGCAAATTAAAACTAAATAGAAACCACTACACAACCATTAGAATGGCTAAAATCCAAAAATTTAACAATACCAATTGATGGTATGGATGCAAAACAACAGAAACTCTCATTCAGTGACAGGATGAAAATAGTTCAGCCACAAAAAAGAAAAGAAAAAAAAGGTGGTTTAGCCACTTTGGAAGACAACTTGGCAATTTCTAAAAAGTTAAACATAATCTTATTATACAATCTAGCAGATATACTCTAGTTACCCAATTTGGTTGAAAACGTCACAAAAAAATTAAAGACTTCTGGTTTCTCAGTCTAAGCATAAGGAATTGGAAGTCACCACTCTGTTCTAACAACAAGTAAAAAGTTAAACAGAAAATAACAACAACACCTAAAACTCAACCATTCTTAGATCAATAAAAGAGAGGAGGACACAGGGCAAACCACTGTCCCCCAAACTGGAAAGTCAGACAGGCAGATATAGGGAGGGAGTCATGGCTACGTGAACAGAGATGGATAACCAGAACCAGGGCTTGGTGCTGCAACAGGAAAAACTGAACTGTAATTGATGAATCGTTCTATGTTCAGTGTGAACAACTCTGACAGTTAAAAACTATAGGAAGATGCACACGTCTCCTGTGCTTTTGTGAGTTTTACCTCCACAGCTCAACCAGATTCTCATAGTAAATAGTAGAGGAAATACCCCCTCATACTTCCAGCAGCAAAAGGCAAAAAAAGAACCACTATGAAATATTTCAAAGCACTCTGTTCTTTTTTGTTTTTGTTGTTAAATTTAAAAAAAAAAAATTATTAATTTATTTATTTTCAGCATAACAGTATTCATTATTTTTTCACCACACCCAGTGCTCCATGCAATCCGCGCCCTCTATAATACCCACCCACCTGGTACCCCAACCTCCCACACCCCCCGCCCCTTCAAACCCCTCAGATTGTTTTTCAGAGTCCATAGTCTCTCATGATTCACCTCCCCTTCCAATTTCCCCCAACTCCCTTCTCTTCTCTAACACCCCTTGTCCTCCGTGCTATTTGTTATGCTCCACAAATAAGTAAAACCATATGATACTTGACTCTCTCTGCTTGACTTATTGCACTCAGCATAATCTCTTCCAGTCCTGTCCATGTTGCTACAAAAGTTGGGTATTCATCCTTTCTGATGGAGACATAATAAAGCACTCTGTTCTTAACAAGGCCAGCCCTCAGGAGAAACTAATTAACCAGAGCCTAACTCACCTGATAAAAGGGAAATATACAGCAGTAGCCATCCTCATTCACCTGAGGGGAGATAAAAAAAGAAAAACTGGACTGTGAAGTTCACTGTCCAGAGGCATAGGGTTACTAAAAACTAAGATCTAATTATAGGACTATAGAACACTTTTCCCTCCCCACACCTTACCACCACATTAGTAAAGGCCTATTTACAGCTGTTCCTTGTTCATGTCCAGCTATCAAGAAAAAATTACATGGTATACTAAAAGGCAAACACACACACACACACACACACACACACACACACACACACACACAATTTGAAGAGACAGAGGAGACATTAAAACCAGATATGGCAGGGATATGGGAATTATCTGACTAGGATTCTAAAAGAACTATGATTAATACACAAAGGGCTCTAATGGATAGAGCAGGCAGCATGCAATGCAATGTATGCAGAAATGGAAATCCTAAAGAAAATCAAAACTAGATACTAGAGATCAAAAACACTGGAAAAGATATGAAGAATGCCTTTGGTAGACTTATTAGCAGACTGAACACAGTCAAGGAAAGAATATCTAAGCTTGAGGATATCTCAATATAAACCTTCAAAACTGAAAAGCAAAAAGAACAAAGACAAAAACAAAACAAAACAGGGACCAGAACAGAATATCCAAGAACTATGGAACAACTACAAAATGTGTAACATACATGTATGATAATACCAGAAAGGGCAGAAAGAAAGAAAGAAAGAAAGAAAGAAGAAATATTTGAAATAATACTACTGAGAATTTCCCCAAGTTAATGTCAGACACCAAATCACAGATACAGGGAATTCAGAGAACATGAAGCAGATAAAACTCCAAAAGACTAGACATAGACATAGTACTTTCAAACTACAGAAAATAAAAAAAAAAGATCTTGGGGGAAAAAAAACCCACATACATATATTTAAAGCAGCTTTACCCATAATTGTCAAAAACCAGAAGCAACCAAGATCTCCTTGAATAGACGTGAGTAAACAACTATGCTAAATCTAAACAATGTAATGTTATTTAGTGATAAAAAGAAATGCACTGCCAAGCTACAAAAACCATGATGAATTGTAAATACATACTGCTAAGTAAAAAAAAAAAAAAAAAAAAGGAGCCAGTCTGGAAAGAATAAACAATCAAAACTTGTGTAACTTTCTGGAAAAGGCAAAACTATAAAGATGACATTAAAACAAAAACAGCGGTTGCCAGGTATTTAAAGACAAAGAAGTGCTACATAGGTGAAGTACAAGGATTTTTTTTAGGGCAGTGAAATTATTCTGTATCATACTCTAGCAGTGAACATCTGGTACTATGAATTTGTCAAAACCCATGGAAATTTACAGCACAAAGAGTAAACTTTAATATGTGCAAATTTAAAAATATGATTTAGAAGGTTGGGAAAATGCATAATGGAATACAGAATGTGACAAAACAATGTAACTGTATTACAAATGTTTGAAAGAATCACTAAATGGAGCTAAGGAAGAAAAGACCTGAGTAACTCTGGAAATAAGTGGAGGCAGTAAACTGAAAGCCAAAATATATATAAGCACTGTGCTCTAGATTATGTTGCTTGCTACAGAGGTACAGACTAGTAATTCTCATAATGCTACAAATGTATACTAAAATTAAACAGTTAGGTAAATAGATGGCATATGGTGAAAGCCAGATTTGTCACTATTAAATCAGGCTACACATAAGCAAGGAGAAGAGACTAGAAAAATCCTCAAGACAATGAATTAGGGTTGGAGGCATCAGTATGAACTCGTGTTCAACTTAACATAATACAGATAGTTACATAAAGAAATATTTCTATTTCTAGATATTTCATATTTATGTATTTCTACATAAATTTGTAGATATTTATAGATGTGTGTATACACAGATTAGTGTAACCCATTCATCCCCTTGCTTTGTCAGCTGAGAAAGCCAAGAAGCAACATCACCCTAGTACCACTGAGCATGCCAGTTCTTGGTTTCTAATACTACTACCAATAAAAAGATTCAAACTTCTTAGAGGAATGGCTGAGTCTAGGGCTGGTACAGGAAATACACAAAATGAGAATGTAGTATCTGGTACTTCCAGAAAGTGAAAAACAACTGGAGGGGGAAAAAAAAAAAAACAAGCAATGATTGAAGGGTATGTCAAAAGTATATATTTTAAATTTTAAAATATGTTTTATATTATATTATTATCATCTGATAATTAAAGTATGAAAATAAGAAATCAACTGATTTCTGTACATTATATTTTTATGGTGCCACATTTCTGAATTGCTGTATGAGTTCTAAGCAATCAGTTTTATAATAAATAGTGTCTTGATTTCTATAAAATGCTAGGTTCTAAGTTTTTGTCAAAAATATTACCGTTGTTATTTATTAACTTTAATAATGGCCCATGAGGGAGATAGAAATGCTACCATCTCTAAAATCAAGATATTGATAGAAAAAAGTGACAGGTTTGTGGAACACAGAACTGACAGCTACATTTTACAATTACCAACTATTTGACATTATAATGATATTTGAGACTAATAGTAATTGTATTTCCATTCTACTCCCATTGAATTTTGTGTTCTTAGAAAAAGGAGGAAAGGGCACTCCCCACTCAATGCAAAATAGTATTCAAATATAAACCAATTTAAAACAATTGGTTAAAACCACATTAGTTAATAAAAAGAAAGTAAAGAGATCTTGGATATATTCCAAAATGTTTTAAAAGAAAACAAAAGCTAATTCTTTAACAAACAATAAATAAGGGGTATTCACTGCAATGTCTTTTTTTTTTATTATTGGAAATTATACAGGCTGGACTAATTTCACAAAAAGACTTAAGGACTAGAAATGGGAAAATCTCTCTACTTAAGATCCCTCCTAGCTCTCTGATACAAAATACAGGAGGATACATTATCTGATGAGTTGAAGTATATTAAATAGCTAATTGGAATCATTGGACAGTTCCTCCATTATTACTTAGGCAGTTGTGGCAAAAATATTTTGTCAGAATAATCAGAGTAAGGGTGACCATAACTATTATTAATTTATTCATAGCCATACTAGATTAAAGATCATACTGACACTTTTCCTGCTACCACAACAAATAGCTAATATTATTTAAGCATTTTCTATTTAACTCGAAACTTCCATTCATTTCTGTGCCTCCTTCTACCTCATAACCTTCCCTGTTTTGTTTTCCAGACACTAATTCTTGCATTTGCTTTCAAGTTACCCAACAAGCCAGACTTCTGAGCTCCTCCAACCCTTGATGCCTCTGGGGTATGCAATATTTTAAAGTGACCTCTCCTCCATATTGATATTTCTACCACAGGAACACACCACACATAGTTACAGAAACTGAACATAAAATGACTACAAGTGTCTGCTCAACTCTGGAAACACACCTGAGCTCCAAATTAACTCAACTGCATTATTATATTCCTCATTTACTGCCTATGTTAGTTGCTCTCTATTCCAAGCTTGAAACGAGGATACATTCTTCTCTAGTACAGGGTCACAGATAGGAAACCTCTATAAGGGCCTTAGGAAGAGTAATACTCACTTAACATTTGCTTTGCCTCTCAGCTAAATCTCCTTTGCATTTGAAAACCAGGACTCTGATCCCTCTCCAGTCTCAGCTCTCCTCCTCTTGAGAACTTCCATTTGTTCTGTCTCCATCACACCATAGGTGAAATCACCAAATTCCTCAAGATGAGCTATGATGCAAATGACATATCCTTTAGTCAGTTGGGAAGAAAATTGATTGCAAATCTTAGAAGCCCATTCAGCAACAGTTTTCAAAATTTTTTAGTTTGTAACACTCTTTAGAATCAGAAGTTTTGTCAGTTCAGGTCTTGGAAAAGATTAAAAGACTCAAATTCTAACATCTTAGCAATAATTTAATCATTCCTAGGCTGACATCTTTACTTCTTAGGACTTCCTTCAATGGTAACGGGCAGGTGATCATTCTGAACACCATCACCAGCAAGAGAAATGACACTTTCCCAGGATACTGTTGACAGACTCAGCAAATCTCTGATTTACTGACTGAAATATTCCCCCCAAAGATCTCATTCTTCCTCCTCCATTTATTTTTATTTTGTTACTTAAATTCAAGTTAGTTAATAAATAGTGTACTGGGTTCAGGAGTAGAATCCAGTGATCCATCACCCACATACAACACCCAGTGCTTATCCCAGCAAGTGTCCTCCTTAATGCCTATCACCCATCCAGCCCATCCACCCAACCACCCCCACTTCCAGCAAGCTCCTGTTTGTTCTCTAATGGTTTTTCTCCCTCTCTGTTTTTATTTTATTTCATTTTTCTTCCCATCCCCTATTTTCATCTGTTTTGTTTCTTAAATTCCACATGAGTGAAATTATATTTGTCTTTCTCTGACTGACTTATTTTGGTTAGCATAATACACTTTAGTTCCATACACATTGTTTCAAATGAAAAGATGTCATTCTTTTGATAAGCTGAGTAATATTTCATTATTTATATCTATAATACATCCTCTTTATCCATTCATCAGTCACAGGACATTTGGGCTTTTTCCATAATTTGGCAATTGTTGATAGTGCAGCTATAAACATTGAGGGGCACATGCCCCTTGGAATCAGTATTTTTATGTCCTTTGGATAAATCCCTAGTAGACCAATTGCTAGCTCATAGGATAGTTCTATTTTTAACTTTTTGAGACACCTCTATATTGTTTTCCAGAGTAGCTGCACCAGTTCTCATTCCCACCAATAGTATAAAAGTAGTCAGTCCCCTTTCTCTCCACATTCTCCACATTCTTCCAACCTCTATTGTTTCCCAAGTTGTTAATTTTAACCACTGTGGCAGGTGTGAGGTTATATCTCATTGTGGTTTTGGTGATGTTGAGCATCTTTTCATATCTCTCTACCTCTTCTTTGGAAAAGTATCTATTTATGTCTTTTGCCCATTTCTTGACAGGATTATTTGTTTTTTGGGTGTTGAGTTTGATAAATTCCTTATAGATTTTGGTTACTAGCCCTTTATCTGACATGTCATTTGCAAATATCTTCTCCCATTTTATTGGTTTTCCTTTGGTTTTATTGTTTACTTCACTGTGCAGAAGCTTTTTATCTTGATGAGGTCACAATGGTTCATTTTTTCTATTGTTTCCCTTGCCTCTGGAGATGTATCTAGTAAGAAGTTGTTGCAACTGAGGTCAAAGAGCTTTCTGGTTGTGTTTTTTTTTTTCTAGGATTTTGATGATTTCCTATCTTACATTTAAGTCTTTCATACATTTTTTAATTTATTTTTGTGTATGATGTAAGAAAGTGGTCTAGTTTCATTCTTCTGAACAGTGCTATCCAGTTTTCCCAATACCATTTGTTTAAGAGACTGTCTTTTCTTCACTGTATATTCTTTCTTGCTTTGTCAAAGATTAATGGAAAATCCACAATGAGTATCATCTTCAATGGGGAAAAGCTGATAGCATTTCCTTTGAGATCAGGAACATGACAAGGATGCCCACTCTCACCACTCTTGTTCAACACAGTATTAGAAGTCCTAGCAACAGCAATCAGACAACAAAGAGAAATAAAATGTATTCAAATTGGCAATGAAGAAACTTTTTTTAAATTTTGGGCTGGACAGGAACAAGTCCCACAGCCAGGCTGGGCAGCAGTGATGTCAGTACAGCTTAGTTTTTTGCAGTTTACTCTGCTCCACTTGGAAAAACCCCAAGAACCCCAGTTAAGAACTCACTCAATTTTTGTGGGCACAAGACTGTAAATATTCTAGAGTTATTCCACTTGACTCCTGTGTCTTAGTGTACATTATTGACCAAGACATGGTTTCTGAAATCCACCAGTGAAATGCATTCCATTCAGTGTATTGTATTTCTGTTATATGGTTTTTATTATATGGTTTTTATTTCCAGTCATGAAGAACAATAAACCTCCTAATTATATGTATATCACTCTTACAATAGACTTCCTTTCTAATTCTATCCATCATATAATGTCACATGGAGTTATTAAACACCTTCATTTCCCTCACTATTTGGTTATCACTTGAGTAGCTCTGTGTTTTTCTCTGACCACACTTCCCTAGATACTCAAGAAGTGAAATTTTTACACATCCCAGTAAACGCACAGTCTTCAGTAGACATTTTTTGGTCTTAAAAAATACCTCTTACTTCTGAATTATACAAAACCTTTTAACCCACTCTGCATGATGCCAAATAATCCACTCAATTCATGTTTCCATCTGACATATAATCCTCACAGTAACAGTTAAAAATTGTTACATATTGATGAAAAAATTAAAGTTATTGTCATCTGTTAAAGACCATTTAGAGTTTATTAACTAGATACTAGTAAATGCTTTTGGAATTTATTCACAGTAAAGCACTAACAAGTGATCTCTTTCTCCTTTTATCCCATCATTCCAACACTCCAGGCATATCTAGTTTCACTTCAAATATATGTAGATAAATTTCTAGTGATCAGAATTAATCAAAAAATATCTTGTGATACATTTTGAACAACTTCTTCTGAATGAAATCACTGAGATTTTATATACTGGGATGCCTGGGTGGCACATCAGTTAAATGTCTGCCTTTGGCTCAGGTCATGATCCCAGGGTACTAGGATAAAGTTCTGCATTGGGCTGCATGTTCAGCAGGAAACCTGCTTCTCCTTTTGCCTGCCCTTCCCCCGTTCATGCTCTTTCTTTCCCTCTCCTTCTCTCTCTCTGACAAATAAATAAATCTTCAAAAAATATTTTGTGTATCTATATAGTGCTGATATAGTATTGATAAATCTGTACCATAATACAAAGTACTGACATATCTGACATACTGACACAAAGTTCTTCCTCTTTAGCCTCTAATCCTTTTGTTTTTTTACTTTTTCTACAATGAGAACACTAATTCCCAAAAAACATCAACATGTTTATTCATTTTCTTAATTTCTAATATACACAAAGTAAGTTTGGAACTATGATAGTACAGTTATCACAACAAACCTACTAATTAGAATTGAATATTTGCCTGTAGTTCTTTTTGTCCTTATGATATAGCCTCCCGAAAGTATATAATTGGAGTACATTTTCACAGTACTGACAATTCAAGTAGAAAATGGAGAAAGACAACAGACATTTCACTGAAAAGGATAGATAGCAAAATATCATATGAAAAGATGTACAACTTGATTACCCACTGGGGAAAAACAAATAAAACCACAATTAGATATCATTACACACCTATCAGAAAGGCTAAAATAAAATATATTGACCACACCAAATGCTAGAGAGGATATGGAGAAACTAGATCACTCACACATTGCTGGTACAAATTTAAAATGATACAGCTGCTGGAAAAGTTTGGCAGTTACTTATGAAACTAAAAAAATCAGGCAATTTTTATGTGGCTGTGCTGTTGCATTCTCAGGCATTTTCCTAAAGAAGTAGAAGTTTATACTTACACCAAAACCTGTATGTAACTATTTAAATGTTTAGCCAAAAACTGAAAGAACACCAATGACCTTCAACAGAAGAAAGATCAAACAAAACAAACTGTAATACATTCATACTGCTTAGTAACAAAAAGGACTGATTATTGATTATATGCAACAACTTGGATGAATCTCTAGGCATTATGATGACTGAAAAAAATGATCCAAAAAGATTACATATTGCATGTTTTTATTCATATAACATTCTTGAAATGATAAAATTATAGAAATACAGAACAGATTAAGGGTTGGGAGAGGTTAGGGATATTCAAGTAGGAAATGAGTATTTTTATAAACAACAAGACCAGGAATCCTTGATCCTATGGTAATGAAATTGTTCTTTATTTGACTGTGGTAGTGGGCAAATGAACTCACATGTGCTAAAATTGCATAAAATTAAACATACACATACAAGAAAACCAGGGAAATCTGAATGAAATCAGTGGATCATATCAATACCAATAATATGATTGTGCTGTTGTATCCTTTTGCATTAGGTTACCCTTAAAAGAAACTAGGCAGAGGAGTTAAGATGGTGAAGAAGTAGCAGGGTGAGATGACATCAGGTAGCAGGATATCAGCTAGATAGCTTATCAAACCATTCCAAACACCTACAAATCCAAAAGGAGAGCAAAGAGAAGAAGAGCAGCAATTCTAGAAACAGAAAATTGACCACTCTCTGAAAGGTGGGACTGGCAGAGAAGTGAATCCAAAGTGAATGGAAGATAGACCGCAGGGGTAGGGGCTGGCTCCCAGCAAGTAGCAGAGCAATGGAGCCCAAAAACAGGACTTTTAAAAGTCTGCTCCACTGAGGGACATCACTCCAGAGGTTAAACTGGGATGAAGCCCACATGGGGAAACATGGCCTCAGATCCCATGGGGTCACAGAAGGATCAGGAGTGTCTGAGTGTCGCAGAGCTCGCAGGTATTAGAGTGGAAAAGCCAGATACAGAGACAGAGCCAAGGAGTGAGCTCTCAACTTGGGGTTATTTGAACCATAATCTGTGGCACAGGTCACTGCTCTGTGAGTGGTGTCCCCACAAGATCCAGGGAGACTCCCTGGAAGAGCTCAGGGATCTGCAGGGTTTGGAGACTCCAGGCAGTGCTCTGTGCCAGAGACAGAGACGCTTGGTCACAGGCTGGGTGAACTTGGAGCACAGCCAGAGGCCAGGGAGTCGAAAGTGATTGAGCGCTTTTCTCTGAGGGCGCACTGAGGAGTGGGGCTATGAGCTCTCGGCTCCTCTGGGCCAGAGATTGGGAGGCCGCCATTTTCATTTCTGTCCTCCAGAAGTCTACAGAAAGCATTCAGGAACAAAAGCTCCTGAAAGCGAACCCAAGCAGATTACTTAGCCTGGCCCCTGGTAAATGCGGTGCAATTCTGCCTCAGGCAAAGACACTCGAGAATCACTACAACAGGCCCCTCCACCAGGACATCAACAAGAAATCCAGCCAAGACCAAGTTCACTTACAAAGGAGAGCAGTGAAATTCCAGAGGAGGAGAAAGCAAAGCATGGAATTCATGGCTTTCTCCCCATGATTCTTTAGTCTTGCAAAGTTAATTAATTGTTTTTAATTTTTTTTCTTCTGTTAATTTTTTTAACTTTTACCCTTTCTTCTTTTAACATTTTTTAACTAGTTTATCTTAACAATACCTTTCATAAAAAATATATTTTTTGAACCTTCATTATTATAGTCATATTTTATCCTTCATTGTATCTAACTTTATTTTTTGTATACCCATAGGGTTTTTTTTCTAAAAAATGGGCACAACTTCTTCTAATAGATCAAAATACACCCTGAATCTAGGACTGGGCTTTTTCTAGTCTCCAGCCTGAGCAAATTCTCTCCACTTATTCTCCCAGCCAACTTATCTTATCAACTCCTTTTTGAGAAATTTAAAAAAAATTTTTTCATCTTTATAGTCATATTCCTTCTCTTCATTGTGTTAATTTTTCATTCTTTAAAATTTTATATATATATTTTTCATTCTTTAAATTTTTTTTTCATTCTTTAAAATTTGGTGAGGTAGTTTCTTCTAAGAGACTAAAGTACTCCCAAAATTAAGTGGGTGACCCTGTTCTAGTCACCAGTCTAATATATATGTATATATACACATATATATTTATATATTTATATTTCTTTCTATATTTTTTTTCTTTTTTAATTTTTTTTTCTGAATTTCTTTTTACACCCTTGCCCTCCCCCCCCCCAACTTGGGGTCTCTTCTGATTTGGTTAAAGCACATTTTCCTGGTGTCTTTGCCACCCTTTTAGTATTTCATTTGCTCCCTCATATATTCTTATCTGGACAAAATGACAAGGTGGAGAAACTCACCACAAAAAAAGAAAAAGAAAAAAAAAAGAACAAGAGGCAGTACTGAAGACTAGGGACCTAATCAATACGGTAATATGTCAGATCTAGAATTCAGAATGACGATTCTCAAGGTTCTAGCTGGGCTCAAAAAAAGCATGGAAGATATTAGAGAAACCCTGTCCAGAGAAATAAAAGCCTTTTCTGGAGAAATAAAAGAACTAAAATCTAACCAAGTTGAAATCAAAAAAGCTATTAATGGGGTGTAATAAAAAATGGAGGCTCTTACTGCTAGGATAAATGAGGCAGAAGAAAGAATTAGTGATATAGAAGATGAAATGACAGAGAATAAAGAAGCTGAGCAAAAGAGAGACAAACAACTACTGGACCATGAGGGGAGAATTCGAGAGATAAGTGATGCCATAAGATGAAACAACATTAGAATAATTGGGGTTCCAGAAGAAGAAGAAAGAGAGAGGGGAGCAGAAGGTATATTGGAGAGAATTATTGTGGAGAATTTCCCTAATATGGCAAAGAGAAAAAGCATCAAAATCCAGGAGGTGCAGAACCCCCCTCAAAATTAATAAGAAAAGGTCCAAACCCCATCATCTAATAGTAAAATGTACAAGTCTTAGCAACAAAGAGAATATCCTGAAAGCAGTCCAGGACAAGAAGTCTGTAACATACAATGGTAAAAATATTAGATTGTCAGCAGACTTATCCACAGAGACCTGGCAGGCGAAAAAGAACTGGCAAGATATATTCAGAGCACTAAATGAGAAAAATATGCAGCCAAGAATACTGTATCCAGCTAGGCTAACATTGAAAATAGAAGGAGAGATCAAAAGTTTCCAGGACAAAAAACAAACAAACAAAACTGAAAGAATATGCAAACACCAAACCATCCCTACAGGAAATATTGAAAGGGGTTCTCTAAACAAAGAGAGACCTAAAAGTAGTAGATCAGAAAGGAACAGAGACAATATACAGTAATAGACACCTTACAGGCAATACAATGCCACTAAATTGATATCTCTCAATAGTTACCTTCAATGTAAATGGCCTAAATGCCCCAGGCAAAAGACACAGGGTATAAGGATGGAGAAATAAACAAAACCCATCAATATGCTGCCTACAAGATACTCATTTTAGACCCAAATTCAAAGTGAGGGGGTGGAAATCAATTTACTGTGCTAATGGACATCAGAAGAAAGCTGGAGTGGCAATCCTTATATCAGATAAAGTAGATTTTAAGCTGAGCACTATAATAAGAGATGAGGAAGGACACTATATCATACTCAAAGGGTCTGTCCAACAAGAAGAACTAACAATTTTAAAAATCTATGCGCCTAGCATGGGAGCAGCCAAATATATAAACTAATTAATAACAAAATCAAAGAAACACATCAATAATAATACAATAATAGTAGGACACTTTAACACTCCCCTCACTGAAATGGACAGATCGGCTAAGCAAAAGATCAACAAGGAAATAAAGGCTTTAAATGGCACACTGGACCAGATGGACATCACAGATATATTCAGAACATTCCATCCCAAAGCAAGAGAATGCACATTCTTCTCTAGTGCACATGGAACATTCTCCAGAATAGAACACATCGTGGGTCATAAATCAGGTCTCAGCCAGTATCATAAGATTGGGATCATTCCCTGCATATCTTCAGACCACAATGCTCTGAAGCTAGAACTCAACCACAAATGGAAGTTTGAAAAGAACCCAAATACATGGAGACTAAACAGCATCCTTCTAAAGAATGAATGGATCGACCAGAAAATTAAAGAAGAATTGAAAAAATTCATGGAAACAAATGACCATGAAAACACAACGTTTCAAAATCTGTGGGACACAGCAAAGGCAGTCCTGAGAGGAAACTATATAGCTATACAATCCTTTCTCAAGAAACAAGAAAGGTCTCAAATACACAACCTAACCTTACACCTAAAGGAGCTGGAGAAAGAACAACAAAGAAAGCCTAAACCCAGCAGGAGAAGAGATCATAAAGATCAGAGCAGAAATCAATGAAATAGAAACAAACAAACAAAAAAACAATAGAACAAATCAATGAAACTAGGCACTGGTTCTTTGAAAGAATTAATAAGATTGATAAACCCCTGGCCAGACTTATCAAAATGAAAAGAGAAAGGACCCAAATAAATAAAATCATGAATGAAAGAGGAGAGATCACAACCAACACCAAAGAAATACAAACAATTATAAGAACATATGAGCAACTCTTCACCAACAAATTTGACAATCTGGAAGAAATGGATGCATTCCTAGAGAAATATAAACTACCACAACTGAACCAGGAAGAAATAGAAAATCTGAACAGACCCATAACCAGTAAAGAGATTGAAGCAGTCATCAAAAATTCTCCAAGAGGGGCGCCTGGGTGGCTCAGTGGGTTAAGCCACTGCTTTCAGCTCAGGTCATGATCTCAGGGTCCTGGGATCGAGTCCCGCATCGGGCTCTCTGCTCAGCAGGGAGCCTGCTTCCTCCTCTCTCTCTCTCTCTCTCTGCCTGCCTCTCTGCCTACTTGTGATCTCTCTCTCTCTCAAATAAATAAATAAAATCTTTAAAAAAAAAAAAAATCTCCAAGAAATGAAAGTCCAGGGCCAGACGGCTTCCCAGGGGAATTCTACCAAGCTTTTAAAGAAGAATTAATTCCTCTTCTCCTGAAACTGTTCCAAAAAATAGAAATGGAAAGAAAACTTCCAAACTCATTTTATGAGGCCAGCATCACCTTGACCCAAAACCAGACAAGGATCCCATCAAAAAAGAGAATTACAGACCAATATCCTTGATGAACACAGATGCGAAAATTCTCACCAAAATACTGGCCAATAGTTTCCAACAGCACATTAAAAGGATTATTCACCATGACCAGGTGGGATTTATTCCAGGGCTGCAAGGTTGGTTCAACATCCACAAATCAATCAATGTGAAACAACACATTAATAAAAGAAAGAACAAGAACCATATGATACTCTCAATAGATGCTGAAAAAGCATTTGACAAAGTACAGCATTCCTTCCTGATCAAAACTCTTCAAAGTGTAGGGATACAGAGCACGTACCTCAATATTATCAAAGCCATCTATGAAAAACCCACTGCAAATATCATTCTCAATGGAGAAAAACTGAAAGCTTCTCTGCTAAGGTCAGGAACATAGCAGGGATCTCTGTTATCACCACTGTTATTCAACATAATACTAAAAGTCCTAGCCTCAGCAATCAGACAACAAAAAGAAATTAAAGGCATCCAAATTGGCAAAGAAGAAGTCAAACTATCACTCT
This sequence comes from Mustela nivalis, assembly GCF_964662115.1. Classification (NCBI taxonomy): domain Eukaryota; kingdom Metazoa; phylum Chordata; class Mammalia; order Carnivora; family Mustelidae; genus Mustela; species Mustela nivalis. The sequence continues at coordinate 68,208,221 of NC_139023.1, read as the reverse complement.
TCACAGATGATATGATACTATATGTGGAAAACCCAAAAGGCTCCACTCCAAAACGGCTAGAACTTATACAGGAATTAAATAAAGTGTCAGGATATAAAGTCAATGCACAGAAATCAGTTGCATTTATTTACACTAACAACAAGACAAAAGAAAGAGAAATTAAGGAGTCAATCCCATTTATAATTGCACTCAAAACCATAAGATACCTAGGAATAAACATAACCAAAGAGGCAAAGAATTTATACTCAGAAAACTATAAAGTACTCATGAAAGAAATTGAGGAAGACACAAAGAAATGGAAAAATGTTCCATGCTCATGGATTGGAAGAACAAATATTGTGAATGTCTATGCTACCTAAAGCAATCTACACATTTAATGCAATTCCTATCAGAATCCCATCTATTTTTTTCAAAGAAATGGAACAAATAATCCTAAAATTTATATGGAACCAGAAAAGACCTCGAATAGCCAAAGGAATATTGAAAAAGTAAACCAAAGTTGGTGGCATCACAATTCCAAACTTTGAGTTCTATTACAAAGCTGTCATCATTAAGACAGTATGATACTGGCACAAAAACAGACACACAGAACAATGGAACAGAATAGAGAGCCCAGAAATAGACCAACAACTCTAGGGTCAACTAATCTCTGACAAAGCTGGGAAGAGTGTCCAATGGAGAAAAGACAACCTTTTCAGCAAATGGTGTTGGGAAAATTGAACAGCCACATGCAAAAGAATGAAATTGAACCATTTTCTTATACCACACACAAATATAGATTCAAAATACATGAAAGACCTCAGTGTGAGACATGAATCCATCCAAATCCTTGAGAAGAACACAGGCAGCAACCTCTTTGACCTCAGCCACAGAAACTTCTTCCTAGAAATATCGCCAAAGACAAGGGAAGCAAGGGAAAAATTAACTATTCATACTCCATCAGGATCAAAAGCTTTTGCACAGCAAAGGATACAGTCAACAAAATCAAAAGACAACTGACAGAATGGGAGATGATATTCGCAAATAACATACCAGATGAAGGGCTAGTATGCAAAATCTAAAAAGAACTTATCAAACTCAACACCCAAAGAACAAATAGTCAGGAAATGGGCAGATGACATGAACAGACATTTCTGCAAAGAAGACATCCAGAATCCAGATGGCCAACAGACACACAAAAAAGTGTTCTACATCACTTGGCAACAGGGAAATACAAATGAAAACCACAATGAGGGCGCCTGGGTGGCTCAGTGGGTTAAGCCACTGCCTTCGGCTCAGGTCATGATCTCAGGGTCCTGGGATCGAGGCCCGCATCGGGCTCCCTGCTCGGCAGGGGGGCCTGCTTCCCTTCCTCTCTCTCTGCTCGCCTCTCTACCTACTTGTGATCTCTCTCTGTCAAATAAATAAATAAAATCTTTAAAAAAAAAAAAAAAAGAAAAAGAAAACCACAATGAGATACCACCTCACACCAGTCAGAATGGCTAAAATTAACAAGTCAGGAAATGACAGATGCTGGCTAGGATGTGGAGAAAGGGGAACCCTCCTATACTGTTGGTGGGAATGCAAGCTGGTGTAGCCACTCTGGAAAGCAGCATGGAGGTTCCTCAAAAAGTTGAAAATAGAGCTACCCTATGACCCAACAATTGCACGACTGGGTATTTATCCTAAAGATATAAATGTAGTGATCCGAGGGGGCATGTGCACCTGCATGTTTATAGCAGCAATGTCTACAATAGCCAAACTATGGAAAAAACCTAGATGTCCATCAACAGATGAATGGATAAAGAAGACATAATTTATATATACAATGGAATACTATGCAGCCATCAAAAGAAATGAAATCTTGCCATTTGTGATGACGTGGATGGAACTAGAGGATATTATGTTTAGTGAAATAAGTTAATCAGAGAAAGACAACTATCATATGATCTCCCTGATATGAGGAAGTGGAGATGCAACCTGGGGGTTTTGGGGGAAAGGAAAAGAATAAATGAAAAAAGATGGAATCGGGAGGGAGACAAACCATAAGAGACTCTCAATGTCACAAAACAAACTGAGGGTGGCCAGGGGGGAGGGGTAGGGAGAGGGTGGTGGTGTTATGGACATTGGGGAGGGTATGTGCTATGGTGAGTGCTGTGAAGTGTGCAAACCTGGCAATTCACAGAGACCTGTACCCCTGGGACTAATAATACATTATATGCTTATTAAAAAATCAAAAATTTTGGGACGCCTGGGTGGCTCAGTTGGTTAAGCAGCTGCCTTCGGCTCAGGTCATGATCCCAGCGTCCTGGGATCGAGTCCCACATCGGGCTCCTTGCTCAGCAGGGAGCCTGCTTCTCCCTCTGCCTCTGTCTGCCATTCTGTCTGCCTGTGCTCGCTCTCTCCCTTTCTCTCTGATAAATAAATAAAATCTTAAAAAAAAAAAAGATTCATTCTATAAAAAAAAAAATCAAAAATTTATAAAAATAAATAAATAAATAAATTCATTTGTCTGTCTATAAACATGGGTTGTTTCCATGTCTTGACTATTGTAAAGAGAACATGAGGTGTGGATATCTTTTCAAGATGGTGATTTTGTTTCCTTCAGATACATATCCAGAGAGGGAATTGCTGAATCATTTGGTAGCTCTGTTTTCAGTGTTTGTTTGTTTGTTTTCTTTTATTAGCTTTTGAATACTCTTAATACCTCATTAAGTATACTCTTGATCCCCTTTATCTCTTTTACCTATCACTCTCCATTCCTTTCCCCTCTGACAGCAACCAGGTCCCTGTATTTACGGGTCTGTTTTTGCTTTTGTTTAGTTGTTCACTTTTTTTTTTAGATTCCATGTGTAAATAAAATTATATAGTAAAAAGGAAAGAAAGAAGGAAAGAAACTAGGTAAAGGCTATATGGAACCTGGTTACATTATTCCTTACAACTGTATGTATATCTACAACTATCTCAAAATTGAAAGTTCAATTTTAAAAGTTACTTGGTTTGATTTAGTGTCTCTGTGGGTGTGATTAATTTTTGTACATTGTTAGGCTTCTTGACTTTTATTTACATTGAATTTTTAGAATTTTCCTTCCATCCTATTATTTAATTTTACCTTTAAATATCTAAAATATATTCCAAAATTCAAAAATAGTTTAAAAGGCATGTTCAGAGAAACTTTATCCTATTTCCTACCCCTCAGCTCTAATTCTGCCCATTCCCTATAGGAAAACATTTCTATAGAAATAAAGAAATATAGAAAAAGAAATATAGGAAAAAATTCATTACATTTGTCTATGTCTCTTTTTGAAAAATTACAGCAGATCCATAAATAATTTTATATTTACTCTTCTTTCTTACACAGTAAATATCATACTCTACATGTTCTTTTGTACATTATTTTTTCACTTGATTATATATCTTTAAATCACTCTATCAATTAATAGGTGTATTTTTCATTCTTTTTTGTAGCAATAGGTTATTCATCCAATGTTTTCTATTTTGGCATTTAGGTTCTGTCTAATATTTTGCTATTACAAATAGTGAGGCAGATTTTTTCACATGTTAATTCTATTCATGTTGTTGAAAGTGTATCTTTCAGGGTAAATTTCCAGTGGAAATTTATTGGAGGTATGAGGCAATGTAAATAGACAAAAGGAGTGACTTAGCCTCTTATTGGTCAATATTAAATAATAGTGAAAATGGTAAACATTCTTGTTTTCATCCTGATTTTTGTGGAAAAGTCTATAGTGTTTCTCCATTTGGTAAGGTAACAGCCTTAAAATAAATATATACAGAAAATCATATTAAATAAGTATGCATTTTCAATTTTACTGAGTCTTTTTTATCAAGAATGAATGTAAATTTTAGTTGAAAACTTTTCAACATCTATCGAGAACATTATGTGATTTTCCCCATGAACTAATAATATGGTGAATTACATTAATGTATTTCTTAATACTGAATCCTTGAATTTTTGGATAATTTCCACTTGATAATAATGCATTATTTTCTTTAATATAATGTTGCATCTTCTGGATATAATTTATTTAGCTTATGAATTGATATTTATAAGTGAGATTTGTCTCAATTTTCTTTTTTGTGATTCAGTTTTCAAATCAAAGATATACTCTCAAATCAAAATCAAAGTTAAACTTTCTTCATATATATCTTGGAATTATTTTTCATTTTATACACTGGAATAATTTATGTATCAATGGAATTCTCTGATTTTAAAGGCTTGATTGAAATTGGAAGTAATAGGAAATAATCCAGTCTGGTTGGCAAATTTATTTCAGTGAGTGAAGTAGATACTCAATGATTTTCTTGATTTCTCAATGTAAATTGCCATGTTTTTGCTTTGTGGGGCCAACAGTGATAAATAATATTTAGGATCAATATTGGTAAATTATATTTACTTTTAAAATTATTTTATCATGTTTCTAAATTTATTGCATAAATTGTGTAAAGTGATTTCGTGATTTGTAAAATTTCTTCTCTCTCAGTGGTTAACTTACCTTTTGCCATTTCCTTTTGGGTTTTTTCTGTTTATTTAAATTCAATTAATCAACATATAGTATTGATATAATATTGATATAATATTCAATGATTCACTAGTTGCATATTACACCCAGCACTTGTCACATCATGTGTCCTCTGTAATGCCCATCACCCTGTTTCCCCATCCTCCACCAACCTCCTCCTTATCCACAACCCTCAATTTGTTTACCTGAGTCAAAGTCTCTCATGGTTTGTCTCCCTCTCTGATTTCTTCCCATTCCGTTTCCTTTTGTTTTTTTATCCTTTTTAATTGACCAAACTATCTAGTGTCTTGTCTATTTTGTTATTTAAACAAACAAACAAACAAACAAACAAAAAATAAATAAATAAATAAATAAAACCAGTGTGCCTGGCTGGCTCAGTCAGTAGAGTGTGAGACCCCACATTGGACCTAGAGTCTACAACAAAACATATTGATTGATGAGTGTCAAAGTTTTCATGTTTCTATTTCATCATTTTCTATCAATATTAGTTTTACTTCTTTCCTGTAGTTTATTTTGTTGTTCTTGTTTTACAGCATTCAGATAGGATTCAATATATTTATTTTTATCCTTTTATTTTATTGTATAAGTAGTTAAAGCACTGAATTTTCCTGTATATATTTCTCATAGGTATTGAGATAAGTATTTATGATTTTTTTATTCTTTTTATTTCAGTATGGTTTGTATTCACCCAAGTTTTGTCTAATAGAAAGGGATATTTTTTACTTCCTGATAGAACTTGTCCATACTTTTAAGTTATTCATAGTGTTACTTACTGGTTATGAAAAAATATTTGTATTACTTCTACTTTATGAAATTCACTAATGCATTTTTACAACCTAATGTATGCTGATCTTTGTCAGTGTATCATGGTCACTTCAAATAAACTGTATCCTATATAATCAAAATATCAAGTTTGATATATAAACATAAGATCTATCTTAGCATGTTGTGTAGGTCTTTTATATCCTTTGGTATTTGTTACCTACTTATTCTTTCTTTTTTTTTTAAGATTTTATTTATTTATTTGACAGAGAGAGAAATCACAAGTAGTCAGAGAGGCAGGCAGAGAGAGAGACTGGGAAGCAGGCTCCCTGCTGAGCAGAGAGCCCAATGCAGGACTCGATCCCAGGACACTGAGATCATGACCTGAGCTGAAGGCAGCGGCTTAACCCACTGAGCCACCCAGGCGCCCCACCTACTTATTCTTTCTTGAACTAAAAATGATATGTTAAAGTCTTCCATTTTTACTATACTTGTGTTTCTATCCATTTTGTATTGAAATCTTGTAGTTTCTGCTTTATTAAGACAGTTGCTGTGTCTAGATTTTAGCCACTATTATAACTTCATTAAGAATTGTGGTTTTATCATTTTAAAGTGTACTTGGTTGTTATAACTGATACTGCATTGCAGGGGCTGTCAATTTTTTTTTGTAAGAGACCAGCTAATAAATATTTTAAACTTGTAGGCCATACAGTCTCCATTGAGACTATTCAACTCTGCCTAAAGTGTGAAAGAGGCCATTAAAAAAGGCATTAAACAAATAAACATGCCTGTGTTCCGAAAAGCCTTATTTTGGAGCATAAAATTTCAATTTCATGTAATTTTCATGCCATATAAATACTATTATTTTGCTTTTTTTATATATATAACTATAAAAGCTACTCTTAGCTTATGGGCCATACAAAAAATGGTGGCAGGTTAGAATTGGTCCTGGACCGTCATTTGCCAACCCTTGTTTTATGCTATGCATTTTATCGTATCTAATATGAGTAGTACAACTTTTGCTTTCTGATTATTTCCATTTATCTGGTATAATTTTACTCAGGCTTTTATTGAACATTTTTCTGTTTTGTTTGTTTATGTTAAGCATGCTTCTTACATACAGCATAGAGTTGCATTTAGATTTGTCAGGCCATTTAAAAATTTTTCAGTTAATAGCTCATTAAAGCCCCTTCACATTTGTATTACTGTTATATTTGGCATCGGTTCTATCATATTATTTTATGTTATAATTATGAATATATACTGTTTTTATTTACTTTGTTGCTTAGAGTCTTTTGCTTTTAATTTCTTAGTTTTTAGAAAAGTTTGTATTTTTCTTTTCATAACACTTATGCTAATACTTTCATAATTTTTTAGTCCTTTTAAACTTCCTACTCTTTGGTTTGTAATGTTTAAGTCACATTCTTTAATAATCATACATATGAGCTTATTTACTTTCCTTTCTCTTTCTACATTCCCTCCTATTTTGTAGATATCTATTTCGTAAGACCATATAACTTTCATATTGTTTTCCACCCTTGTCCTTACCTTTGTTTTAGTTTAAATTTACAAATAAATATATTCACTTCTCACTCTCAAGTTTGCTAAGTTTCCCTCATTGTCTCATCCTCTAATACAGGAGTGAGAAAACAATGACTCACTGGCCAAATCAAGCCTATGGCCTGTCTTTTTATGGCTCTCATATAAAGTTCTCAGTCTAAGAACGGTTTGTAAATTCTAAATGTTTGTAAACAATTTTAATTAAGAAAAAAAAAAAGGAAAGGAGGATGAGCAGAAACAGACAACTAGAAAGAGGAAACTGTATGTGATCCACCAAAGAAAAATATTTACTATCTGCCCTTTCCAGATATTTTTTTTTCCAACTCCCACTTTAGTATATTCTTCAGGAAGTGCTTGTATGAACCAGTATTCTCTAGGTTCCTGCATTTTTTATGTAGCCCTCATTCTCAAGGAACTGCTTGATGGATGATGGAAAGAACATTGGTTCATACTTCCTTCATTTGCATTTTTTGAAAATGACACTCCATTTTGTCTTGCTTAATATGTTGCTACATAGACTAATTCTAATCTGATTTTCTTTTCTTTGTAACTTGGTGTTTCAAACTAAAAGTCCTTAGGATAATTTTCTATATCTTCAACAAAGATGACAATTACATGTATATATTGGGTCTTCTTTGCCTATCTTCTATCTTCTTTTACTTTTTCATTATTTTTCACTTCTTTTTTTTTTTTGAGCTTTTTCTCTTAACTGTTTAAGTACCTTCCTCCATTCGCCCTTGACAAATTTTCAACTGAATCTATTCTCCCTTGAGTACTTTGTCATTTAGTCTTCATTTCTAAGATAATTTTTTTCTTCACTCTCTTTACAGTGTTTGGTAAACATTTGTTTCATATCTTCTTGTTTTCTGGAGATATTATTCTTATTTTGACCAATATTATTTGAAAAAAATATATTTTTTTTTTCTTTAAACCAGTAATATATATTGCTGATTTAAAGATATTCAATGATTTGAAGTATTGGGTTACAGTTTTCCTCTGCTTTGTGGTTATTTTGGTGGAGAGATTTTCATCAGCTAAAATGTTTTGGTTTCATTTTATCTTTTCTTCTTATAATAGCTTTTTTGAATGCCATCTTGCATTTTCTGTTTATTTTATAATAATTTTTTCTCTTTAGCCAAACAATGGTATGAACAGACAGAAAAGAAGACTTTCATTGACAAATTAGATTTTTTGTTCATGAGCACACATTTCTTTTTTTAAAATGTTTTTAATCTTTTTAAAAATTTTTTTGTTTATTTGGGAGAGAGGGAAAGAGAACACAAACAGAAGGAGAGGGAGAAGCAGGGAGCTGAGCAGGGAGCCTGAGACAGGGCATGATCCTAGGACCCTAAGGTAATAACCTAAGCTGGAGGCAGGCACTTAACTAACTGAGCCATCTAGGTGCCCCTTCTGATGATATAATGATGTTCAATTTCTTTAATCAATAACCCCTTAGGGGTGAGGAAGAAAAAGTTGGTGTGGCTTCTGACTTTGTGATTCACTTTTGTTTCTTCAGAACACTGGATTTCCTACTCAATTTCTTGGTTTTCCTTGGCCAAACAGTCTCCAAAAGGTGATTCTTTTATCCTCCCTCTTCTACCCTGGAAGTGGTGCCTACTACAAACTAATATTTCATAATTAACATTCTTAAGTCTTTGTGTTTTAATTTTATGTAAGACAATGTTCTTACTTACCAGATTTTAAAAAACTGTTTGCAATCTTTTTCCATTCAGTGTGAAACTATTTTTCTGAGGATAGTTTTATGTTTCAACTTCTCATCAGAATCTTGATCCCCATCCACTTTTCTTTATGACCTCCACTATCTCCACCCAACCTTCTCCATGTAAGTGAGCTACAAAGCAAGATGTAGTGCTTTTAAGTATTTGTTTACTTACGTAAAAGAGTTTAAGATTTGTATAATCTTTATTTATGCGGAAAAGATGAGTTTCAAGTAATTGTGATTTTTGTGAATCTATAACATTTTGGTGTATTAATTCAGTCATGTGACCATCATAACAATATATAAAACCCACTGGCACATTAAATCTCTTTTACCTTATTTCCCAAGTATTTTTTCTATTCTATTCTATTTGAATTTCCCTTCTCTGTATTTAAGATTCAGTTGGATCCATAAAAACAGAAAACAAACTGACAGTTGCCAGAAGGGAAGGTAATAGAGGAATCGATGAAATGAGTGAAGGGGAGTGGGTGATACAGGTTTCCAGTTATGGAATAAATAAGTCACAGGGATGAAAGGTATAGGAAATATAACTAATGAAATTGTAAAGAGTTGAACAGTTACACTTGTGTTGAGTGTTAGCATAATGTATAGACTTGTCTAATCACTACACTGTACACCTGAAACTAAAAAAAAAAAAAAAAAAAGTGTAGAAACTATATTTCAATTAAAAGAAAAAATAAATATTAAATAAATAAACGACTTAACTGGATAAACTACTATTATTTTAATTTTCACCCAAGATCTTGCCTCTTGGATAATTACAGCTCCCCGAACTGCAACTCACATTGCTAGCTTAGGCTTCTAGAATGTGACGCCCCCTTCCATGCTCAGTGTTGAATGGTCTTGATTCCTGAGCTTTGGCTCAAAACTCTTTGTTCTTTCGCTGTCCTCTAAATTTATCACTGATCCTTTTAAAATATTTTAGTTTCATTCTGGCCATGCATCCTAACTTATTCTCCATTCTTAGTTCATGCTCCAGATCATTCCATCTTCTGAGTTCTTTCCAAGCCAGGTCCTCTTGAGTTACAACATTATTTGTATAATCTCGTATTCTAAGGAAGTAATTCATCTGGCAAAATTGGTTATGTATCTGACAAAGGTATCTAGAACGTATATCTTAGTCATTATTCAAAAACTCAAGTTCTCAGGTATAGGAGAAAGTATCATTTGTCTTTCTCATCAAGTTAGTGCCGAGGGAACCAGGATAAACAACCATCAGAACCTGGAACTGCAATTTCTTTGCTTACAGCTTGCTGAAGTTTATTCAAGATTAAGGCCAAACATATTTGTAACTCAGTTGGGTCCTCTGGGTTTGGGCTATAAGACAGTTGGAAGTAAGGGACCTTGAGGCAAATTAGAAAAAAAAAAAAAAAAACATGTATAAGCAGAGTGCTAAGAGTTACACAAAGAAGTAAGTCATATGTCATATCCAAGGTGAAGTGCAAGAAAAAGAACAGGAAATAAAGCCAAAGTTTCAGGAATCAGATAAGCACAGAACTGAGCAGAATCAGAAAAGGAGCAAAGGTCCAGGATTTTTTCTGTATATTGGACATATGATAGGTACATGGATCAGTCCCAGTTGAAGGTATGATGTGAGAATAGGCTCAGTTCTGCAGACACTGGGTATAGGAGATTTCTATGAACACCACATGTGCTGTGATTCTAAAAGAACTAAACTACAAGAAAAAAAAATAATCAAAAACATATACAACACACGGGGCGCCTGGGTGGCTCAGTGGGTTAAGCCGCTGCCTTCGGCTCAGGTCATGATCTCAGGGTCCTGGGATCGAGTCCCGCATCGGGCTCTCTGCTCAGCGGGGAGCCTGCTTCCTCCTTTCTCTCTCTCTCTGCCTGCCTCTCTGCCTACTTGTGATTTCTCTCTGTCAAATAAATAAGTAAAATCTTAAAAAAAAAAAAACATATACAACAAGAAAAATTATAAGGTCCATTTTTCCAGTATTAGTAGTCATCTTTCTGAACAGAAGTTCTGAACAGAAGTTATTATATACAAACACTTCAGTCAGGCACTTGTTTTATAAAAAAAGGAGGATAAAGGAAGATTATTTCTCCTTCCAGCATCAATATTAGTGTAAACTTATCCTCTGATCACTGCTGTAAATAATTAACTTTTTTTGGTTTTGTTTTGTCATTTACCTAGTATTTCTACCACAGAAAATGACAGAAACTATACTCCTTAAAGCTACTTGATAATTTTAATTTCCAATTCCCAAATTCAGCTAAGAAATGAAAACCTATTAAGCACTAGGGAAAATAACTTAAAAATTCATAAATATTCTTATAGATACTCAACAAAGTTTGAAAGAAGTTTCTTAAACTAACTGCTGTTCATCATGTTTTTAATAGAGCCCTGACATACTCTATTTTCTATACTAATTTATGTAAATTAAATGAATTTTAATGTAAGTGAAGAATTGATTAATACATATGATATATTATCTAATAAGTATAATTTAGAGAAAATGGAGTATTGATGATCCTAGGTATAAATCTTGACAAAAAAAGATTTTTGCCTGCAAAATACATTTAAGTATGGTAGGAAGATAATAAAACAAAGATTCATTATGTGATTCTAGTAACTGTCCAGTTTTATTCTTTTTATCATTTAAGTAATCCTGATTTCCTTTGGTCATCAATTTTTTTTTTTTTTTTTGGTTTTCAACTAAATATTGATTAAAAAATATTCAATATTCTACTTTTGTGGCTACTTTTGAAATTCTAAATGAAAACTTCTTATACAAAATTTAATCAATATCTTTACATGAAAAATATAAAATATCCTCTTTCTTCTGATTTCAAATTAATCAGTTTAAGAGCATTCACTTTGGGCATTGGTGGTTCAGTGGTAGAATTCTCGCCTGCCACTTTGGGGCACCTGGGTGGCTCAGTCAGTTAAACATCTATCCTCAGCTCAGGTCATGGTTCTGGATTCCTGGGATCCAGCCCCACATTGGGCTTCCTGCTCAGTGAGGAGCCTGCTCCTCCCTCTCCCTCCGCCACTCTCTCTGCTCCTTCTCTCTCTCTCTCTCTCTCTCTCTCTCTGTGCGTATGTGTTTTTGTCAAATAAATAAATAAAATAAAAGAGCATTCACTTAGTTCAGATTCAGGAAATTCCAGTGACCACAGTGTAGTTTCCATAATCAGGCAACTGAATGCTCTTCATTGCAGTGGGAAAAGTTAAGAAATGTTGGCTATCCCATTGGCCTCCTGGCATAATCCTAAAATTGAATAGTTTTAACTGCTCCATGGTAGTTCAGGATACATGTCACAATTTTGTTTCATGAATGAAAAATTTCCAGTTTTGGGGTTGTATCCAACTCTAAGTCTACTTTGTCTAGTTCTCAAGGTAATAATACTGTTTTGGGTTCTGCCAATGTATCCCTAGCCACAGTCCAGTATATCTGGACAGAATGAGCTTCTCAGAGCAGCAAATAGGTCTCATTTTGCATTTGAACTTTGATTATTTGGTGGTGGTTGTCTAGAGTAAGTATTTAATAACTTTCAAAGGTCACATACACATTCAAATGGAGTTATATATATATATATATATATGTATATATATATATATATTCTATCTCTCAGAAATAAAACCTAAATATATATATTTAGAATCTCCCTACTAAAAATGAAATAAATATAAATATAAATATATAAATAAATATTGATATATAAATAAATATATTATATTTGTATTTTATATTTATATATTTATATAATAAATATATTATAATATATAATATATGTATATTCATATATATAATAAATATATATATACAAATATTTAGGTTTTATTTCTGAAAGATAGCATGCATGTGAGTGGGGAAGGAACAGAGGAAAAGGGAGAGAGAGTATCTTCAAGCAGACCCCACTAAGTGCAGAACCCAACATGAAGTTCAATCTCAGGACCCCAAGACCATGACCTGAGCTGAAATCAAGAGTTGGCCACTTAACAAACCTAGCTAACAAGCTTAACAAACTGAGCCACAAAGTTGCCCAGGAGGGCCAAGATAGATTAACAATTCCTGCCATACATTCAGAAAAGAGGAAATGGTGACTTAAATATCTCATATTTACTAATCCTGATTTTAAATTTTTAAGTAAAATAATAATTGGAATACCTAGCTCAGAAGTTCACATTGTGGGAAGAACAATCCACCTCCGTTAATCTGTATCCTGTCTCTCTAACCAAAGAACTTTTCAAATTTTATTGATGTTTTCTTTTATCTGTTTCTCTCTCCCCTTGTATTTCCTTATTTCTTCCTTTTATTTACCAAAAATTGGAATTATAAATTTAATAAAGTAGTTTTTCTTTTTTCTAAAAATTGTATAAAATGGACATTTATATGGTGTCCTTTTCCAACCATAATAAAATTTTCCAATCAAAATTAAAGTTGCATTTTCACTAGTATGTGAAAAATTAGTATTATAGTAGTAGATTAACTCACCCTCAGGAGAAAAAATATTCAAGCATATAAGCATGCTCTTTCCTTTTGGAGAATCATACACTAGAAAGTTACCTAATCCATATGAACATGTGTGTGTAGACCAGGCAGTGACTTGGAGTCTGTCTGCCTGGCAACTTCTTCAATCACAGCTTACCTTCAATTCTGATGATAGCTTGTTGATTCTTCTTTGGAGGCCAAAGTCCATCATCTTCAGTCCATATGGTTCAGGTGAAAATGTAAGAATGATCCCATATCCAAGACACAGGAGTATACACATGTCACAGGTCTGGCCAATCCCAGTGGTCACAAAGATTGGTTTAAGAATGGGTATGTGACCCAGCTTGATCCAACTGAGATGAAACAGGAGCTTTTGTGAAAATTACTGAGATGCAGAAAAAACTCACTTTTTGCATAAGTCACTGAACTGGCACTGTAGGGCTGTGGGACAATGTAAAGATAACACATGTATAGAAACAAGAAGTAAAATAGAAGTTACCAAGGGAAGGTGGGGGTGGTAAGGAGTTGTTATTGTCTAACAATACAAATTTTTGTTTGTGAAGATGAAAAAGTTCTGGAAATAGATAATGGTGATGGCTGTATAATATGGTGAATATACTTAATGACACAGACTTGTACACTTAAAATGGTTAAAATAAGAGGAGGAGTTAGATGTCAGTGTAGTAGGGAGATTCTAAACTTTCCTGGTCCTTTGAATAGAATTAGATCAACATTCAACTATTTTGAACAACTAGGAAGAGATTGGAGAATTAAAGAAACAATCTGCACATCTGGTGGGAGAGAGCATGGCAGATGCAAGGTTCAGAGCCACGAATTGGGAGAGAAAAGCCCAGCAGCTCAGAAGGGTAGAGAACACATTTCATGCAACAAAGTCAGAAAGAAGGAGAAAGAGCCCAGAAGGTGGAGACCATATATTAAGCCCCAGTAAGGAGATCCTCTGGATTGCACAAGGAGAGATCACTCCCCTTCCCAGAAGGCATTTGGAAAAGTGTGTCTCTCCAAGGACAAAAGGCCATCCATAGAGCCACTGAACAGTGCTCAGTGGCAGGGTCAGAGGTGCACACAGAGGGAAGAAAACTTCTGGACTTTTCTCCATAAGCTAATAGGTTTAAACCTCTGTGTGTACACCAAGTGGCATCTTTTCCTCTGAAGAACTAAGCAGAAAGAAGAGACTGAAGCAGATTGCAGATAACCTAACTGCCCCTTTTTTTTATATTTGTTTTTTATTTATTTTCAGCATAACAGTATTCATTATTTTTGCACCACACCCAGTGCTACATGCAATCTGTGCCCTCTATAATACCCACCACCTGGTACCCCGACCTCCCACCCCCCCGCCACTTCAAACCCCTCAGATTGTTTTTCAGAGTACATAGTCTCTCATGGTTCACCTCCCCTTCCAATTTCCCCCAACTCCCTTCTCCTCTCTAACTCCCCATGTCCTCCATGCTATTTGTTATGCTCCACAGATAAGTGAAACCATGTGATAATTTACTCTCTCTGCTTGACTTATTTCACTCAGCAGAATCTCTTCCAGTACCATCCATGTTGCTACAAAAGTTGGGTATCCGTCCTTTCTGATGGAGGCATAATACTCCATAGTGTATATGGACCACATCTTCCTTATCCATTCATCCAATGAAGGGCATCTTGGTCCTTTCCACAGCTTGGCGACCGTGGCCATTGCTGTTATAATCATTGGGGTACAGATGGCCCTTCTTTTCATGACATCTGTATCTTTGGGGTAAATACCCAGTAGTGCAATTGCAGGGTCATAGGGAAGTTCTATTTTTAATTTCTTGAGGAATCTCCATACTGTTCTCCAAAGTGGCTGCACCAACTTGCATTCCTACCAATAGTGTAAGAGGGTTCCCCTTTCCAGCTGCCCCTTTTTGATGTCTGCTACAAGAGATTCAAACCTCTTCAATGGCTTTTCTTGAACAGAATGGAATAGGAGACTGAATTGAGTGGCCAATGCTTTCAGCTTTTCATAAGTGTTACAATAAACTCTGGCTTCTGCAGGCACACTGTGTAGTGGGTTTTCAGGGTTGGGACAGTTCCAGACATGCCTAGAGTTCCTCCACCAGGAATGAGAGTAGTCCTGCATATGACCAGGCCCTTTAAAACTTGGGATTTTGAATCCCAACCACCAGTCAGAGATAAAATACAGGAGTTCTGTGGCTCCAGATGTGTCTGCAGCCCAGGCACAGTCAGGTTAAGGGAAGGGAACTGACAAAAGCCTGGGACACAGAAAATTACTTTTCCAAGAGGGCCCCCAAACAGGGGTGGTGAGGAATTCCACTCCCCATGGACAAGATGGCAGGGCAATACCAAATTCTTCCTCTTCCCCAACACTTCCCTCTTTTCACCCACCAGCACAGTCTGATTTCAGAGTGAAACAGAGCACCTCTAGCAGAGGCTGGAGTTCCCCTATGCTAAACTCCACTTCCCTCCCCCAACCCCACTCTCCCCACCCCAGACTGGCAGGGGCTTCTTTACAAGGGCAAGTCAGCTTGAGAGCCAGCCCAGCAGTCCTTCACTCAGAAGACCGATATAGGCTCCTACATCTACCAATTATACTGATTAGAAAAATTTCCAAACATCAACTTCCAGTGGAAATGGGACCAGAGTTGATTCTTTTTTTTTTTTTACTCTCTCTTTCTTTTCTTAATTGTTTTAATTTTTAAATTTTTCTATTTATTTTTTATTCTTTACATTTTATTATATATATTTTGTCATCTTTTTTCCTTTCCTCTTTCTCTTTTGTTTTCTTTTTCTTTCAGCCTTATAATCTTTCATTCATTTGTTTGTTCACTTTGTCCTCTTATTTTTAGGATCAGGAGTCTTTTTCTCTCTTTTCTTCTTTCCCCACTCCTTTTTATTTTCTTCCTTTTTATTTTTTAGAACCAGGCACATACTTTACTGTTTGCCCATTTATTTGCATTTTTGCTCTATTTTATTTTCTCTTATCTTGGACTGGGATTTGTTTTTCCCTTTTATTTCTCTTTTTATTTTTTCTTCTCTTCTTTTTTCTTTTACTGGCTTATCTTGACAAATAAATCAAAGCACACATATTTAAAGGTCCAAACACTCCCCATAACAAGCAAGGTAGAACTCCGTAGTTCTGTACAACTTCCTTTCTGTAGGAAGGAACAGTATGAAAGAAGAGCCAAAACACAACAAATGGTACACACCAAATGCCATAAAAGCTTTCTGAAATTGTTTCTCTTTTCTCTTTTTTTTTCTTTCCATCTTCCTTTTCTAGATAAATGACTAGATGGAGAAACTCTCACCTAAAGAAAGGACAGGAGGTAATATCACCAGGGATGAAATCAATATGGATATAAGTAAAATGTCTGAACTAGAATTTAGAACAATAATTATAAAGATACTAGCTGGGCTTGAAAAAAAGTATAAAAAACACTAGATAATCCCTTAGTGTAGAAATAAAAGAACAAAATCTAATCAGATTGAAATAAAAATGCTATTACTGAGATACAAGATAAACTGGCAGCTTTAACAGCAAGGATAAATGAGGCAGAAGAGAGAGTCAATGGTATAGAAGATAAAAAGATGGAGAGTAAGGAAGTTGAAAAGAAGAGAGAAGGACAGCTAATCAAAATGTAAGACTTCTAGAAATCAGTGATTACATAAATCAAAATAATATCTGAATAATAGGTGTCCCAGAAGATGAAGAATGGGAGAGAGGGATGGAAGATTTATTTGAACAAATTATAGCTGATACCATCCCTAATTTGGGGAAGAAAATAGGCATTCAAGCACAGGAGGCACAGAGTATGTGCTCAAAATCAATAAAAATAGGTCAACTTTCTAAAATATAACAGTGAAACTGAAAATTTGAAAGATAAAGAGAAAATCCTGAAAGCAGCACAAGACAAAAGGTCCTTAACCTACAAGAGGAGAAACATAAGGCTGGCAGAAGCTGTGTCTACAGAGAGCTGGCAGGCCAGAAAGGGCTGGCAGCTGAATTTCATTTTTTAATTTTATACCATATATTCAACATGCTAAATGAGAAAAATATTCAACCAAGCAAGGCTGTCATTCAGAATAGACGAAAAGACAGTTTCCAGACAAACAAAAACTGAAGGAATTCATGAACACTAAACCAGCTCTGCAAAAAACATTAAAAGGGACCCCTTGAGTGGAAAGAGAGACCAAAAGTAACAAAGACCAGAAAGGAACAGACAATCTACAGCAAGAGACAGTTCACATGTAATACAATGTCACTAAATTCACATCTTTCAATAATTACTCTGAATGTTAAGGACTATATGCTCCAATTAAAAGACACAGGATATCAGAATGGATTTTTTTAAAAAGACCCATTGATATGTTACTTATAAGACATTCATTTAAGAGTCAAAGACACCTGCAGATTGAAAGTGAGGGGGTGGAGAACCATTTATCATATTAATGGATATCAAAAGAAAGCTGGAGTATCATCCTTATATCAGACAAACTAGATTTTAAACCAAAGACTGTAATAAGAGATGAAGAAGGACACTATATCATAATTAAGGAGTCTAACCAAGAAAAAAAAATCTAAAAATTGTGTATATTTATGCTCCTAACTTGAGAGAAGCTAAATATATAAACTAATTAATAACAAAATTAAAGAACACATTAATAATAATACAATAATACTAGGGGATTTTAACATCCCATTTACAGGAATGGACAGAAGATGTAAGCAGATCAATGATGAAACAAGGGCTCTGAATGACACATGAACTATATGGACTTAACATATATACTCAGAGCATTTCATCCTAAAGCCATAGAATCCACATTCTTCTCTAGTGTGCATGAAATATTGTTATTTTTTAATGAATTTCATTTTTTAATTTTATACTTAATAAATAATGTATTAATTTTTTTTTATTTTCAGCATAACAGTATCATTATTTTTGCACCACACCCAGTGCTTCACGCAATCCGTGCCCTCACTAATACCCAAATATTCCTCAGAATAGATCATGTACGGGGTTACAAATCAGGTCTCAGCTGGTAACAAAAAACTGAGATTATTCAATGTGTTATTTTCAGACTACACTGCTATAAAACTTGAAGTCAAAGAAAATAAAAAAATTTGGAAGGAACCCAAATGCATGGAGGTTAAATATCAGGAAATAAAAGAAGAATTTAAAAAATATATGGAGGCAAATGAAAATGGAAACACAACAGTGCAAAATCTTTGGGACATAGCAGTCGTAAGAGGTAACTATAGCAATAAACAATGAATTATATAGTAATACAGGGCTTTCTCAAGAAACAAGAAAATTCTCAAATGCACAACTTAAATTTACACCTATAGGAATTGGAAAAAGATAGCAAATGAAGTCTAAATCCAACAGGAGAAGAGAAATAATAAATATTAGAGCAGAGATCAATGATATTTAAAGAAAAAAGAGACTAGATCAATGAAGCTAGTAGGTGGTCCTTTGAAAGAATTAATAAGATGAATAAATCCATAGTTAGCCTTATTAAAAAGAAAACTCATGAAAGAAATTGAAGAAGACAGAAAAAGATAAAAAAGCATTCCATGCTCATGGATCAGAAGAATAAACATTGTTGAAATGTCTATAATGCCTAGAGCAATCAATACTTTCAATGCCATCCTGATCAAAACTCCACTGGCATTTCTCAGAGAGCTGGAACAAACAATCCTAAAATGTGTATGGAACCAGAAGAGACCCTGAATTGCTAAAGAAATGTTGAAAAAGAAAAACCAAACTAGGGACATTACGTTGACTGATTTCAAGCTTTACTACAAAGCTGTGATCACCAAGACAGCATGCAGTGGCATAAAAACAGACACATAAACCAATGGAACAGAGTAGAGAGCCCAGATATGGACCCTCAACTCTATGGTCAAATAATCTTTGACAAAGCAGGAAAAAATATACAGTGGAAAAACAGACAGTCTCTTCAATAAATGGTGCTGGGGAAATTGGACAGCTATGTGTAGAAGAATGAAACCTGACCATTCTCTTAAAACAAACACAAAGATAAATTCAAAATGGATAAAAGACCTAAATGTGAGGCAGGAATCTATTGACATACTAGAGGAGAACATAGGCAGTAACCTCTTTGACATCGACCACAGCAACTCCTTTCAAGATATGTCTCCAAAGGCAAAGGAAACAGAAGTGAAAATGAATTTGGGTACTTTATTAAGATCGAAAGCTTCTGCACAGCAAAGGAAACAGTCAAGAAAACAAAGAGGCAACCCACAGAATGGGAGAAGATATTCACAAATTACACTAGAGATAAATGGTGATATCCAATTCTATAAAGAACTCCTGAAACTCAACACACACAAAGCATATAATCATGTCAAAAAATGGGCAGAAGACATGAACAGACACTTCTCCAATGAAGACATACAAATGGCTATCAGACACATGAAAAAATGTTCATCATCACTAGCCATCAGGCAGATTCAAATAAAAACCCCACATTGAGATATCACCTTACACCAATTAGAATGGCCAAAATTAACAAGACAGGAAACAACATGTGTTGGAGAGGATGTAGAGAAAGGGGAGCCCTCCCACACTGTTGGTGAGAATGCAAGTTGGTGCAGCCACTTTGGAAAACAGTGTGAAGATTCCTTAAGAAATTAAAAATAGAGCTTCCCTATGACCCTGCAATTACTCTATTGAGTATTTACCCCCAAAGATTCAGATGTAGGGAAAAGAAGGGCCATCTGTACCCCAATGTTCATAGCAGCAACGGCCTCAGTCACCAAAC
Source organism: Mustela nivalis (assembly GCF_964662115.1). Taxonomy (NCBI): domain Eukaryota; kingdom Metazoa; phylum Chordata; class Mammalia; order Carnivora; family Mustelidae; genus Mustela; species Mustela nivalis. The sequence goes on along the minus strand of NC_139023.1, from coordinate 68,188,383 downwards.
TGTGGAAAGAACCGAGATGCCCTTCAACGGATGAATGGATAAAGAGGATATGGTCTATATATACAATGGGGTATTATGCCTCCATCAGAAAGGATGAATACTCAACTTTTGTATCAACATGGACGGACTGAAAGAGATAATGCTGAGTGAAATAAGTCAAGCAAAGAGAGTCGGTTATATGGTTTCACTTACTTGTGGAGTATAAGGAGCAACACGGATGACATTGGGTGAAGGAGAGAAGTGAGTTGGAGGAAATTGAAGGGGGAAATGAACCATGAGAGTCTGTGGCCTCAGAAACAAACTGAGGGTTCTGGGGGCGGGAGGTTGTTGGGTGAGCCTGGTGATGAGTATAAAGGACGACATGTACTGTATGGAGCACTGGGTGTGGTGCATAAACAATGAATCTTGGAACACTGAAAGAAACTAAATTTAATTTTTAAAAAGAAAAGCGAAAGGATCCAAATAATATCATGGATGAAAGTGGAGAAATCACTATCAACAGAGAAGAAATACAATTACAAGAGAAAATGGAAAGAAGCCACTATATGAGAACAGCTTGTATAATCTGAAGGTAAAGCTTGCATTTTAAAAAACATATAAACTACCAAAAGTGAAACAGGAAGAAGTAGAAAATCTGAATGGAGTTGTAAGCAGCAAAGAACTTTAATATATAACCAAAAATATCCCAACAAACTAATGTCCAGGGCCAAATATATTTCAGGGGAGTTCTACCAAACAGTTAAAGAAGAACTAATACCTATTCTTCTGAAACTGTTCCAAAAAGTAGAAATGGGAGGGAAACGTCCAAACTCATTATATAATGTCAGCATTACCTTGATTCCAAACTCAGACAAATACCCCACCAAAAAAGAATGACAGACCAATATCCCTAATGAAAATGGATGCAAAAATTCTCACCAAGATAAGATGAGGATTTTAGGATCCAACGGTACATCAAAAGGATTATTTACTACAACCAAATGGGATTTATTCCTGGGCTGCATGGGAGGTTCAACATCCACACATCAATCAATGTGATACACCACATTAATAAAAGAAAGGGCAAGAACCATACAATCCTCTAATAGATGCAGAAAAAAAGCTTTGGACAAAATACAACATCCTTTCTTGATAAAAAATTATCACAGTGTAGGGATCGAGGGAACATACCTCACCATCAGAAAAACTGTATATAAAAGACCCACAGTGAATATCATTCTTAATGGGGAAAAACAGAGCTTCAGTGCAATCCCTATCAAAACATTTTTCACAGAGATGGAACAAATAATTCTAAAATTCCATCGAACAAGAAAAGATTCCAAATAGCCAGAAGAATGTTGAAAAAGAAAACCAAAGCTGGTGGTATAACAATTCTGGACTTCAAGATGCATTCTATGGCTAAAATCATCAAGGCAACATGGCACTGGCAGAAAAACAGACACAGAGATCAGTGGAACAGAATAGAGAACCCAGGAATAGATCCTCAATTCTATGGTCAATTAATCTTTGACAAAGCAGGAAAGTATATCCAATTCAAAAAAGATAGTCTTTTCAACAAATGGTGTTGGAAAATTGGATAGCCACATGCACAAACATAAAACTGGACCACTTTCTTGCACTAGACACAAAAATAAATTCAAATGGATGAAAGACCTAAATATGAGGCAGGAATCCATAAAACTCCTAGAGGAGAATACATACAGAAACCTCTTTGGCTTCAGCCACTACAGCTTCTTGCTAGACATATATCTAAAGGCAAGAGAAACAAAAGCAAAATGAACTATTGGGACTTCATCAAGATAAAAAGCTTTTGCACATCAAGGAAAACAGTTAACAACCGAAAGACAACCAAAAAAAAAAAAAAAACAGGAGAAGATATTTACAAATGTATTAACAGATAAGGAGTAACTAAAATCTATGTAGAATTTATCAAACTCAACTCAAAGAACAAATAATCCAATCAAGAAATAGGCAGAAGACATGAACAGACATTTCACCAAAGAAAACAAACAAATGTTTCCTGTCTTGCTAATTTTGGCCATTCTAACTGGTGTAGGGTGATATCTCAATGTAGTTTTAATTGAATCTCCCTGAAGGCTAGTGATAATGAACATTTTTTCATGTGTCTAATAGCCATTTGTATGTCTTTATTGGAGAAGTGTCTGTCCATATCTTCTGCCCATTTTTTGATATGATTGTCTGTTTTGTGTGTGTTGAGTTTGAGGAGTTCTTTATAGATCCTGGATATCAACCTTCTGTCTGTAGTGTCATTTGCAAATATCTTCTCCCATTCCGTGGGTTGCCTCTTTGTTTTGTTGACTGTTTCCTTTGCTGTGCAGAAGCTTTTGATTTTGATGAAGTCCCAAAAGTTCATCTTCGCTTTTGTTTCCTTTGCCTTTGGAGACATATCTTGAAAGAAGTTGCTGTGGCTGATATCGAAGACTCCAATGTTTATAGCAGCAATGGCCACGGTCGCCAAACTATGGAAAGAACCAAGATGCCCTTCAATGGACGAATGGATAAGAAAGATGTGATCCATATACACTATGGAGTATTATGCCTCCATCAGAAAGGATGAATACCCAACTTTTGTAGCAACATGGACGGGACTGGAAGAGATAATGCTGAGTGAAATAAGTCAAGCAGAAAGAGAGTCAATTATCATATGTTTTCACTTATTTGTTGAGCATAACAAATAGCATGGAGGACATGGGGAGTTAGAGAGGAGAAGGGAGTTGGGGGAAATTGGAAGGGGAGGTGGACCATGAGAGACTATGGACTGGGAAAAACAATCTGAGGGTTTTGAAGTGGTGGGGGGGGGGAGGTCGGGGTACCAGGTGGTGGGTATTATAGAGGGCACAGATTGCATGGAGCACTGGGTGTGGTGAAAAAATAATGATACTGTTATGCTGAAAATAAATAAAATAAAATAAAATAAAATAAAATAAAATAAATAAAATAAAAGAATATTACATAATAAAAATTATAATAGAAAAAAATTTAAAAAATAAAATTTTTTAAAAATGGACAACACATACATGAAAACATGTTTGATGTTACTTGGAATCAGGAAAATCCAAATCAAAACTACAATGAGATACCACCTCACACCTGTCAGAATGGCTAAAATTAACAACTCAGGAAATGACATATGTTGGCAAGGATATAGAGAAAGGAATGGTTTTATACCATTAGTGGGAAGGCAGACTTGGTGCAGGCACTCTGGAAAATAGTATGGAGGATCCTCAAAAAGTTAAAAATAGAGCTACCCTATTACTCAATAATTGCACTACTAGGTATTTGTCCAAAGGGTACAAACATAATGTTTCAAAGGGCCACATGCACCCCAATGCGTATAGCAACAACATCCACAATAACCAAAATATGGAGAGATCCCAGATGTCCAAATACAGGTAAATGGAAAAAGAAAATGTGGTATTTATACACAAAGGAATATTATTCAGCTGTCAAAAAGAATGAAATCTTGCCATTTGTCAGGATGTGGATGGAATTATTATGCTAAGCAAAATAATTCAGTCAGAGAAAGACAAATACCATATGATTTCACTCATATGTGGAATTTAAGAAACAAAATGAACACAGGAGATGAGCATAGTGGGAAGGAAGGAAAAATAAAGGAAAAATGAAGGAGAGGTGGGTGGGGAGATAGGGTAACTTGGTGATTGACATTAAGGAGAATACTTGAAATAATGAGCTCTGGATGTTGTATGAAACTGATGAATTACTGAGTCCTACCTCTGAAACTAATAATACAATATATGTTAATTAAATTTAGTTGAAATAAATAAATAATAGTTAAAATAGCAAATTTTAGGTCATGTATATTTTACTACTATCAAAAAATAACAATTAAAAATATCCAATATATAAATCAACTTATTTAATCTTATAAAAATCCTCTGAGGCAGGCAATATTATTCCTATGGAACAGGTTTAACTCAAGAGGTAAGTGACTTGCTGCAGGTGCCACAATTTGTTAGTCACAGATCCAGGAACCACTCTGTTGCAAAGGACCAACTTTGTAAAATTTCCACCAGTCATACATCAATGCTTTGAAAATTCAGTAAAAATAATTAACTATGGGAATTAAATTTAAAACTAAAACCATTAAAAACAAATAAGAAGAAACAAACAAAAATAGAGTCCACTTGTGAGTGAAATAGTACTGGGGAAAGCAAAGATAAATCAGAGAAAAATCTAGTCCTGATAATGTCATGAGAACTCCTGGATCAAACTTGGAGCCAATGTTGTATCTAGACTTTTCAGTGTTATGAATCAATAAATTCCCATTTTACCCCGATAACTTTTAATTTAGCTTCTGTCAAAATCAACTAAAACATCCCTAGTATAATTTAACAATTTACAGAATGCTATATCTCTCCAAATTCAGGAGAAGTTAGAAAAAGAACTTACCTGCTCCAGCTGTTCCCCACAAGGGCAGCTCAAATAGGAGACAGAATTCATTTCCCAGCTCAGGAGGACTTGTAGAAGACTGTAAAAGCATGAGGCAAACAAGATGATAGAAGATGGTATCCTTAGCTCTGTAGTCCCTAAACCTTTGAAAAGATGTTGAATTCATAAAATTGTATTTCTCTGAAGACTGCAAATTTTGAGTTCTTCTTTAAATTTGATGTTTAAAAGAAAAAAAGCAGCAAGCATAAGCTCAAGAGCAAAGAAAAAGAGATGTATGAAGAATCTTGGTCAAAGAGTACCAGTTTTCCGTTATGAGATAAATAAGTTCAGGATATCTAATGTATAACATGGTGGTTATAGTTACTAAAACTTTATTGTACACGTGAAATTCGTTAAGTAGAACACATGTGTTCTCGTCACTATAAAACTGAGTAAATATGTGATGTAATGTATATGTTAATTAACCTGACTGAGATAATCACTTTACATTGTATACATACACTAAACCACCACATTATGTAGCTTTTAAAAATCACATGTAACCTAGATTTTTCTGAATTCCAGTCTATTAATATACAGTGTTGTATTAGTTTCTGGTATAAGATACAGTGATTCAACAATTCTATACATTACTCAATGTCCATGGTGATGAGTGTACACTTCACCCATTTCACTGATCCAACCACCCACATCTTCTCTGTAACCATCACTTTGTTCACTATGGTTAAGTTGGTGTTGGGGTTCGTCTTTTTTTTTTTTTTCAGTATTCCAGAATTCATTGTATATGCACCACACCCAGTGCTCCACGCAGTTAGTGCCCTCCATAATACCCACCACCAGGCTCACCCAATGCCCCAACCCCCTCCCCTTCAAAACCCTCAGACTGTTTCTCAGAGTCCACAGTATCTCATCATTTGTCTTCCCCTCCAATTTCCCCCAACTCATTTCCCTCTCCACCTCCCAATGTCCTCCATGTTATTCCTTATGCTCCACAAGTAAGTGAAACCATATGATAATTGATTCTCTCTGCTTCACTTATTTCACTCAACATAATCTCTTCCAGTCTGTTCATGTTGATACAAAAGTTGGGTATTTGTCCTTTCTGATGAAGGCATAATATTCCATAGTATATATGGACCATATCTTCTTACCCATTCATCCGCTGAAGGGCACTTTGTTCTACCCACAGTTTGATGACTGTGGCCATTGATGTTATGAACATCGGACACAGATGGCCCTTCTTTTCACTACACATGTATCTTTGGGGTAAATACCCAATAGATTAATTGCAGGGTCATAGGGAAGCTCTATTTTTAATTTCTTAAGGAGTCTCCACACAAGTGGCTGCACCAACTTGCATTCCCACCAATGGTGTAAGAGGGTTCCCCTTTCTCCTCATTCTCTTCAACACGTGTTGTTTACTGTATTGTTAATCCTAGCCATTCTAACTGGTGTAAGGCAGTGTCTCAATATGGTTTTGATTTGAATCTCCCTAATGGCTAATGATGATGAACATTTTTTCATCTGTCTGTTAGGCATTTGTATGTCTTCATTGGAGAAGTGTCCATTCATGTCTTCTGCCCATTTTTTGACATGATTATCTGCTTTGTGTGTGTTGAGTTTCAGGAGTTCTTTATAGCTATTGGATATCAGCATTTATCTCTAGTGTAATTTGCAAATATCATCTTCCATTCTGTGGGTTGCCTCTTTGTTTTCTTGACTGTTTCCTTTGCTGTGCAAAAGCTTTTGATCTTAATAAAGTACCAAAAATTCATTTTCACTTTTGTTTCCTTTGCCTTTGGAGACATATCTTGAAAGGAGTTGCTGTGGTCGATGTCAAAGAAGTTACTGCCTATGTTCTCCTCTAGTATGTTGATAGATTCCTGCCTCACATTTAGGTCTTTTATCCATTTCGAATTTATCTTTGTGTCTGTTTTAAGAGAATGGTCAGGTTTCATTCTTCTACACATAGCTGTCCAATTTCCCCAGCACCAATTATTGAAGAGACTGTCTGTTTTTCCACTGTATATTTTTTCCTGCTTTGTCAAAGATTATTTGACCATAGAGTTGAGGGTCCATATCTGGGCTGTCTACTCTATTCCACTGATCTATGTGTCTGTTTTTGTGCCAGTACTATGCTGTCTTGGTGATCACAGCTTTGTAGTAAAGCTTGAAATCAGTCAACTTGATTCCCCCAGTTTTGTTTTTCTTTTTCAACATTTCCTTAGAAATTCGGGGTCTCTTCTGATTCCATACAAATTTTAGAATTGTTTGCTCCAACTCTTTGAAAATTCCAGTGGAATATTTTTTTTGAATGGCATTGAAAGTATAGATTGCTCTAAGCATTATAGACATTTCAACAATGTTTATTCTTCTGATCCATGAGCATGGAATGGTCTTTCATCTTTTTGTGTCTTCTTCAATTTCTTTCATAGTGTTCTGTAGTTCCTCAAGTACAGATCCTTTACCTCTTTGGTTGGGTTTATTCCCAGGTCCCTAATGGTTCTTGGTGTTAAAGTAAATGGAATTGACTCTCTAATTTCCCTTTCTATAGTTTCATTGTTAGTGTATAATAAAGCAACAGATTTCTGTACATTTATTTTGTATACTGCCACATTACTGATTTGCTGTATGAGTTCTAGTAGTTTGGGGGTGGAGTCTTTTGGGTTTTTCATATAAAGTATCATGTCATCTGTGAAGAGAGAGAGTTTGACTTCTTCATTGTCAATTTGAATACCTTTTATTTCTTTTTGTTGTCTTATTGCTGTTGCTAGGGCTTCTAGTACTATGTTGAACAAGAGTGGTGAGAGTAGGCATCCTTGTCATGTTCCCAATCTAAAAGGGAAGGCTGTCAGCTTTTCCTCATTGCGGATATTTGCTGTGGGTTTTTCACAGCTAGATTTTATGAAGTTGAGGAATGTTCCATCTATCCCTATACTTTGAATCATTTTAATCAGGAATGGATGCTATATCTTGTCAAATGCTTTTTCTGCATCAATTGAAAGGACCATGTGGCTCTTCTCTCTTCTCTTATTGATTTGTCCTATCACATTGATTGATTTGTGAATGTTGAACAACCCCCGCATTCCATAGATAAATCCCACCCAGGCATGGTAGATAAACTTTTTAATGTACTGTTTAATCCTACTAGCTAGGATCGTGTTGAAAATCTGAGCATCCATATTCATCAGGGATATTGGTCTGAAATTCTCCTTTTGGGTGGGCTCTTTGGCTGGTTAGGCGATCAGGGTAATGCTGGCTTCATAAAGAGTCTGGAAGTATTCCTTCTTTTTCTATTAAAAATTTTTTAAAAGTCACTAATAGAGTTGGATTTTTAAAAAGATAAGCAAATTGACAAACTTTTAGTTATAATAACCAAGAAAAAAGAGAAAAGCCTCAAAATTATAAATTTATATAAATTTATTTGTATTAATTGGGGATCCTGGGTGGCTCAGGGGGTTAAGCCTCTGCCTTCGACTCAGGTCATGATCTCAGGGTCCTGGGATCGAGTCCCGTATCGGGCTCTCTGCTCAGCGGGGAGCCTGCTTCCTCCTCTCTCTCTGCCTGCCTCTCTGCCTACTTGTGATTTCTCTCTCTGTGTGTCAAATAAATAAAAATCTTTAAAAAAGAAAAAGAAGAAGAAGAATGTAGTCTCCTTCTTTATCTCCAAGTACCATCTTTAGTTTAAAATCTAATTTATCTGGTATGGAAATCCCTACCCCAGCTTTCTTTTTTGGCCCATTGGCATGAAAGAGGCCTCTCCAACACTTCACTTTCAGTCTGGATGTATCCTTACATTCATAATGGGTCTCTTGTAGACAACATATGCATGGGTCCTATAGTTTTATCCAATCTGGAACCCTGTGCCATTTTATGGGAGCGTTTAGGCTGTTCACATTAAGAGTGATTATTGAAAGACATTTTTATTGACATCATGCTGCCTGTGAAGTCCTTGATTCTATAGATTGTCTCTGTAAATTTCTGTTCTCTGACACTCTTGGGTTCATTCTTTTTTTATAGAATCCCCCCCCCCTTAATATTTCTTGTAGTGCTGGCTTGGTGGTAACATACTCTTAAGCCTTGCCAATCTTGGAAGCTCTTCATCTCTCCATCCATTTTGGATATCAGCTTTGCTGGATAAAGTATTCTTGGCTGCATGTTCTCCTCATTTAGTGCCCTCAATACATCTTGCTAGCCCTTTCTGGATTGCCAAGTTTCTGTGGACAGGTCTGAATTTGTTCTGATGGACCTTCCTCTCTATGTAAGGAATTTCTTCTTCCTAGCTGCTTTCAAGAGCTCCTGTCTAAAATTATGATTTATCAGTTTCATAATCAAGTGTCATGACTTCTTTCTAGATTCTATAATCTCAGGGGGTGATCTTTTTGCCTCTAGGACATGAACACTGGTTCCATTCCCCAGGTTGGGAAAATTTTCATGAAGAATGTGTTCAACTGTATCTTCTAGTCTTCTTTCTTTCTCCTCCCCCTCAGGGAGGAGAAATAATTCTGAGGTTGGAATGTTTCATGGAGTCATTTGTTTCTTAATTCTGTTTTTATGGCTTCTAAGCTATTTTTCCCCCAGGCCTCCTCTGTATCCTTTTTCTCTATCACTTGGTCCTCTAGATTACCACTTCTATCTTCTGCCACAGTTACCCTAGCAGTTAGAGAGTTTAGATTAGTTTAGATTGGACTTCATGAATAGCATTTTTTAACTCCTTCCCAGGTGGCTTTCACTTCTGCCCTAATCGATTTCATGCTGTCATTAATGGTTTTCTTCAACCTAACCATTGCCTAGATAATAGGTACCCTGAATTCCCTTTCTGATATACTGTTTATGTCCATATCCAATAACTCTGATTGAGAAATGGAAAGGGCAGTCTCTGAATTTTTCCTCTGTTGGCATTCCCCCTCCTAGTCATTTTTGTTAGAGGCAGCTGAGGGGTGTGTAGCTGAATATATCAACCATGATCCAGGCAAGGTGCACCCTGTAACACTTCTGAGCAATCAGAAGTCAGCACCAAAAAGAAAGGAAAAAGAAAAAGAGAGAGAAAGAGAGAGACAGAAAAAAATGATAAGAGAAGACCCAGACAGAATGGGCCCCAAAGGTAAGCTTTAAAAGGAATACAAACAAAAACAGACACACAAAGAGACCGACAAAAGTAAATGACAAGAAAAAAAAAAAAAACAGACAAAATTAATCCCAAGGATAAGATTTATATAATATCAGAACATAAACATATACACTGAAACATTGGTAGAAGAAAGAGATTGGAGGGTGGTTATAAATCCTCAATGTGGGCAAGGAAGGTTATTTTGGTTCTTCCTGGGTGTATCTTCATATATTTGTTAAAGGACTCAACTTTCCAGAGATAAAGGGAGATTAAAACTGGTTTATATATAGGGGTAATATTGATTAGGGAAAGAGGATTACCTTGAAACTTCTATCTATATGTATATTTTTTAAAAAGCAAAAGAAAAATACAGGTATATGTACGAAAAAAGTTCAAATTAAAGGGTTGTTATGGAATTTGTTGTATTGAACCTTTCTTTGTAATGGTAAGTAGGTTTAAAAAATTAGAAAGAACAAGAATACTGAGAATGAATTAAAAGCAAAAGTTGTATCTATGAAATATACAGGTTTTAGATCAATACCAGGAACTTAATATCTTGTTTTCCCCTGATATTGGGTTTTACAGATTTATGGGGACCCTGTTGTGGTTGTCCTCTCATTCTTTCAGCTGGCTTTCTTGGTGAGAGGCCTGCTGCATTGTTTTCTGGTCAGTCTTGCTTGGGTTGAGTCCTCCTGCTCCCTATGAAGGGGCTGGGCTCTCTTGAAACCAGTTTTTCAGGCTTTTGGTCTCTGGAGGGTTTTTGTTCTTTGGTGGCTTTTTGTGGCTTTTGGAGGTTTAATGGAAAGCAAACTGCACCCAGACCTCCACCTCAGAGAGAAGCCTCAGTCTGCTCCCCGCTGGGTGGTCCAGAGCACATAGACTCCCCCTCTGCACACTCCACTGAGCTGTGCTATCTCCCACAGGCAGTTTGCGACCCCAGCCAGCATCTCAGGGGTTGCACAAAGTGTGCTCTCTTGTCTCTGCATCCCCATGCCACTAAATCCATGAGTGATATTTGTCTACTTCCAGTGGCTGCCTTTGTTGAGACTGAGGTCTGGGGTCCAGACCACCCGAGAGATCCCAACCAGAGAGAGTGGACTGAGATTTTCAAGCCTGGGCTGGGAGTATTCAGACTCTTGGAAGGTCCTATTACCCACTGGTTAGCACCTGCACAGAGCACTCTCAGGTGTCGGTAGAGAGCGTGGTCAGTTCCCAGTCCTGCAGTGTGCGTACAGAGCACAAAAGGCTGTGGTTCCAGAGACCACCAGCTGGTGCACACATCAGACTCCCTCACATACAGAGGGCCCCTAGCCCAGCACTGGTGCAAGCAGCAGAAAGCCAGGGGCTCAGGGACCACAGCCTGGAGGCTTTGCTGCACTCTCTTTGGCACAGGTGGTTTCCAGCGGTGGCTCTTCTTGGTCTGTGGACTTAGTCCTGTGCCCATGACTCCCTGATTCTACCAGTTGCCCCTTAAGATCTCTCATTCTTTTTAAGTGCTTTTAACCAGACTCCAAGTTAATGCTGGTCCCCAATCACAGGACACTCTTGTATTGGGGTATTACTTTCCAATGGGTCACTTCTGGTTGCTCCTTCTCCCTTCTGTTTATCCTCCAATATCAGTCTGATTCCCACTCCACTTTATCTCTCCACTAGAGTCCTCTGCCCCTGTAGAGATCCAGAAGTGTATAATCCTACATCTAGGCGATTTCATGGGTGTTCAGAGTGTTCTGGTAGATAATTAGCTCACTTTAGGGGACGAGTTGAAACAACATCTCCTACTTCTCTGCCACCTTGCCCCAGCCCTCTCTTTTTGTACTTTTTGTTTTGTTTCTTGATTTCTATATGAGTGAAATCATATAGTATTTGTCTTTCTTTCACTGACTTACTTCACTTAGCATTATACCCTCTAGATCCATCCATATTGTTGCAAATGGCAAGATTTCATTCTTTTTATAGCTGTGTACTATTCCATTGTGTGTATATATTGTATCATTATCCATTCCTCTATCAGTGGACACTTAGTCTGTTTCCATAATTTTGCTATTGTTATTAATGTTGAAATAAACATCAAAGTGCATATATCTTTTTGAATTAGTGTTTTGTTGTTGTTGTTGTTTGAAGAATATCCAGTAGTGGTAATTTGAGATCATATGGTAACTCTTATTTTTTAATTTTTTGAAGAATCTCCATAGTGTTACCCACAGTGGCATCCCAGTTTTCATTTCCAAAAATAGTGCATAAAGTTTCCTTTTCTCCACATCCTTGTCAATGCTTGTTGTTTTCCATGGTTTTTTAATTGTAGTTTTGATTTACATTTTCCCTGATGATAAGTGATGTTGGGCATCTTTTTATTTGTCAGTTGGTCATCTCTATGTCTTTGGAGAAATGCCTGGTCACATCTTCTGCCCCATTTTCTAATTGTATTATATGGTCATTTTGTTTCTTTGTTTGTTTGTTTGTTTTTGGTGTTGAGATGTATGAGTTCTGTATGTATTTTGGATATTAACCTTTTATGAAATACTTCATTTGGAAATATTTTTCCCCATTCATTACATTGTCTTTTAGTTTTGTTGATCATTTCTTTGTTGTGTGGAAGCTTTTTAATTTCATGTAGTCCCAAGAATTTATTTTTGCTTTTGTTTCACTTACCCTAGGAGACTTATCTTTAAAAATGGTGCTATGGTCAATGTCTGAAAAATTACTACCTATGCTCTCTTCTAGGATACTTATGGTTTCAGGTCTCACAATTAGGTCTTTAATTCATTTTGAGTTTATTTTTGTATATGGTGTTAGAAACTGGTCCAGTTTCATTCTTTTGCATGTTGCTGTCCAATTTTCCCAACACCATGTGCTGAAGAGCCTGTCTTTTTTCCATCACCTATTCTTGCCTTCTTTGTCAAAGATTATAGATTGACCATCTATAATCATGGGTTTATTTCTTGGGTCTCTATTCTCTTCCATTGAACTATGAGTCTATGTTTGTGCTGGAACCATGTTTTCTGTTTTGTTCTGTTTTGTTTGTTTGTTTGTTTTAGTATTACGGTTTTGTAATATCTAGAAATCTAGAGTTATGACACTTCTGGGTTTTTTTCTTCTTTGTCAAGATTTCTTTGGCTATTCAGGGTCTTTTGTGGTTCCATATAAGTTTTAGGATTATTTGTTCTAGTTTTATGAAAAATGCTGTTAGTCTATTGTTAGGCATTGCATTAAATCTGTAGAGTGCTTTGGCTGTCACGGACATTTTACAAATATTCCTTCTTCCAATCTATAATCATAGAATATCTAACCATTTGTTTGTGTCATCTTTGATTTCTTTCATCACTGTTTAATAGTTTTCAGAGTACAGGTCTTTCACTTCCTTGGTTAAATTTATTCCTAAGTATTTTATTAATTTTGGTGCAATTGTAAATGGGATTGTTTTAAAATTTCTCTTTCTGCTACTTCATTATTAGGGTATAGAAATGAAATGGGTTTCTGGAGGTCCTAGGTAGCTCAGTTAGATAAGCGTTTGATTCCGGTTTTTTTTTTTTTTTTAAGATTTTATTTATTTATTTGACAGAGATCACAAGTAGGTAGAGAGGCAGGCAGAGAGAGAGAGAGGAAGCAGGCTCCCCACCGAGCAGAGAGACCGATGCGGGGCTCAATCCCAAGACCCTGGGACCATGATCTGAGCTGAAAGCAGAGGCTTTAACCCACTGAGCCACCCAGGCGCCCCAGCACCTGATTCTTGATCTCAGCTCAGGTCTTGATCTCAGAGCTGTGAGTTCAACCCCTGCATTAAGCTCCGCATTGAGCATGGAGTTTACTTTTAAAAAAGAAAGAAAGAAACGCAATCGATTTCTGTATATTAATTTTCTATACTGCGATCTTACTGAATTCATTTATCAGATCTGGTAGTTTCTTGGTAGGATCTTTAGGATTTCCTGTATATAATATCATGTCATCTGTGAATAGTGAATGTTTTGCTTCTTCCCTACCTATCTGGTTGCATTTTATTCCTTTTTGTCATCTGATTGCTGTACCTAGGACTTCTAGTACTATGTTGAATAAAAGTAATAAGAGTGGACATTCTTGTCTTGTTCCTGATTTTAAAACAAAAATTCTTAATTTTTCACCAGTGAGTATGATATTAGCTGTGGGTTCTTCATATATAGCCTTCTTCATGTTGAGGTATATTCCCTCTAAACCTATTCTGTTGACATTTTGATCATGAATGGAATTTTGTACTTTGTCAAATGCTTTTTTGAAATCTATTGAATCCATCTGTTGAAATGATAACATGGTTTTTATCCTTTCTCTTGTTGATATATATATCACAATGATTGATTTGCAAATATTAAACCACCCTTGCATCCTGGGAATAAATCCCACTTTATTGTGATGAATAATTTCTTTTGATGTATTGTTGGATTTGTTTTGCTAATATTTTGTTGAGGATTTTTGATCTAAGTTCATCAGGTTCATCTAGGTTGATCATATTGGACTACAGTTCTCCTTTTTTGTTGTTCTGCTTTTATCTGGTTTTGGTGTTAGAGTAATGTTAGCCTCATAGAATAAATTTGGATGATTTGCTTTCTCTTCTATTTTTGAAGTCATTAGAGAAGAAAGGGTGTTCACTCTTCTTTAAATATTTGGTGGAATGCACTTTAAATCTGTCTGGTCCTGTACTTTTGTTTGTTCACAGCTTTTTGATTATGAATTCAAATTCTTTGCTGGTAATCAGTCCATTCAAATTTTCTATTTCTTTCTGATTCAGTTTTGGGAGGTATATTCTTTTAGGTTGTCCTATTTGTTGGCATATAATATTCCATAATATTCTCTTATAATACTTTATATTTCTGTGGTGCTGTTTGTTATTTCTCCTCTTTCATTTCAGATTTTGTTTATTTGAGTTCTCCCTCTCTCTTTGATAATCCTGGCAAAAAGTTTGTCAATTTTACTGATCTTTTCAAAGAACCAACTCCTGGTTTCATTGATCTGTTCTACTATTTTTTTAGTTTCTTTTCCATTTATTTTGCTCTAATCTTTTTATAATTTCTTTCTACTGTTTTTGGGGGGTTTTTTTCTGTTCTTCTTTTTCTAGCTCTTTTAGGCAAAAGGTTAAGTTGTTTGAAATTTTTCTTGCTTCTTCAGGTAGGCCTGTATTACAATAAATTTCCCTCTTAGAAAAAATGTTGCTGCATCCCAAAGATTTTGAACTGTTCTGTTTTCATTTTTATTTGTACCCATAATTTTTTTATTTCTTCTTTTATTTCTTGGTTGACCCAATCATTGTTTAGTGGAATGTTACTTAACCTGCATGTATTTATGTTCTTTTCAGACTTTTTTCTTGTAGTTGACTTCTAGTTTTATAGAGTTGTGGTCAGAAAAGATGCATAGTATGATTTCAATCTTTTTTTTTTAAATTTTTGAGTCTTCATTGTGGCCTAATAAGTGATCTATTTTGGAGAATGTTCTTATTTGCACTTAAGTATATGTATTCCAGTGTTTTAGAATGGAATGTTCTGAATATATCAATTAGATCCATCTGGTCCAATGTCTTATTCAAAGCCACAATTTCCTTTTTGATTTTCTGTTTGGATGGTCTATCCATTGTTGTAAGTAGGGTGTCAAAGTTTCCTACTCTTATTGTATTACTACCAATTCCATCTTTATCTTTGTTATTAGCTCCTTTATATATTTAGGCACTCCCATGTTAGGTACATAAATATTTACAATTGTTATATCTTTTTGTTGGATTATTCCCTTTATGATTATGAAGTGTTCTTCCCTGTCTCTTGTTACTGTCTTTGTTTTAAAGCCTCTTTTGACCAATATAAGTATGGCTACTCAGGCTTTCTTTGGACATCTATTTGCATTAAATTATTTTTCCATACCTTCACTTTCAATGTGCATGTGTCTTTAGGTCCAATATGGGTCTCCTGTAGATAGCATATATATGGGTCCTTACTTTTTTATTCATCTAATAACCCTATGTCTTTTGATTGGAGCATTTAGTCCATTTACATTTAAAGTAATTTTTTTCTTTTTAAAATTTAAATTCAATTAGGCAACATACAGTACATCATTAGTTTCAGATGTCAAAATAATTATTGATAACTATGTATTTGTTGCAATTTTGCTACTCATTTTATGGCTGTTCTTGTAGTTCTCTGTTCCTTTCTTCTCTTGCTGTGTTCTCTTGTGGTTTGATGCTTTCCTTTATTATATCCTGGATTCCTTTATCTTAAGATCTTGCATAACTATTAGCAGTTGTTGATTTATGATTAGCATTAGGTTTATATATAACATTTTATTCATATAGCCGTCTCTATTAATCTGATGGTTGTTTAGATCTGAACCCCTTCTTAAATATGAAACTTTTACTCCTCTCCTCCTCATGTTTTAGGTATATGGTATCCCCACATTATACCCTTTTATTTTGTGAATCCCTCCAATGATTCTTAAAGATATACTTAATTCTTAGATATACTTGAGATGTATATAGATATACATAATTGATATACTTAAATATATTTTTTTGTACATGCTTCCTACTGTTTTTACTCCTGTTCAATGGTCTTTCCTTTCTAGTCAGAGACCCCTTTAACATTTCTTGTAGGGCTGGTTTAGTGGTCTTGAATTCCTTTTACTTTTGTTTGGGAAACTCTCTATCTCCTTCTATTCTGAATAATAGCTTTTGGATGGCATATCTTTCTTTGTAGATTTTTTTTTTCCTTTCATTGACTTGAACATATTATGCCATTTTATTCTAACCTGCAAAATTTCTGCTGAATAATTAGCTGATACCTTATGGGGTTCACTTGTATGTAGCTGTTGTCTTTTCTCTTGCAGCTTTTGAAATTCTCTCTTTATCACTACTTTTGCCATTTTAATTACTATGTATCTTCACGTGGTCCATCTAGGGTTGATTTTCTTGGGGTTTCTCTGTGTCTCCTGGGTCTGGATTTCTTTTTCCTTCTCTAGATTTAAGATGCTGTCAGCCATTATTTGTTCAAATAATTTTTTTGTTCCCTTTCTCTCTCTTGTCCTTTGGGATCTCTATAATGTAAATATTATTATGCTTGATGGTTTCCTTGATTTATTCTCATTCTTTATTAGTCATTTTTTTTCTCTTGTTTCATTACTCTGTCCTGCAGGTCACTGATCCATTCTTCTGCTTCCTTTAGTCTATTATTTATTCCATCTAATGTATTTTTTTACATTTTTTATTTTATAATTAATTTTTTCTTCCAAGTTTTCATTTAAACCCCACTTAGTCAGTACAATGTAATATTAGCTTCACGTGTCAAACATAGTAATTAAAAATTACATACAATACCCAGCACTCATCACAAAACCCCTCTTTAATATCTCATCACCTATTTACACCCCTACCCCCAGTAATCATCAGTTTCTTCTCTATAGCTAAGAGTTTGTTTCTTGGTTTTTCTCTTTCTAGTCCCAATGTGCATTTATTTTGTTCCTTAAATTCCACATATTATTGAAATTGTATGGTATTTGTCTTCCTCTGGCTGATTTATTTCACTTAACATAATACTTTCTAACTCCAACCTTATCATTACAAATAGCAAGATTTCATTCATTTTTATATTTGAGTAAGATAGACACACACACACACACACACACACACACACACACACAACCTCTTCTTTATCCATTCATCAGCTGTTGGACATTTCAGTTCTTTCCATTAATTGACTATTGTTGATAATGCTGCTATGAACATCAGATGCATGCACCCCTTCCAATTAGCAATTCTGTACCATTTTGGTAAAACCCTAGCAGTGCAATTTCTGGATCATAGGGTAGCTGTATTTTAACTTTTTGATGAACCTCAATACTCTTTTCCAGTGGCTTCACCAGTTTCACTTCCACCAACAGTGCAAGACATTTGCCCTTTCCCCACATCCTTGCCAACACTTGTTGTGTCTTATGTTCTTAGTTTTAGCCATTCTGACTGGTGTGAAGTGATATCTCATTGTAGTTTTGTTGTGTATTTCCCTGATGTTGAGTAATGTTGAGCATCTTTTCATCAGTTTGTTGTTAATCAATATGTCTTCTTTGGAAAAATATCCATTCATGTCTTCTGCCCATTTATTAACTAGAATACTTGGGTTTTGGGGTGTTGAATTTTATATATTCTTTATGTGTTTTAGATACTAGTCCTTTATCAGATATGTCACTTGCAAATATCTTCCCCTATCTTTTTAAAGATTTACTTATTTAGAGGGAAAGAAAGCATAAATAGAAGGGGAAGGGGGACAGAGAGAATCTTAAACAGGATACACACTCAACACAGAGCCCAACATGGAGTTTGATCCCAAAACCTTGAGATTATGATCTGAGCCAAAACCAACAGTTGGACACTCAACTGATTATGACACCCATGTACTGTTAGTGTATTTTTAATTTCTGTTATTGAGTTCTTCATCTCTAGTTGGTTCTTTTTTGTGTTTTCAGTCTCTTTGTTGAGAGTCTCACTGAGGTCCTCCACTTTTTTGTCAAGTCCAGTGAGTATCTTTATGGCCATGACTTTGTATTCTCTATTAGATATACTACTTTTTTCTGATCCAGACATGTATAATTCTGATCTCAGGCTGATTTCTCAGGTAATCAGCTCACTTTAGGGTACAGGTTGAAAGGGTGCCTCCTCCTACTTCCCCGCCATCTTGTCTCCCCTCAATTTTTAAGCAGTTCTTGAGTTAAAAATATTTATGTCCTAAAAAAGGATTTTCCATCTTTCCTTTTCCTTTTTTTTTTTTTTAACTCCAAGGGGATTTCACTATCAGATATTTAACATGGGTATTTTGTATCATTTCATCTTGCCATTTAAAATAGCATTGCTATAAACTTTAGCCCATCCAGAGACATACCTTGTGACTTTTCCATTCTCAGAGACAGCACTGAAGTGCTCTTTCTATTCCCTCTCATGAATGATCTCTTGCAAAATAAGGACTATTTCCTTTGAAAGAGATTTTATCTGAGTGGTTTATAAACTCTTAAAATCTTTGCAGACACTGGCTCATAAAAGTCAAGTACTCTTTGTAAAAATGACAGTTGATTAAAATGAGATTTTCATTAACTTTAGTATTTCTTTTGCCTTTGATTCCTCTTGGCACCTTGATAATGATGTAGAGCACAGTTGTCTTCTTACAGGGACCTTCACAACATTAACATGTAGGTTTTTTACTCTGAGAAGATTTTCTAAATTTAAAAAGCCTTTCTTTAACTATTAAATTTTTCTTCTTTTCCGTGTGTATTATTTAGGATTTTTTTGATTTCTAGAAACAAAAAAACCTGGCCAAAAGTTACTTAAAATATGTGTTTATTTGGTTAAGTAATGAGAAATTCCAAGCAGTGTTTTGTAGGTTCAGTTATTCAAGGATGTTATTAAATGCTATGACTCTTTCTATATGTTTATTTCACCGATAATAGTTAATTGGCTTTTTCCTCATGCTTGCATAAAAATTATTATTCTGAGGGAAATTATTCTGAGGGAACTGGTTTTTTTCAAGCTTTTCATCTCTGGCAGTTTTTATGTTTGTTCACTTTTTTTCTCTCATCTTGACCGCTTTTGATGGTTTTTGTAGTTTTAGAGGAAAACAAACTGCATCCTAACCTCCCTCTCAGAGAGAAGCCTCAGTCTGGCTGCAGAGCCCAAATAAGTTCCTCCTTGGCCGCTGGCAGAGCAGGTTCCGAGTCACGGTCCCTGGGGACACAGGATCTTTTGCTTGTACCCAAAACCACGGCAGCTGTGGCTGTCTGGGCAGCTCCAGACCGCCAGAGAGGTTCCAAGCCGCGATCGCATACTGAGATTTTGCCGCTGGCTGGGGCCGGGATTGCCTGGTCTTTCTGGGTCTAAGAGCGCCCGGCTTGCCCGCACCTCTTTCAGGGGAGAGTTTGGGGCCCACGTTAGGCTCTGAAACAATGGCGTGGGTCAAAGAGCGTGGGATGGGCCTTTGTGTACCTCTTTCAGGGGAGAATGTGGTGGGGGGGAGGGGATCTCGGGCTGTATAGCAGAGCTTGTGCGTTCTGTCCTCTGGCGAGGCTCCCAGCCCCTCATAGGAGCCAGACCCCACGTGTTCTCGGGTGCGCTGGCGGCTTAGGGACCAAGACTTGGTTTCTCTGGCTCAGCGCCAGGGGAGGCTGTCCTGGGACCAGGGACTTAAGCCCCTGTCCCTAGCCGCCCGATTCCCACAATTTCCCCTCTGCAATCCTTTGCTTTTTTGAAGTGCTTTCAACCAGTCTCCAAGTTAATGCTGGTCCCCAGACACAGGGCTCCCTTGCTTGTATTGCGGTATTACTTTCCAACCAGTCACCTCTGGTGGCTTCCTCCCCCTTTTGTTTATCTTCCAATATCAGTTCACAGTTCCCACTCCGCTTTACCTGCCCACTGGCGTCTTCTGCCCCTGTAGAGATCCAGACGTGTATAATTCTGATCTCAGGCTGATTTAATGGGTGATCGGAGTTCTTTGGTTGGTAATCAGCTCACTTTAGGGTACAGGTTTAAAAGGCACCTCCTCCTACTTCCCCACCATCTTGTCCTCCCCCCAGACTAAGTTTTAATTATTTTTTATAAATGGAGACAAAACCAAAATAACAGTTCTTGCCAAAATTAAGACTGCCTTATTTGACTTTTTGTTTTGTTTTGGTTTGGGTTTTTTGCAAAAAGAGAAAAAAATGGGACACAAGAATAAGTGTATTAAGACCGAGGTTCAATTAGAGATTTTTAAAATCTATTTTGTACACAAGGCTATGCTAGGGATGGATCAGATATTTGGGGCACATTTACATAACTCACTTCTCAACCATCTGCTGGTTAATACTTTCTCTTCAAATATGCAAACTGTCTGGATTCTTTCTGGGACAAATATTTGGGTTAAAAAAATTTCTTTTGTCAAGCTTCGTGGGCACAACCTGGAAATTACTTCTAAGGATAATGCTATTCCCATCCAATCACTTCTTTTCTTGGTTCCACTGATGCACTGAGGCACTGAGAAGCAGATTTTTGTTCTCTAATAAAATCATTAAAAGAACTCTAAACCACAAAGAAGAGAGAGCTCTAAAACAGTTTTTTCAGACATTATATTTTATTACATTTCTGTGGTACTGAGCCTAAGAAAGGAAAATTAATATCAATTCATTGGTCCCATTTTCTCCCAAAAGAAGAAAGATTATGTCACATGTCCAGTGTCAAAAATCTCCCCAGACTGTAACCAGGATGATATGAGGGACTTTTAAGATGGTTGCCTTGTAACTTCTTTTTTTTTTTTTTTTTGTCACTTAATACATCATAAACTTCTTTTCATGTCATTAAATACATTTATACATCATTATTTTTCTTAAGGAGATTTAACTTTCTTGTTGTTTTCTAATTATAAATATAATGTGTCCTCCACTATTTATTAACTATTTGATCTTGGACAAGTTACTTAAAATCAAGGCTTCGATTTCCTCATCAGTAAAATTATATAATTCCTATCAGCAGAAAAATATAACTCCTATCTTTTGTTATGAAAACTAAAAGAGAAAATAAATCATTTATCATAGTGCCAGATACATAGTACTGTCTTATAAGTAACAGTGTTTTTTAAGTTCAAAAAGAAAAATTTATAAAGTGAAAGTGAAAATAATCTATAATCCTACCACCCATGTTAAATCTTTTGACAGTTTCTTTCAATCTTCCTAGACTTAGGCCTTTCTCTAGGCATATGTGTGCAATAGTGCTTAGAGACAAAACTCCTGCATTATTTTGGTTTTTCACCACTGCTTCTCCAGAGCATTAAATAAATATCTGTGGAATGTCAAAAACATTGAGTAATTAATTAGTGAAAAATGACTATTTCATGAAAAATTTCTGTGTATTTAGTCCCAGCCAATGGAGAATTTATTTCATATAATGTTTGACATGTTAAAAAAATCAATACCAAAAAAATCAATACAAATATATAATTTTAATGTTCTTTCACAATGCATTATGATGGGATTTAATTTTTTCCAGTTTTATTGAGAAATAATTGACATCATCACCATAAGTATAAGGTATATATATGATGGTTTGATTTACAAGGGTGAAAGGATCATCACAATAGACTCATTTAACATCTATCATATCATATATATACATATAAAAAGAAAAAAATCTTGTGATAAGAAACACTTAGAATATACCCTTTTTTAAATTAATTTTTTTTCAGTGTTCCAAGATTCATGTTTATGCTGCACAACAAAGGAAACAGTCAACAAAACAAAGAGGAAACCCACGGAATGGGAGAAGATATTTGCCAATGACACTACAAACAAAGGGCTAGTATCCAAGACCTACAAAGAAATCCTCAAACTCAACACACACAAAACAGATAACCATGTCAAAAAATGGGTAGAAGACATGAACAGACACTTCTCCAAAGAAGACATACAAATGACTAACAGATTAAAAAATGTTCATCATCATTAGCCATCAGGGAGATTCAAATAGCATATACTCTCTAAACAATTTTCTTATATATCATACAGTAGTGTTAACAATAGTCATTATGTGGTATATTACATCTCTATACATCACATTTATTTATCTTACAACTACAAATGTGTATCTTTTGACCACCTTCCTTCAATTCCCTCTCTCCTCATCCTTTGCCTATGGTAATTATTAGTCTGATCTCTTTTTCTATGCTGTTCTTGTGTTGTTTTATTTTGTTTGTTTCAGATTCCACATATAACTGAAATCATACAGTGTTTGTCTTTCTCTGTCTGACTTATTTCATTTAGCATAATGCTCTTAAGGTCCATGCGTGTTGTCACATACACTAGAATTTCCTTGTTTTTTTAATTTCTCTTTTGTTTGTCTTCTTTATTCATTCATCCATCAGTGAACGCTTGGGTTTTTTTCATGTCTTGCTACTAAAATAATGTTACTATATACATGGGAGTTCAGATATATTTTGAGTTAGTGTTTTCATTTCCTTTGGATATATTCCCCAAAATGGAATTGCTGGATTATATGGTAGTTTCATTTTTTTAATTTTTTGAGGAAACTCCATACTGTTTTTTATAGTGACTATAACAATTTACTATCCTATTAACAGTGTACAAGGATTCTCTTTTCTCCACATTCATACCAGCATTTGTTAACATTTTTTTTTATCATGGCCATTCTAACAGGTATTAGGTGATATCTCACTGTAGCTTTAATTTGCATTACCCTAATGACTAGGGATGTAGAAATATTTTCATGTGTCTGTTGCCCTTTCATAGATCTTCTTCGGAGATATGTCAGTTCCTGCCATTTGACCATTTTTAGATTGTGTTACTTGGATTTTTTGTTACATAGTTTTATGAGTTCTTTATATATTTTTTGCTATTAGTCTCTTACTAGAAATTTGTTTTGCAAATATATTTTTTCCATTGTAGATGTATTTTCACTTTGTTAATGGTTTCTGTTGCTATGCAAAAACTTTTTAGTTTTATACAATTCCACATCTTTATTTTTTATTTTGTTGCCTTTTCTTCAGGTGTCATATCCAAAAATTCATTATCAAAGCCCATGTCTAGAAGCTTTATTCCTATGTTTTCATCTAGGAGTTTTATGGTTTCAGGCCTTACATTTAAGTCTTTAACACATTTTGAGTTAATTGTGTGTGTGATATAAGATAGAGGTCCAATTTCATATTTAACATGGGAATATCTAATTATCCCAGCACCATTTATTGTAGAGACTGTCTTCTCTCCACTGAGTATCTCCATGGCTCCCCTGAAAATTATTAGTTGACCATAAATGCTTGAGTTTATATCTGGGCTCTTGATTCTTTCCATTGGTCTGTTTGTCTGCTTTTATGTCAATAGCATAATATTATGATGATTATAGTTTTATAGGATAGCTTGAAATCAGAGAGTATGATGACTCCTGTCTCCTCCTGCCCCATAAAGATTCCTTAGGCTACTAGAGGTCTTTTATGGTTTCATTCAATTTTATGAATGTTGTTTTTGGGTTTTTTTCAGCTTCTGTAAGAAACGCCACTGGAATCTTGATAGCAATTTGCACTAAATCTATAGATGGCTTTTGGTAGTATTGACACTTTAACATTGCTAATTCATCCAATCCATCAATACAGGATGCCTTTCCATTTACTTCTGTATTCTTCTATTTGTTTCATCATGTCTTGTTTTTAGAGTATAGATCTCTCAATTCTTTGGCTTAATTTATTCCTAAGTAATGTATTTTTTGTATGTTAATTTTGCAACTCCCAACTTTACTGAATTAATTAAATCTAACATTTTTTTGTTGAATCTTTAAGATTTTTCTCTATATAAAATCAACACGATTTAAATTTTAATTTTTAAAAAATATGTGGGTTTGGGGCATCTGGGTGACTCAGTCATTAAGTGTCTGCCTTTGGCTCAGGTCATGATCCCAGGGTTCTGGGATCAAGCCCCGCTTCAGAATCCCTGCTCATTGGGAAGACTGCCTCTCCATCTCCCACTCCCCCTGCTTGTGTTCCCTCTCTCACTGTGTCTCTCTTTGTCAAATAAATAAATAAAATCTTTTTTAAAATATGTGTGGGTTTATATCAGTTAAAATGATTTGCCTGGAATTAACAGAAAATTAAATTCAAATTAAGTTTACCAATGAAGACATATATCCACATAACTAGAGGTCTAGAGCCAAGGCATTCTTAAAATTTGACTTGATCTAGTACTTTGGGCTCACTTTCTTTTGGCCTTAACTTCTTACAGGTTTTAGACCCATCTCCATGCTATTAACAAGATGCAAAAGTTTCTTGTATTACATTCACATATGATAATGACACAAAGAAAAATAATAATTGCCTTCCAGAAGTTCTCTTGGGGGGGGGGGGGGGAGTTAGTAATTGGGGTAGTAGGTATTAGATTTACCCACCTCCAGTAAATAAAAATAAAACAGGAAAAATAAATGAAGTAAAATTTTCAAGCATTAAACAAAAGAAAGCATGTGACATTGATCTAAAAAGAAGGAAAATTCACAAGGCAAGTTCTACTTCCACCCTAGCTTTGTCATGCAGACACTTTCAAAATGCCTCACAGAAAAGTAGACCCTAAATCAGTCTTGTTTGGTACAGAATATAAATACTGGAGCGTGGGGCTGCTGAGGCAGTAGGGATTTTCTATACAAGATGCCGTAAAAGAGGGAGTTATAGGGGAAAAAAGACATAAATATATATGGGAGTTCCCTTGAGTTTTTGGTTAGGGTCCTTAGCTTTGAATGCAGAGAGTGAAATTCTTCAAAGTCTAACAGGGCGTAACTGCTGGAAGTCTGTGAGTTGAATGGAAATTCCAGAGATCACACCATGCTGGAATTCTGACCATGCATAGACCTCATACAACTTTCTATGCACTCATGTTTTTTTAACCAATTTCCTATGTGACTTCAAAAAGGCCACAAGCAAGGAGTAGGACTCTAGCCATAATGCAGGGCATACTATTGACCCTTTCAAACAAAGCCAAAACACTGATTCAAAAGAATTAAACTGAATTATCAGTAAACAAATTTCTTACCAAAACAAAAGTCAGTACTCTACAAGGAAACATAATACACCTTAGACTTTCAACAACACATCAATAACATCCAGCATACCAAAATACATTACTAAATGTACAATGATGAAGGAAAATTTGATGTAAAATATGAAGAGAAAAAGATAGTCAAGATATGACAGACATTGAAATTGATACAAAAGAAATTTAAAACAACTATGATAATCCCACTACATCACAAGAATATTTGAATCCTTACCACTTTGTCTATTTTATTTTATTTTTTGAAAAAAGAGCAAGAGTACCAGAGTGGCAAGATGGTTACTGAGAGAGAAGAAGAGAGAGAAATTCAAGCAGACTCCCCACTGAGTGTAGAGCCCAATGCAAGGCTCGATCCCATAATCCTGAGATAACGAGCTGAGCTGAATTCAAGAGTGGGGTGCCTGACTGACTGAGCCAGCCAGGTGCACCAACAATTTGTCTATCTTAGAGTAGAAAAGAGGTCCACTTTCCCAAGTCCCCTTGTAAAAACAAGGGCTGTAATTGAATGTCATCACTGTCAATGACCTTGGTATAAAAACAGAGGCAGCTCTCCTTGGAAAGGGAAAAATAGAAGCCAGATCATATTCATGAATCTTGATTATGGACAAATCTCATTTTGTCTGCCTTATCTTAATATAGTGATATGCAGAACCATGGGTTGAGGATAGAACGTGCATTAGTTTTGGTGAGCATTATCATTTGAAACAGACTTAAGATAACATGATGATGCATACACACATAAGATCACTATTGCTGAAAAGGCAAGAGAATAGAAGCTTTTCTTCAATCTTTCAAATCATATACAAGTGCATGTCTTTGATACAGTTTAACCCAGAATCCTGCTGGCCTGGAATTTAGTTTCCAAGCTTCCAATTTCGATGATATGGGGAATATATTAAGGTTAAAAAAAAAAAAAAAAAGGTTGCCAACAAGCCATCAGAAACATCTGCCATCACTCCTGTTGAACAAATGTTTATAAAACTGCCTTACGTTTTCAAAATATTTTCAAAAACATTTTCTTGCTTGGGCTTCACAATGACATGTGCTGATATGACTGATATTAAAACCTTCATTTTACAATAGAAAGAACTGACACTAAGAGTAGCAGTTAATTTTCTTTTTTATTTTTTTTCATTCTGCAATATGCTAGTTGTCCAGTGACACTGTGTTGTATTCCAGCAGATGCATTCTAATTAAGGAAATAATTTAAGATAGAAATTTAAGTTTCAGGGGTCCCTGGGTGGCTCAGTGGGTTAAGCCTCTGCCTTCACTCAGGTCATGATCTCAGGGTCCTGGGATCAAGCCCCACGTCAGGCTCTCTGCTCAGCAGGGAGCCTGCTTCCCCCTTCTCTCTATGCCTGTCTCTCTGCCTATCTATGATCTCTGTCTGTCAAATAAATAAATAAAATATTAAAAAAAAAAGAAATTTAAGTTTCATGCAAAATACTATCTGATGCTGGAAGTTAATAAGAATGGTACCCAACTGAACTTACAGATTTACTTCTTTAAATTGTTCTTTATATTATCTTTAAATGTGATAGTTGTTAATATTTCTAAACATACTAAAGAGTTATTTATACCTCTCTATATATGCAGAAAAAATGTAAAGTTATAATATCAGATCATAATCTTCTGCCAGTAAGCATCATTTGCAAGATCAACTTGGGAAGAACAAAGAAATTTCTTGAAATTTTATTCCGACAACCAAAACACATAAGGCAATAATGGGAAATATCACAATTATTATTAAGGTACATTCGAAAATGTTCTTCATTTATTTTAGAATTGGAGGAAACAAAGAAAAATTATCAATGCAACCTACAAGTTACAAACCCATGAAATTTCATGCTGATCTATAAAATCCATATACATTGCCCTTTAAACAAATGCAGAGATTAGTGGTGTCAATCCCCTGCACTGTCAAAAATCCATGTAGAAATTTTGACTACTCAAAAACTTTATGAATGGCCTACTGTTGGTGAAAAACTTGACCAATAACATAAACAGTGATCAATACACATTTTGTGTATGTATTATATACTGTTTTCTTATAATAAAGCTAGAGAAAAGAAATTGTTATTAAGAAAATCATAAGGTTATAAGAGAAATACATTTACAGTACTATACTGTATTTATAAAACTAACTCATGTACCAAAAGACTCATGCAGCACAACCCATGCTGTTTAAGAGTCAACTATATTCTAGCACTAACTGCTACAGTATGAATTTAAACAATCTTTTCATAGTTTAGTTAATTTCTACTTATCAATATATCAATATATTTGAACCATAGATTTTCAAAAATTTTTAGCAGAAAACAAATGAAACATAAACATCTTTATGTGGTTATCATATCAATGCCACTATAATAAAAAACAAATTTTCTATTTTACTGAAATAGGGAGCAGTAAAAGTAACATTATGGATAGATTATTTCTGGGAACAAGCTAACTATCAGACAATGGCAATTACTGTGGAAGTAAAAGCTCCGTCATAAAATTTACATTACAAAGAGAAAGAATTACATGATTATATCATTGAAAAAAAAATTGTGATCTAAGCATATAACAAAAAGTGACTTTAATTGTATTTTTATCTCTCTTCCTCTGTTTCCTCCTCTTCCTACTCCTGTTCCCTTCCTTTATTTTTTAACTCTTCTTCCAATTTCTCTTCCTCCTTTACTTCTTCGCATCTATTTCCTTCCTTCCTGCTCCTTTCAGATCCTAAGATTTCCTATGAAGTAAAAATGGCTACACAGCAGAACTACTTTCATAACGAATATGTTGTTCCTCAGAACAATGATGTAAGAAATGACTATTAAAGAGCAGTGCTCTTCAAAAGTAAGTTCCTAAAACATTGTTATAAGCACTAGGGGAGGGGTACCTGGGTGGCTCAGTGGGTTAAAGCCTCTGCCTTCAGCTAAGTTCATGATCTCAGGATCCTGGGGTTGAGCCCCACATCAGGCTCTCTGCTCAGTGGGGATCCTGCTTCCTCTTCTCTCTCTGCCTACCTCTCTGCATACTTATGATCTCTGTCTGATAAATAAATAAAATATTTTTTAAAAAAAATCACTAGGGGAATGTCTTGCATACATCAAACAATGTCTTAGGTATTTAAAAAACAAGAGGTTTCAATGTATTAAATTGCCTATGAGGAGGTCAGATAAATAGAAATTCAATCCCAGGCCAGCCCTATGCAGAGCATGCTCCTTTCCCTGGTTTCTTATCATGAAGACTTTCATTCATTTCTACATACTCTGTACTGATGTCTTTGAATTAATTCCTGCTTCAAGCTAATTAAAGAGACAACCTCAGTTTGCCTTCAGATCTCCTTATCAGTAGAATTACCTAGTGTTCCCTCTGACATTATTACATTCTCATTATTTACTACCTCTCTTCCCAAAGTGGAAAGCCACCTCTTCACACCATTTATGAGTCTTTGTATTTACTTGGGAAGAGGTTTCTCTGCTACTCCCAAAAGAAAGCGAACTCTCTCCCTCCTCCTAATAGTTTATCTCTGGAAGAATTATATGGAAGAAGAGAATGAGTGTAGTAAAATGCATGGAAGACAGGAAGTATCTCAAAGTATTGTCATAGTGATTCTTTATTAAGCAGCTAAGATAGCCTAGTAACCCTGGAACTTTTAAACTATTCCTATGGTACAAAAAATTATAGCATGGTCAGAAATGTAAATATACATCTCAGCAAGAGATATGTGAAGAGGTTTGTTATAATTAAGAATCTCATATAAATTTAGCACTTCTTCCTAAGAATTTTTACAACTCTTACATTATTTGAGCCTTACAACAAACTATAAAAAAAATACCTGAACAGATTTTTTTCTTTTTTCTTTTTTATAAAACTATTGCATATGCAAAAGAAATGAAATCTTGCCATTTGTGACAACATGGATGGAACTAGAGCGTATCATGCTTAGCGAAATAAGTCAAGCAGAGAAAGACAACTATCATATGATCTCCCTGATATGAGGAAGTGGTGATGCAACATGGGGGCTTAAGTGGGTAGGAGAAGAATAAATGAAACAAGATGGGATTGGGAGGGAGACAAACCATAAGTGACTCTTAATCTCACAAAACAAACTGAGGGTTGCTGGGGGGAGGGGGTTTGGGAGAAGGGGGTGGGATTATGGACATTGGGGAGGGTATGTGCTTTGGTGAGTGCTGTGAAGTGTGTAAACCTGGTGATTCACAGACCTGTACCCCTGGGGATAAAAATATATGTTTGTTTGTAAAAAATAAAAAATTTTAAAAAATAAAAATAAAAAAAATAAAATAATAATAATAAAAAATAAATAAAAATAAAAAAATAAAAAATTTTAAAAAAAACTATTGCATATATTTTTCAATTTTGAAAGTTGAAATAGTACAGTGCATAGAGCAAAATGTGTAGGACCTTCTTGTTCCAACCCAGTATCCTTTAAACTATTTTCCTATGCATGTGTACACATGTCCATGTACACACAATTCAGGGTAGCCGGTATTCATAAGTAGGATATTTTACATACTATTTTATGAAATGCTTTTCTACTTAATGGCACAGCTTGGAGATATTTCCATGACAGTACCAAACTTTGCCCAGTTCTCTAAAGTGGCCAAATTGCAGCCCATAATATGGAAGTATCACAACTTATTAAAATCATTCCCCTGGACATATATCAGATTTTACTTATTACCATAGTCAAAATCTACAGCAAATAACTCTGAAACTTCAACAGTTTAACCCAATAAAGTTGATAACTGAACTCAGGTCAGAATCCAGTGGGTCAGGAATAGGTATTTTCTCTAATATATATAGTCCTTCAAGTATTAGGATCTTTCCTTCTTCATGGTCACTCAGCAGACAGGAAGAAGATAGAGAATGTATGAAGGCACATCACTGCATCACTCTTTACTACCTTGGACTGAAAACAATTTATTTCTCTATTCATGTTCTACTGGCAAGAACTAGTCATATAGCCCTCCAAGAAGTTTGGAAAGCTTAGTTGAGTTCGTCCCCAGGAAATGGAAGCAGGCTTAATGAGCATCTACCAGTCTTTGCCACATAGGTTAAGTTCACTTCTTTTTTTCCCATTAATAGCAATCATACACACACACACACACACACCTTCTAAATACATCCTTGCATATTCATGATAGTATTTCTGTAAGATAGATATTTAGACCAGGAATTGCTAAGTAAAAGTATACATAGAAGGAATTTTCAAAATTTCTGTTTAAAAGTAAAGATATTTTTAGTAGATATGTTACCTTTCTAAAGTAATAAATTATATTTAATTGGATTTTAAGAAGTCTTCTAGTATGCATTGAGAAATTGTCATTCAAGACATTTCCCAATTGGATCTTTATCATTATTATTTATTTATATATATATATATATATATATATATATATATATATATATATATATTTTTTTTTTTGTCTACTACCCTCCTAGAACTTCTCCACTTCCAGACTCTCTACTTGCCAAACATACAATTAGTACTCATTTTAAATCCTGGATCTGGGGGCACCTGGGTGGCTCAGTTATTAAGCATCTGCCTTCAGCTCAGGTCATCATCCCAGCATCCTGGGATCAGGGCTTGCATTGGGCTCCCTGCTCAGTGGGAAGCCTATTTTTCCTTCTCCCACTCTCCCTGCTTGTGTTCCTTCTCTCACTAGCCTCTCTCTCTGTCAAACAAATAAATAAAATCTTTAAATAAAATTCTGGATCTGAAATTTACCAGTTCTGTGTTCCTAGAAACAGCACTTTGAGACTTAGCTTCATCATTTTGAAAAAAAAAAAAAAAAGTAACATTTTCTTTTTCAACATTTTCTTAGCAATTCGAGGTCTTTTCTGATTCCGTACACATTTTAGGATTCTTTGCTCCAGCTCTTTGAAAAATGCTGGTCGAATATTGATCAGAATGGCATGGAAAGTATAGATTGCTCTAGGCAGTATAGACATTTTAACAATGTTTATTCTTCCAATCCATGAGCATGGAATGGTCTTCCATCTTTCTCTTTCTTCTTCAGTTTCTTTCATGAGTGTTCTGTAGTTCCTCAAGTACAGAGCCTTTACCTCTTTGGTTAGGTTTATTCCCAGGTGTCTTAAGGTTCTTGGGGCTATAGTAAATGGAACTGATTCTCTAATCCCCCTTTCTGTATTTTAATTGTTAGTTTATTAAAAATCAAATGATTTCTGTGCATTGATTTTGTATCCTGCCATACTGAAGAACTGCTATATGAGTTCTAGGAGTTTGGGGGTAGAGTCTTTTGGGTTTTCCATATAAAATACCATGTTATCTATGAATAGAGAGAGTTTGACTTCTTCAATGCCAATCTGAATACCTTTTATTTCTCTTTGTTTTCTGATTGCTATTGCTAGGACATCTAGAAATATGTTGAACAAGAGTGGTGAGAGCTTCATGTTGCCTGATTCGAAGCCTTACTACAAAGCTGTGATCACCAAGACAGCATGGTACTGGCACAAAAACAGACACATAGACCAGTGGAACAGAGTACAGAGCCAACATATGGACCCTCAACTCTATGGTCAAATAATCTTTGACAAAGCAGGAAAAAATATACAGTGGAAAAAAGACAGTCTCTTCAATAAACAGTGCTGGGAAAATTGCACAGCTATGTGTAGAAGAATGAAACTCGACCATTCTCTTACACCATACACAAAGATAAACTCAAAATGGATAAAAGACCTCCATGTGAGGCAGGAATCCATCAGAATCCTAGAGGAGAACATAGGCAGTAACCTCTTTGCCTTCAGTCACAGTAACTTCTTTCAAAATATGTCTCCAAAGGCAAAGGAAACAAAAGCAAAAATGAACTTTTGGGATTTCATCAAGATCAAAAGCTTCTGCACACAAAGGAAATAGCCAACAAAACAAAGACGCAACCCATGGAATGGGATAAGATATTCCAAATGGCAGAACAGACAAAGGGCTGATATCCAAGATCTATAAAGAACTCCTCAAACTCAACACACACAAAACAGATAATCACGTCAAAAAATGGGCAGAAGACATGAACAGACACTTATCCAATAAAGATATAAAAATGGCTAACAGACACATGAGAAAATGTTCATCATCATTAGCCATCAGGGAGATTCAAATAAAAACCACATTGAGCTTCCCTATGACCCTGCAATTGAACTACTGGGTATTTACCCCAAAAATACAGATGTAGTGAAAAGAAGGGCCATCTGTACCCCAATGTTCATAGTAGCAATGGCTGCAGTCGCCAAACTGTGGAAAGAACCAAGAAGCTCTTCAACGGACAAATGGATATGGAGAATGTGGTCCACATGTACAATGGGCTATTATGCTTCCATCAGAAAGGATGAATACCCAACTTTTGTATCAACATGGACGGGATGGGAAGAGATTACGCTGAGTGAAATAAGTCAAGCAGAGAGAGTCCATTATAATATGATTTCACTTATTTGTGGAGCATAAGGAATAACATGGAGGACACTGGGTAATGGGGAGGAGAAGGGAGTTAAGGGAAATTGGATGGGGAGATGAACCATGAGAGACTGTGGACTCTGAGAAATAATCTGAGGGTTTTGTAGGGGCGGGGGGTGGGAAGTTGGGTGAGCCTGGTGGTGGTTAATACCTGGTGGGCACGTACCACATGGAGCACTGGGTGTGGTGCATAAACAATGAATTCTGGAACACTGAAAAGAAATTTAAAAATTCAAAATTTAAAAAATAAATTTCCTCCATATATATATATATATATATATAATCACATTTATTTATATATACAAATATATATCAAATCACATTTTATATAAATATAAATATGTGTATAATATATAATATATAATATAATAAATAATATATTTTATATAAATATAAATATATACATGCATATATATATATAAAATCACATTTATTTGTTCATTCATCCATCAATGGACACATATGGCTTTCATATCTTGGCTATTGTAAACAGTGCTGCAGTGAACATGGAAGTACATATATCTTTTTGAAATAATGTTTCCACTTTCTTCAGATAAATACTCAGATGTGTTTGTAGTTCCATGCAAATTTCACCTTACATTTTTATATTCACTGTGAATGCAAATTTAGTCTTCCTAGAACCTGTTGATGTGCTCTCTCAATGATCTCTCTGCCTACATGTTTTTATCTCAGTCAGTTCCTGATCTTTTCAGACTTACCCTGATTGACATCCCTCTTCTCCTCCCATTGAACCATGGCTTCATCTCTAATAGAACTCCTCATTTACATATTGTTCTCATATCTGAATTCCCTTCCCACAATTCTGATAATTAAGCATCTTCCTGGGCATATGTAGCATAATGATCATGCCATGCTTCTGAGGATATCAGATGATACTCATTACTAGAATTGTATTCATTTAATTAACAAATATTTGTGGAACATGTACTTGTTACCAGGTATTTTTCTAGAGATTAAGGATACAACATAGACTATGACAGTCTCACATTCAAGAAATAATAGTGAAATAAAAAGGAAATAGTCGTGAAAAGAGACAATTCAAATCCAGTGGTTAGATGTCTAATAAATGACCTTCCTTTATTCCCTCCACAGCATTAAGTGGTTGAGCAAGCCTCTCGTACATAAAAATTATAAAAACTGGATGGAATATTTTAAAAACGACTTTCTTCAGACACTGAAAACTAATCAAATATCCACAGAAATGAGTGGAGATGTTACTATAATTGGTAAGGATTAAATTTGTGGCATTTTTGATTGAGGTTAATCCTTGCCCCTCCAGCAAATGTCTAAATAACGCACTAATCACAAGAAGAATTAGAAAACATTTTTAACTGAATGAAATATATCAAAATTTGTGGGATGATCTAAAGCAGTACTTAGAGGGAAGTTTATCTATTTAAAAGCCTGTACTGGAAAAAAGAGACAAATTAAGTGATCTAAGGTTCCACTTTAAAAAGCTAGAAAAAGAAAAGAAAGTTAAACCCAAATTAAGCATAAGGAATAAGATAATAGGGGCGCCTGGGTGGCTCAGTGGGTTAAGCCGCTGCCTTCGGCTGGGGTCATGATCTCAGGGTCCTGGGATCAAGTCCCGCATCGGGCTCTCTGCTCAGCAGGGAGTCTGCTTCCTCCTCTCTCTCTCTGCCTGCCTCTCTGCCTACTTGTGATCTCTCTTTGTCAAATAAATAAATAAAATCTTTAAAAAAAAAAAAGGAATAAGATAATAATGATAAGAGCAGAGTAAATGAAATATAAATTAGAGAAGCAAGATATAAAACCTAAAGATCAAAATAATTGATAAACTTCTACCCAAAATGTTCAAGGAAAAAAAAGTAGAAGACATATATTACTAATTTCAGTACCACTGTAGTCATTACATACCATAAAAACTTATGCATTAGCTTCCTGAGGATTCTGGAACAAATTGTTACAAATGTTGTGGTTTAAAAAGAAAGAAATTTATTATCTTATAGTTATGGTGTCAAGAAGTCTGAAGTCACAGTGTCAGCATGACAGTATCTGCACCAGAGGCTATAGTAGAGAATCCCTCCTTGCCTCTTCCAGCTTCTGGTGGTGTTAGCATTCTTTGGTGTTCCATGGCGTTGGCTGCCTTAGTCCAATTTCTGCCTCTTTTTTTCAAGTCAATTTCTCTTCTGTGTATCTCTCCAATCTGCCTCTGTCTTATAAGAACATTTGTGATGCCTGATGATTCACAGACCTGTACCTTTGGGACAAATAATATATTATATGTTAATAAAAATAATTTTTAAAAAAGAACATTCGTGATGGAATTTAGAGTCTACCTGGATAATCCAGGATGATCTCCTCATCTCAAAATCCTTAATTTTATTAATACTAACTTTTTCCAAACAAAGTAACATTTACATGGTCCAGGGATTGGGATGCGGACATATCTTTGGGAAACCATTTTCAACATACCACAACTAATAAGAGAATATTACCTAAAATTTTGCATCAAAAAAATGAGCTAAATTAAATGGATAAATCTCTTGAAAGATACAAACTACCAAATAAGACAGAAGAAAAAATAAACAACATAAATAGCCCTGCCTCAACTAAGAAAATTGAATTTTCAATTAAAAATCTTCCCCTTAGAACATCTGAAGTCCAGATGACTTCATTGGTAGATTATAGTCATCATTTAATCAACCATAAGACCAATCCTACACAAACTCTTTCAGAAAATAGAGGTACAAATAGACATCATATGAAAGAAAGTTAGCAGGACTGGATTGCTTAAATCCTGCACATTCCCATGAGAGGTCTTTCTGCAGGACAGGTGATAGGCCAGCTCCTGGGATATGAACTTTTAAGTTCTCAGAATATTCTGCCTGATAAGAAAGTGTTTGTATGTCTGAGGCCTGGAGTCCCATGGTACTTTTGCTCAGACAGCTTATGCCAACATATGACTAATGGTAAACATCTGTTTTTAGTCTTTAAAGCTGGGATTCAAAAAGCTGAGTTCAGTCACCTATGCACTGAATACCTAGGTGACTGACGTCCCAGTAAAAACACTGAACATCAGTGTTCAGGTGAGCTTCCCTGTGTAATACCAGTAATTATCTATGTAATTCCAGTCATATCATCAGGTTGGTAACACTTATACAAGTTAGTGTAAGAAGAATTAACTACATGCATGTGATTCCACTAGGAAAGGATACTGGAAGCTCAAGGCTTGGTTTCCACTGAACTTCAACCCATGCATTTTTTCCCTTTGTTGATTTTAATCTTTATCTTTTTACTATAATAAACTGTAATCATGAGTACAGTAGTTTTCTGAGTCCTATGAACCCTTCTAATGAATTATCAAGCCCAGAGTTGGTCTTAGAGACCCCAACACACTTCCAAAGTCATTTAATACTAAAAAGTCAGTATTGTTTTTTTTTTAATTTTCAGCATAACAGTATTCATTATTTTTGTACCACACCCAGTGCTCCATGCAATCTGTGCCCTCTATAATACTCACCACCTGGTTCCCCGACCTCCCACCCCTCGCCCCTTCAAAATCCTCAGATTGCTTTTCAGAGTCCATAGTCTCTCATGGTTCACCTCCCCTTCCAATTTCCCCCAACTCCCTTCATTGTTTTTTTAAAAAAATATTTATGTATCTATTTATTTGGGGGGGGGGGGGAATAAGCAGAGGGAGGAGCAGAGGGAGAAGGAGAGGGAGAAGCTCAAGCAGATTCCACACTGAGCATGGAGCTCAACATGGAGCTTGATCTCACAACCCTGAGAATATGACCTGATCTGAAATCAAGAGTTGGACATCTAACCGACTGAGTGACCAGGGTGCACCCCCATACTTTTTTGAGGTCAGTATTATCTTGATACCAAAATTAAAGGAATCACAAAAAAATTTTGACCACTATTACTCATGAATATAGATGCAATTTTAAAACAATATTAACAAGTGGAATCCAGCAATAAAGAAAAGAAAATACACCATGAGCATGTGGATTTTATTCTAGGAATATAGGACTAATTTAATGTGATCCTCCACATTAACATAATAAAAAGCCATATAATCATTACAAAAAAGGCAGAAAAAGCATTTGACAAAAAAAAATTAACTCATTTTTGATAACAGCTCTCAACAAACTAGAATAAAGGGAACTTCCTCAACCTGATGAAGGGCATCAATGAAACATTTATACCTAAAATCAGATTTAATAGTAAACACTTAATATTTTCCCTCTAATTTTAGAGATGCTGGATGCAAAAGAGAATACAAGTTAGAGAATTGGCAAAATTTGGATAAGGTTTTTCATTAGACAGTACTAGATGAATAATTTCCTAGTTTTGATTATTATACTGTGGTTATATAAGATTTTGACATTTGGAAAATCTGAGTATATATAGGAATTCTTTTACTCTTTTCAAACTTTTTTTGTATGACTGAAAATATTTTAAATTTTTTACAGTGTAAGTGCTTTGGATCTCAAGTTTAACTGTCTATCCCAGACTTCTCTTGTGAATTCCAGACCAGCATAGTCAGTTGTGATATCTCTACTGAATGTATCACAAATAATTTAAGCCAACATTTCAAAAATTGAACTCTTGCCTTATCTTCAAGCTCTCTTTCACCAGAAGCCTTTTCCAAATCCCTAAATGCCACCACTACCTATCACTCAAAGCAGATTTCTTGATGTAATTTACCATATGCAACCCATCACAAAATCTGTTGATCCTATTTGCAAATATATGTCTGAAATCCATCTCTTTCTCCATTGCCATTATGTCAAGCCACTTTATCTCCTCTGCAGTACATTGTAATGGTTTCCTAACTAGTTTTTCTGCTTGACTAGGGCTTTGGGCTCCCCTCCAAACCATTCTCCAAACAGAATACTATGTGATGCCTTTAAAATGTACATTAGATCATGACTATGCAGTTTTTAAAATACTTCGATTGCTTCTCATATTTAGAATAAAATTTAAAATTCTTAATCTGATTTATGACAAATTAAGCTATATATAATTTGTCTTCCCTCCCTGACTCTCTTTCAAACACACACATACTTTTTTTAGCAGTACTGTATTTTCTAATATTATATCTGTAAATTTCAAGAATTTTATAGTTTCTATAATAAGTAATCCATATTCCCAAGTGGCTGCAATTATCAACATATTCAGGTAGTTGATTTTTATATGAGTTAATCAATTTCAGACTTTCTTTTGTGAAAATAAAGTACTCATCTACTGTATTCTGTTCTGGTTATTCTTATGGAGAATGCTATTTGCTTTATATTGCTATTTCATATAAAATTATTTTTACCTACAAAAAAAACCAACATATACTCTTATTATACTGTACATCATTCACCACACTCCACAACACAGCATATGTAAGCATCCTCTAGAACTGCAATTTATTTGCTACCTCAAGGCCTATATAATTATCTCTTCTTCATTGGATGTTCCTCCTACTGCCTAAGACCCTCTTTCTAATAGTTTTCCCCTGACTGGTTTCTTTTCATCCATCAGATTCAGATCTTGAATTAAATGTCACCTTTTTCTAGAAGTTTCCCTACCTACTCAACCAAAACTATGTCCTGTCCATAGTCTCTCTCATAGCAACTTGCCCTTTCCCTTTAGAGTACTTGGGATAATTATTAATTATAACCTTGTTACTTATTTACTGTCTATGTCTCCCACTAGACTACATGCTCAGTGAGAGCTGGACTCAAGTTTGTTTTGCCTAAGTTTATATTCCTAGTACCTAGCTTATATTCAACAACTACATGATGAACAATTAAGTAAATAAACTAATTAAAGTATCTGTCCCATGATGCACTATCCTCACTTATCAGAGATATTAGGCAGTTCTAATTCTTATTCATTGCATAAAATGTGACTTTTGTCTATGGAAACTGAGACAAATACTCAACTTAGTAGCTGGTAAGTGTTACTGCATCCTTCTGCACAGCAAGCTAAATTTGTTTTGTGATGGTGGCTTCCATGGGCTAGAGATTAGGAATTATTTCTGTACTTAGGATGCAGAAGAGGTATCCTTTTCAGTTAATGCAGTTCAGCAGATCCAGTTGGCAGTCATTCTATGATTTAATGTGAAGTGAATAGTTTGGCCTCATATGCCGGCTGGGCATTCACCTACCCACCAATTCCCTTCTGGAATTGCAATGCATTAGGAAGTATATGTTATCCTCCATTTGTATGGCAAGAATATACCCAAAGAGAGTGTCATTTCTGAGTCTCAGAACTATGCTGTTAAGAAAATCCAAATTATAAGCAAAATTGGCACTTCTTGTATTTTGATCAGAACATTCTGAGTATGGGATTGCAGTGGAAATGTTCTTATGAAACTCCGAGAATTTGGGGGAAACATGATGCATGAGAGAACTAGGTATAGAATAGTTTGCCTTTGAGGTTTTGGAGTGAATGTATAATTTCCACAAGCAAAATAAAAAGAAATGAGAAGGGAAATTTCAATTTAAGGATTTTAATTTCAACTTGGAAATTTGATAATAGAAATAGAAAGTATTCAGATTTCAAGCTTTTCATATCACTGCCATTGTATTAATAGCATTACTGGTATCTGTGCATGAGCCTCTTTAATCAACTGAGTTGCATAATCCAAGATGGACTGTGAAGCAGGAGGTGAATTTTTCAGGGTGGGACCTCAGAATTAACATATGCAATATCACATGGACTCACTTCAGAATTTCTTCTGTTTATTACCACCCCCCATAGGCGACATTCTTTATTTTGGATTTGGTTTATAAAGCCGATAGATTAATAGACTAAATAATAAAGTCAGGAAACAAAGACATTAGAAGAAAAAACAGCTTATTAATTGGACTTCTTTTAGTTACAAG
This sequence comes from Mustela nivalis, assembly GCF_964662115.1. NCBI lineage: Eukaryota > Metazoa > Chordata > Mammalia > Carnivora > Mustelidae > Mustela > Mustela nivalis. The sequence continues at coordinate 68,148,932 of NC_139023.1, read as the reverse complement.
AAACAAACCTCAAAACAAACCAGATTAAACAAAAGAGGATTTATTGGAAACAAACTTGGGTAATTTATAAAATCAAAGATGAACCAAGGCTGCTTTGAAGATATCAAGGGATAAAATCAATCAGTAACTCACCAAGCTTGTTTCTTTCTGCATCCCTTCAGCCTCTCAGTGTCTCCTGTTGGTGAGACATAAAGCCAGCATACACTCTTAGCTTTTGTATAACAAAGGTATAAAGAAAAATGTTCTTACATGGAGCCACTTAGGGAAAAAAAATCTCAGGGAAGTATTTTGATTGGTTTAGCTCAGGTTAAATGCCCACTACCAAAGCAACCACAATGTCTAGGTGGAGATGATAGGCTAATCTGATAGGGGGCTGAGTCATGTGCATAGCACCCAGGCAAGGAGACAGAAGAGTACAATGATTAAAAACCCTACCAAAGGAGCGCCTGGGTGACTCAGTGGCTTAAAGCCTCTGCCTTCAGCTGGGGTCCTGATTCCTGGGATCGAGCACCACTTTGGGCTCTCTGCTCAGCGGCAGGCCTGCTTCCTCTTCTCTCTCTGCTTGTCTCTCCCCCTACTTGTGATCTCTGTCTGTCAAATAAATAAATAAGATATTTAAAAAAAAAAAAAAAAACCTACCAAAATATCAGGATTAAAGTGAGAAAAAAAGAGCTTTCTCTTTCCCCACCAAAGTCTAAGAGGAGCATATTTTTGTTAAGAGAAGAGAAAATGACTAGATAAAAGCATAGTATTCATCCTACTTTCTTTGTATATCTATTGCCCAGAGAAGAAAATGAGGAGAGGGGAGGGGAGGAGAAGGAAGGAGAGTTGAGTTTTAACTAAAAACAGGAGGATTTCTATTCAAGGAATTTACAGGAGTTACACACATACATTTCTCAGTGTATAGTGTTTTTAGAAAAGAGTATGGTAGACAAAATAGTGGCCCCAAAGATATCCTTCATCCTTGTGATCTGTGAATATGTTACTTACATAGCAAAAGATATTTCAATGATGTGGTTATGGATATGGATTTTGAGGGGGGAAATTTCCTGGATTATCCGAGGGGGAACCCAATCTAATCATAACAGCACTTAAAAGCAGAGAACTTTTTCCAGTTGTGGTTAGAAAGAAAGATGATGATAGTAGAAAAGCCAAAGAGATGCAAAGTTGTTGGCTTTGAAGGTGCAGGGACAGATCCAAAAACTAAGCAGTACATGTGGTCTCTGGAAGCTGGGAAAGGCAAGGAAACATTCTCCCCAAAGCTTCTAGAAAGGAAACTATCTCCGCCAACATCTTGGCTTATCCCAAAGAGACATGTCCGAATTCTGGTCTAGAGAACTATAAGATAATAAATGTGGATTTTTTTTTTCTTTTAAGATTTTATAAATATGTGCTGTTTGATATCAGTAAATTCATGGCAATTTGCTAATACAATAATGGGAAATCTAATGTAAGTGGGTATAAAACCTAATATGAAGTGATATGAATCTTTTAAAGATTCTATTTATTTGTCAGAGAGAAAGAGAGATCACAAGTAGTCAGAGAAGAAGGCAGAGAGGGGGAAGTAGGCTCCCTACTGAGCAGAGAGCCCAATGTGGGCCTCAACCCCAGGACACTGAGATCATGACCTGAGCTGAAGGCAGAGGCTTAACCCTCTGAGCCACCCAGGTGCCCTAAAGTGATATGAATCTTAAGAATAGGCCATACACATAGTCTGTTAATAGTTAATAATACACATAGTCTGTTTTCTTCCAGTGAAAAAGAAAAATTATAAAAGAGCCATTCTTGGGGGTATGGGGATAGTTTTCAAATTCTGTTTAGAGGATTTTCCTATATATTAGTGAAACTTAAGGGCATAAATTACACCACATTCTCGAGTGATAGAGTCTCTGGTGTCAAAAGGTCAATACATTAATGTCGTTTGTTTTTTCTCTCCTGACTTTCTTCCAAGTACCCTAAATTGTGGGGAAATATCAGAAAAGGCAGTTGAGCCTATAATAATTAGATTCACACTTGGTTTTAGTTTTCAGTGACTGAGTTTCTTTTTCTCTTGTAATAGACTTAAGGTGACAGAAATGTTGAAGAAATGACCCTGACCTGACAAACAGAAGTTAGGTAGGGAGTGAGGGAACACTGTGTAAGTCTGGACTTGCATAAAAGATCAGAACTGTAGAAATAAGCCATTGTATCTGTCAGATTCCTGATATCAGCAGTAATGCTCTGCATCTTTGTAGGCTGGAATGAGTAAGACCACATATATCTTCAGAAGAATCCCTATTATTAAAAGAACCCAACTGGGACTGTGACAGGAGAATGGAAATCCTGACAATCAACACACTTCCTTTTTTGTTCAAATACCCAATAAATACAGTTATAAATTTGATCAACTAGTGGGTGGACTAGAGAATTGAAGTAAGCCATGTGTAAACTATATAAGCCATCTCACCGATGTTATCAAATACAAGCTCCTTGAGGGTAGAGATTTTGTTTGTTCACTGCTTTATATCTAATGCCTGGCAGTAAATACTTAACATAAACATACTGACTATATGAAGAACATCCCAATTCCATTATGACTTTACCAGGTGCAGGGAGGTTTGTTTGGCTTAGAGTCCTTTTAATGAAATAGAATTCTGACCCTCCTTAGCTAAAGAACAACCAATTCTAGAACATTTCTTCATTCTGCCCCATAGCCTGTGCCAGTAGTTCAAAATAAGCAAGAATTCTGTGGCTGTTATAAAGACATAGACCAGTGTCTGCTTATCTCCAAGGGAAGCCAGAAAATGTTTACTAATATCATCTGCATCAAAGATATGATAGTGATTCCGGATGAATATTTGGAGGCATACAGCTTCTCTCTTCCTTCCAAATTGAGAGCAACACCTCCTTCATCTGGGCCTTCATATCTTTTTTTCTTTCTTCTTGGAAATTCTTTCCCAGAATTTCCCTTCTCTGTTCCCTTCTTGTTATCCCTGATTTAGCTTCAGCATCACCAACTCAAAGTGGCCATCCAACCTGAAGTATTACCTCAGTCATTTTATCATATCACCATGCCTTATCACAAGCTGATATTCTCTTGTTTCTTTGATTTTGTTTTTGCCTTTGTTTTTATTTGACCTGTATCTGTCTTCCCACTAAAACTTGGCTCTGATTATTCTTTTTTTTTTTTTTTTCGGTATATATGGACTTTGATTTTTTTTAATTAAATTTATTTATTTTCAGCATAACAGTATTCATTATTTTTTCACCCCACCCAGTGCTCCATGCAATCCCTGCCCTCAATAATACCCACCACCTGGTACCCCAACCTCCCACCCCCCGCCCCTTCAAACCCCTCAGATTGTTTTTCAGATTATTCTTTAAATGAGTTGGCAAGCCTCAGAGTCTCATACCATCAGGAGACCCTCAGATGAGGATCTAGTTAATAAGTGTCAAATGAGATAATAATGTAGACAGTCAAGCATAGAGTCAGTTTTCAAGAAGCAACGGTTTAGGGGGGAGAAAAGTCTATTCAATTTACTAAGCTTAATTTTGAATTTAAAAAAGTGACAAACACCACTTTAAATTCTAAGATGAAGAAATATAATTTATTATTCCATTAATATCAAGACACATATTTCATTTATATAGTAAGGAATATATAGAAATAGTTATAAAGATAAAACCTTGATATTTTTTCTAAAACATGAGAGAATAATAAAGAACACTATGGTTTTTCTTTTAATACAATATTTTAGAGAAATAAATGACTAAATGTTGGTAGGATTTATCACTACAAGCACTTTAATTCCTTTTAAAGATGAAGAAACTATATGAAATCTTTCTCATTTTTTGCAAGGAAAAAACGTTAATTTCATGGTTCAAGAAGGTTTCACAAACTCACATAGTGTAATGAGCCCATCTTGTGGTCTTTTGTAATATTGCCACTTTTAAAGTAAAACATATTTGTTAATCATGGATTTAAATTGTGTCATTTATTCAACATGAAATTTTGAGCACTTACTGTGTGTGCTGACAGGTGGGGATGTAGTGATAAGAAATGCAAGAGAAAAACAAGATCTTTGCTCTGAGTTCACATAGATCTAAAGGAGAAAAAAACTTTTTAGCAAAGATAATTAAAATAAGACAGTTAAGTGCTATTTTACAAAAGTATAAAGTTAAGTAACCACACCAGAGTTAAATAAAGTGTCCCCAGAATTCAGGATGAAACTAATATATCTCCATTTCCAGGAATAACCGTAATCACTAAGTAAATCATGTATCATTAGAGAGTAGGTTAAATATTAATTTCTAGTCTGCCATTCTGTAAGGAAGTGTTACAGATTTATTTAACCTAGTAAACACCCAGAAACCTAAGTATATGTGGCTCTCATCTGAATCACCCATTCTCAGACTGTAGTAAGTAAATAGTTTAAAAATAGCTTCCTACATATGTTACCTATTGGTAAGCAGCTTTTTCTATCTCCGTATAATTATTCACAATCATAACTTTGAAGAAATGGAATAACAGAGAATATTTTAATTAGTCACAGAGAAGGGGAAAGTCTGTCCTTTCTAACCTGATGGTTTGGGTGGGAAAATGGAAATATAAGTAGAGAAGATAAGCAATCAGATATATGCCCAAGCCTCCTAGCTACAAGGCTTTGTGGGAGAAGATGGATGGAATACCTTGAGAGGAACATCCCCTGTTTATGACTCTGAGAGATCATTATGCAGAGCGGCCCTTGATCAACATACCCAGTATGGTTGAGGAGAGACATGGTCAGCCATAAACAGGGCCAACCTCTAATCCTGTGTGAAAGAGATGCTGAAATGATAGCCCACACTCAAATTGTGTGATCTGCCACAGTCGAAGAAAAGCTGAGCCTTGTCCTCTACAGCAAGGTAGACATCTTTGATGAAGGTCAAATGGAGGATACAGCAGAGACTCAAAAGGTCTTAGAGCTATCAAAGTCTAAAGACAGGCCAATTCAGCAGGAAGAGGAAAATCAGAATCATATCTTGACCAAGTGGAAAAAAGCAAAGCCCAAGCTAACCAGGCAGAGAAGTCAGCTGTGGACACCAGCAGAACACAAGTACTGAAACAAATGTGTCTCAATAGACAACAACCAACCCACACTCAAGAAGAAAGTCTTACTGACCAAAAGCTAAAATGTAATGTGGGCTATATCCATACACCTGGATGTCTAGGCCTCTATACTCCTTCTGAATCAGACACAGCTTTTACTCATTTCTATATCTTATACCCTCACATAACATCTTATTCAACAAAACAAAGTTTCTTCTTAAGAGCTCACCCTCCTTAAAAAGCATGAAAAACACAATTGAAAGAGCCTAATTATTTTAAACATATACCCTTTCATAATTATTGTATGATCATAAGATTAAACATAGGGCTTCATGGAGAAAAGCACATTAAAAAATCATATTGAAGGTAATACAGAGAAAAAATAGAAGATTTTAAACTTGACATAGATTCTTTGTAAAGATCTCTTTAGTAGAAGTATGCCCAGTGATGGGTATTAAGGAGGGCATGTATTGATTGCATGGAGCACTGGGTATTTTATGCAAACAATGAATCTTGGAACACCACATCAAAAACTAATGACATACCGCATGGTGACTAACATAACATAATTGAAAAATAAAGAATATATGGTCCATAATACAATGGAATATTACTCAGCCATCAGAAAGGATGGATACTCAAAATTTGCATCAACATGGATGGAACTGGAGGAGATTATGCTAAGTGAAATAAGTTAAGCAGAGAAGGACAATTATATGGCTTCACTTATTTACAGAACATAAGGAATAGCATGGAGGATATTAGGAGAAGGAAGGAGAAAATAAAGTGAGGGAGAGTCAGAGGGGGAGACAAACCATGGGAGACTATAGACTCTGGGAAAAAAACTGGGTTACAGAAGGGAGGGGGTGAAGGGATGGGTAAGCCCAGTGATGGGTATTAAGGAGGGCTTGGATTGCATGGAGCCCTGGGTGTTATATGCAAACAATGAATCATGGAACACTACATCAAAAAACTTAAAAAAAAAAAAAAAAAGACCCTAATAATGTACTGTATGGTGACTAACATAACATAATAATAAAAAGAAAAAATTAAAGTATGCAGGATAAGCTAAAGTTTTTGTCTCTTTTTTTCTTTATTTCTTTGTTTGTTCCTTTTCTTCTATAAATAGTTTTGAATACTTATATTATACATGATTCTAGAGATGTTGGGGAGGAAAATATTTTCTTGAAAATTTTTCTCTATCTTTCAAGATTCTTCTAGCTAGTCAAAGAATTAAATTGACATGAGATAGGTTAGCAAGAGAAAATCAAATTTAATTTCGTTCATACAGGGAATCCAAATAAACATGAGATTCCGAAGACAGCCAGGCAAAATGAGGTCTATATGTCATCCTGAACTCAGGAAAAAGGGGAAAGTTCTGGGACTTCAAAGAGAAGGGGGATATTTCACAGGAGTTGAAAAAGAGCAAATGTTTGGTAAACAAATATTTGCTGGGCCATACAGAAACAATGGGATATAGAGAAGAATTTTAACAAGCACAGTCTTCTGAGTTCCTCCCTGTTTACCACCCCTAGTTCATATTACAATGTATTTATCTATGGTGATAGCTCTCTTCATGAAAGAAGAGTAGCTAGTCCACTATCTACATTCTTTTAGGCATTTAGGAGGAAGATCAAAGTTTCTTCCTGAGTCTTTTCGGCCTTGATGGTTTTCAGTTCTAAATAATCTGCATACCAAAATGGCACATCTTGGGATAACTCTTTCTAAACTCCTAAACTAGTAATTACCACAAATATGATTAAAGAGAAGAGGAAACCTTCCCTTCTTCCAAAGTTTTCAGACCTGGACATTAGATGAATTCTTCAACAATCTATTCAACAAATATGTTTTGAGTTTTATCTAAGCATTGCACACCATGTTAGGCACTACACAGTAACTACTTCACTAGAAATTAAGAACATAAGACAAGGGGTGCCTGGGTGGCTCAGTGGGTTAAAGCCTCTGCGTTCAGCTCAGGTCATGATCCCAGGGTCCTGGGATTGAGCCCCGTATCGGGCTCTCTGCTCAACGGGGAGCCTGCTTCTTCCTCTCTCTCTCTGCCTGCCTCTCTGCCTACTTGTGATCTCTGTCTGTCAAATAAATTAAAATCTTAAAAAAAAAAAATAAGACAAGGAAAAACTTGTAAAAGGGTTAGATCGAGTCAGCTGTAATAATTTTTTTAAAGATTTTATTTATTTATTTGATAGAGAGAGATCACAAGTAGACAGAGAGGCAGGCAGAGAGAGAGAGAGAGAGAGGGAAGCAGGCTCCCTGACGAGCAGAGAGCCCGACGTGGGACTTGATCCCAGGACCCCGAGATCATGACCTGAGCCGAAGGCAGTGGCTTAACCCACTGAGCCACCCAGGTGCCCTGTAATAATTTTATCAAGATGATAACAATTCATGGATTCTATAGCCATGTAGATGATCCAAGGATGTAAGGTTTTAATGATCTATTTTATATCACTTGGATATATAGCTGCTTTCCTAAAATTAAAGAAGGTTAATTCCCCATTTAAGTGACTTGTCAGGAATCCACATGAGAATTTCCTTCAAAAATTCCTTTTAAATAAATGAAAACTCCATTTCCTCCATTTTTTCCTGATTCTGAATCCATTCAGTTCATTGAAAAAGTATTTATTATATGCTACAATGTGCCAGTAATCTGTACTAGATGCTTAGAATACAACCATAAATAAGACCTTCTCTCAGTTCTTATAACACATATTCTCTATTGACACCCCTATCAATTGGAACTTGAGTCTGGAGTTCCACATGTCTTTAGTTAAGGAAGGTCAAACCTTCCCTATATCAAGCCCATTCACAGGGTCACCTATATCAACAATTGCTATCAACCATCACATATCATGCTTCTCCAGCATCATGCTAACTTCAGGACTTCTCTAAGATGCTCTCCCCTTCCCTGTGTCATGGAAAGGGAACAATACACAAGTCCTGCTCTGAATTTCTCGACTCCACCTTGGGCTTCTGTTATCCCACATGACATACTCTAGGGGAAAGAGATGGGGAAGTGAGAAGGTTTCTCATGTGCAACTTACCATATTTGCTCTCTTCTTCCTCTTATTCCAGGCTTCTCCTCCCAGCCCAAAGAGTTTTTATCTTCTCCCTGTGTAACATATCCTGTATCTGTCTTCCTCTGGAGCTTATAGTAAAATTCTACCACAGCACCCCAAACTTTGATTCTTTATAATTAAAGGATTTTTTTTTTTTTTTTTTTTTTTTTTTTAGAATTTAGGAATCCCTCTTCTCTTTGGGGTGATTAGTTCTTGCCACTAAAAGACTTCAAAACTATTGTCTCCCTAAGGACTATTAAATTCAAAACTGATCAGTATCCTTATTATTCTCACTTGTCTTTTTCTTCTTCTTAATCCAGTGAATGTGTAAAGAATCATAAGACAAGAAGAATACTTTCAGTAAAAAGGAGCAGGAAATCTCAATTTAAAATCTCCAAATAGGAAGCTGCTGCTTATATTTCAGTGATTACTTGATAAGTATCAGTTTCTCTCACCTGGCTACAAGTGTCCTTATAACAGAGACTCTGTCTGTTTTCCTCCCTAATGTGTCCCCAGTTAATGAAGACATGGTCCTTGCTTTCAGTGTTACGGTGTTCAGACAGACAATTAAACAAACAATTACAATGCAATGTGTTCTGCTCTATAACAAGAAACTATAAAGTGCCTTAGGGGACCATTTAAGAGTAACTTAAACTAGGCTTAGACATCAGAGAAGGATCTCCAAAGGAAGTGATAGATCAGCTGAGACCTAAAGGGTAAAGATAAGTTAGTCAAATAAAGGCCATTTGTGAAGGACTCTATATATTATGCTACAGTGTTTAGATTTATTTCTGAAGGTAATAGAAAACCACTGATATAAATAGGGGACTAGGCCTTTTAAAAGGTCACTGTGTAGGATAGAGATTGAATATAAAAGAATGTCTGGAGGTGGGAAAGTCTCTTAGGAAATGTTTTCAGCACCGCAGGCAAGTTTGTAAAATTCTAGGTGCCTGGCCAGGGTAACAATGGGAATGGAGAGAAGTGCTGAGTTAATGTAAAGCAGAGAGGAACTGAGAGGGGTTTAGAACATTGGCTAGATTTCTGATTTGGGCAACTGAGTGGTAGCATTGACTGATATAGAAAACAGAAGTAGAAATGGTTTGTGGAACAATCTACAAAGCCATTTGGAACAGTTTTCTATAAAGTCTCCAAGACCATTTATTCCTCAATAAATATTTTAATTACCAGAAAGTCCATTTTTTATAAATTCCTCCTCACTAAAAATAATTATTTTACCTTTCTGGGATTTAAAGAAGTTGTAGGCCTTCCTCTCTGTGCCTGCTAAATTACTTAGCAGGGGAAACAAACTTTCTATAATGGACCAGATAACAAATAGTTTCAGCTTTGTGGTCCATACAGTTTCTGTCAGAACTTAATTATGCTACTGTAGCAAAAACAAAAACAACAATGAAAACCAAACACACAGAAAAAATATGTAAATGGATGGGTATATCTGTCTTCTAATAGAACTTTATTTATAAAATCAGGCAGCGGGCAGTATTTAGCCTATAGGCTACAGTTTACCAAACCCTGTTCAGGGGCTGCATTTCCCAACACACTTAAGCAAAGTGTAATCTTTCAATATCCATAGACATAAGTTCACTTAGGAACTTTAAAAATAATTTCTTCATTTTTGAGTAGTGTCTTAGCTTGGACTGCTATAACAAATTACCATAGACTGGATATCTTAAACAATAGACATTTATTTCTCACATTTCTGGAGACTGGGTAGTCCAAGATCAGGGTGCTAGCAGATTCAATTTTTTGTGAGGGCCTTCTGCCTGATTTTCACACAGCATCTTCTTGCTGTATCCTCACATGGCAGAGAGCAGAAAGGAAGCAAGCTCTCTCCCATCTTTGCTGATAAGGAGGGCACTAGTAGTGTTATGAGAGCTCCATCCTTATGACCTAAGAACGTTCCAAAGGTCTCATATCCAAAAACAATCACTTTGGAGATTGGGGTTTCAACATATGAATTTTAGGGAGATTTAGCCATTCAGTCTGTAACAGGTAGTACATGATAAAGAGGTCATTTCAGATCATCATATTATTAAAGACCATTATGTTGACTTAATAACCATGGAACCATTATTAAAAGTATTCATAATACACAGAACTAAATTTTTGCCTTCTCCCTATTAACAAGTGACACATAATTTATTTTTTATCATGTGAGCCAAGCATTATTTTTCTAAACAACAAGATAATAGAAAAAGTTTCAGTTTCCTATTTGCAGGTATGAATAATTCTTATTTGTCCTAAACAAAAATGCAATTTGGGCAGAACTATCACTATATGTTTCTTTTTCCTTTTCAAATACATAGGTATTAGAAATACTATAGAAAGTTTGATATTTAATATGCAAAAGTTAAATAATGCAAGTTTTGTACCTGTTGAAAATCAAATTGAGATAAAATTGGAGAATGATTATCATCTCCCACTTGTTAGCTCAAAACTCCCCACTATCTGACTAGATCACATTCTCCTGCTACATATTTATATAATAATCTTTTTTGGGGGGGAGGGAGGCGATCACACAGAAGCTGAAAACTGACTTTCAGCTGAGATTCTACAGAAGCTTATCACACCAATTCTCTCCTTTCAACCCTTCATGGATTTTTTTTTTTTACATTTTTTTATTTTTATTTTTATTTTCAGCGTAACAGTATTCCTTGTTTTTGCACCACACCCAGTGCTCCATGCAATCCGTGCCCTCTCTAATACCCACCCCCTGGTTCCCCCAACTTCCCACCCCCCGCCGCTTCATGGTATTCTATCTCAGTTGAAGCAAAAATCAAAGTCTTTGCACTGGCTTGTTTATAAATCCCTGGTCTCCATTTCCACCTTCCTCCCTCTTGCTCATTCTCATTCCAGTTTCCATACAGTAGTTCTCAAACAAGTCAAACCCTTCCTTTCTTCCTTCCTTTCTTTCTTTCTTTTCGTTCATTTGTTCTTTCCTTCCTTCTTTTTTTTAATTTATTTTTTATTTATTTTCAGCATAACAGTATTCATTATTTTTGCACCACACCCAGTGCTCCATGCAATCCGTGCCTCTCTAATACCCACCACCTGGTTCCCCCAACCTCCCACCCCCCTGGCACTTCAAACCCCTCAGATTGTTTTTCAGAGTCCATAGTCTCTCATGGTTCACCTCCTTTTCCAATTTCCCCCAACTCCCTTCTCCTCTCTAACTCCCCATGTCCTCCATGTTATTTGTTATGCTCCACAAGTAAGTGAAACCATATGATAATTGACTCTCTCTGACTTATTTCACTCAGCATAATCTCTTCCAGTCCCGTCTATGTTGCCACAAAAGTTCGTCCTTTCTGATGGAGGCATAATACTCCATAGTGTATATGGACTACATTTTCCTTATCCATTCGTCCGTTGAAAGGCATCTTGGTTCTTTGCACAGTTTGGCGACCGTGGCCATTGCTGCTATAAAAATTGCAGTACAGATGGCCCTTCTTTTCACTACATCTGTATCTTTGGGGTAAATACCCAGGACTGCAATTGCACTTCCTTCTTTTTTTTTAATATTTTATCTATTTATTTGAGAAAGAGAGGGAGAGAGAAGGCATGAGAAAGGGGAGGGATCAAAAGGAGAAGCAGACTCCCCACAGAGGAGAGAACCCAACACGGGACTCAATCCTGGGACTCTGGAATCATGACCTGAGCTGAAGGCAGACACCCAGCTGACAGAGCCACCCAGGTGCGCACCAAACCCTTTCTTATTTCAAGAGTGTTCCCTTCACCTGGCCTCTGCCAGAGCACATTCCCCCAGATTTGCATATGGTTTATCTCATTTCTTTCTTTCAAATCTCTGCAGAAATGTTACCTCCTCTGTGGTACAGACTGAGGGGCATCCTATGTAAATATCACCAGTACTATAATAGCGTTTCAGCTGGTGTTAAGGCTTGATTCAAGTTAACACACTCCATGTTTGCTGACTTAAGGTCCTCGACCTATAACAGAACTAATTTACTTTCCTTGAGATTTGTAGACCACTGGCCTTGAGGAATAAAGTACGAGAACATTCCCAGGCCACAGAGGCCGGCAAGTCTGTCTGAAGCCCCCTCAATTTTCTGATTAGTCCAACAATCATTTAGTAAAATGTTTTTCCTTTTTAAGGTCACAGAAATTACTTACTGATCTCCACTTTGTGCATGTATAGACCTTACCATCTTTTGCAGAAAGAATAGAGTACTTTTATACAATTCATGTGTAACAAGGAACCAGATCTTCTTGCACAACTTCTGAGGATGGAGATAACTCTGTAGCTAATATCATCAAGTCTGCATATAATCAAGAAATGTCACAGAACACAGCATACCCTTAAATGGTTAAACACCTTTGAAAATCTCTGTGCCAGGCAAAAACCTGGGAGTTGGTCTTTAAAATATATATATATTTATTTTTGAGAGAGAGAGAGAATACAAGCAGTGGGAGGAGCACAGGGAGAGGGAGAGAAAGAATCTCAAACAGACTACACACTGAGCTGGATCCCCCAACCCTGAGATCATGAGCTGAGCAAAAATCAAGAGTCAGACTGACTGAAGCACCCAGGTGCCCTCTAGGAGCTCACCTTTGTAGAAGACTCTGCCTTCTCCCCAGGTGGGCTGAATAAAGTTCATATTTCTTACCAATCAAACTCTTCTCCAGTATTGGCCTTTCTAGTAAGGGGCAGCTGAACTTGGGTACTACTTGGTTATCCCATAACAATACCATCATTCTCTATCCACTTTCTCTTTACTTTTCTCCATAATACTTATTATCAACTTATGTATTATGTATATTTGCTTATTTATTCTCTGACATTGAGTGAGGGTAGGAATTTTGTTTAGTTCACTACTCTATATCCACTTCTGAGAGCAATGCCTGACAGGAAATATGTGCTTAGTAAGTTAAATATAAATAAATATCATGTGTGTTAGCTTACTTGTATAGTTGTGTGATAGCTTGATTGGTTGTACTAACCAGAACTGTAAACTTTAGGACAGAGTTTTTATTTTGTTTCATTCTCTTTATTCAGAGTATTCATTGAGTGCCTATACTACATCAGCAGTGTTCTAAGCATTAAACAAAATTTTGTTTCATGGATCCTACATTATAAAAAGACAGCAGTTTATCTGGGGTGTCTGGGTGCCTCAGTGGGTTAAGTATCTGACTCCTGGTTTCAGCTCAGGTGGTGATCTCATGGGTCGTGCCATCAAGTCTGTAGTCATGCTCCTAGATCAGTGCAGAGTCTGCTTAAAAGATTCTCCCCCTCTGGCCCTGACACCATGTGCACATGTATGCATTTTTTCTCATTCCCTCTTTCAAAACAAATATTTTTTTAAATCACTATTTTATCACCTATATGTATACATACAAACGTAATAGTGACTACTATTTAATACAATGTAATTAATTATATTTTCCAGAGAAGTCACAACACTTTCCATTTGTTATGGGTTGAATTCTGTCCTCAGGTATTGAAGTCCTAACCATCAGTGTGTTCTTTTATTTGGAAATAGGGGCATTGTACCTATAATTAGTTAAGATGAGGACATACTAGAGTAAGGTGGGCTCTTGATCCAAGATGACAGTTGTTCTTTTTTTTCCCCCCCTCTGGGATAAAGTTAGATCACCTTTATTTTTTTAATTTTTTTTTAAATTTCTTTTCAGTGTTACAGAATTCATTGTTTATGTACCACACCCAGTGTTCCATGCAACACATGCCCTCCAAAACACCCACCACCAGCTCACCCAACCCCCCACCCCCGGCCCCTACAAAACCCTCAGATTGTTTTCCATAGTCCAGTTTCTCATGGTTCATCTCCCCCTCCAATTTTCCCAACTCCCTTTTCCTCCACATATCCTCTGTGTTATTCCTTATGCTCCACAAATAAACGAAACCATATGATAATGGACTCTCTCTGCTTGACTTATTTCACTCAGCATATTCTCTTCCAGTCCCGTCCATGTTGCCACAAAAGTTGGGTGTTCATCCTTTCTGATGGAGGCATAATACTCCATAGTGTATATGGACCACATCTTCCTTATCCATTCGTCCTTTGAAGGGCATCTTGGTTCTTTCCACAGTTTGGTGACTGTGGCCATTGCTGCTATGAACATTTTCATTACATCTGTGCAATTGCAGGGTCATAGGAAAGCTCTATTTTTAATTTCTTGAGGAATCTCCACACTGTTTCCCAAAGTGGCTGCACCAACTTGCATTCCCACCAACAGTGTAAGAGGGTTCCCCTTTCTCCATATCCTCTCCAACACATGTTGTTTCCTGTCTTGTTAGTTTTGGCCATTCTAACTGGTGTAAGGTGGTATCTCAATGTGGTTTTGATTTGAATCTCCCTAATGGCTAGTGATGATGAATATATTTTCATGTGTCTGATAGCCAATTTTATGTCTTCATTGGAGAAGTCTCTATTCATGTCTTCTGCCCATTTTTGACATGATTATCAGTTTTGTGTGTGTTGAGTTTTAGGAGTTCTTTATAGATCTCGGATGTCAGCCCTATGTCTGTTCTGTCATTTGTGAATATTTTCTCCCATTCCGTGGGTTGCCTCTTTGTTTTGTTGACTTTTTCCTTTATGTGCAGAAGCTTTTGATCTTGATGAAGTCCCCAAAGTTCACTTTTGCTTTTGTTTCCTTAGCCTTTGGAGACATGTCTTGAAAGAAGTTGCTGTGGCCGATATCGAAGAGGTTACTGCCTATTTTCTCCTCTAGGATTCTGATAGATTCCTGCCTCACATTTAGGTCTTTCATCCATTTCAAGTTTACTTTTGTGTATGGTGTAAGAGAATGGCCGAGTTTCATTCTTCTACACATAGCTGTCCAATTTTCCCAGCACCATTTATTGAAGAGACTGTCTTTTTTCCACTGTATATTTTTGCCTGCTTTGTTGAAGATTATTTGACCATAGATTTGAGGATCCATATCTGGGCTCTATACTCTGTTCCACTGGTCTATGTGTCTGTTATTGTGACAGTACCATGCTGTCTTAGTGATCACAGCTTTGTAGTAACGCTTGAAATCAGGCAATGTGATGCCCCCAGTTTTGTTTTCTTTTTCAACATTTCCTTAGAAATTCAGGATCTCTTCTGATTCCATACAAATTTAAGGATTCTTTGTTCCAGTTCTTTGAAAAATGCCAGCAGAATTTTGATCAGAATGGCATTGAAAGTATAGATTGCTCTAAGCATTATAGACATTTCAACAATGTTTATTCTTCTGATCCATGAGCATGGAATGGTCTTTCATCTTTTTGTGTCTTCTTCAATTTCTTTTGTAAGTGTTCTGTAGTTCCTCAAGTACAGATCCTTTACCTCTTTGGTTAGGTTTATTCCCAGGTCCCTTACGGTTCTTGGTGCTAAAATAAATGGAATCGACTATCTAATTTCCCTTTCTATAGTTTCATTGTTAGTGTATCAGAAAGCAACAGATTTCTGTATATTGATTTTGTATCCTGCACATTACTGAATTCTGTATGAGTTCTAGTAGTTTGGGGATGGAGTCTTTTGCATTTTCTGTATAAAGTATCATGTCTTCTGCAAAGAGAGAGAGTTTGACTTCCTCATTGCCAATTTGAATACTTTATATTTCTCTTTGTAGTCTGATTATTGTTGCTAAGACTTCTAATACTATGTTGAATATGGTGAGAGTAGGCATCCTTGTCATGTTCCTGACCTCAAAGTGAAGGCTGTCAGCTTTTTCCCATTGAGGATGATATTCACTGTGGGTTTTTCATAGCTAGATTTTATCAAATGTTACCTCTATCCCTATACTTTGAAATATTTTAACCAGGAACAGATGCTGGATTGTGTAAAATGTTTTTTCTGCATCAATTGAGAGGACCATGTGGTTTTTCTCTCTTCTCTTATCGATTTGTTCTATCACATTGGTTGATTTGCAAATGTTGGACCATACTTGCAAGCCAGGGATAAATCCCACCTGGTCATGGTGAATAATCTTTTTAATTTACTGTTGGATCCTATTAGCTAAGATCTTGTTGAGAAACTGATCATCCATATTCATCAGGGATATTTGTCTGAAATTCTCCTTTTTGGTGGGGTCTTTCCCTGGTTTCAGGGTCTGGGTAATGCTGGGGCCATAAAAAGAGTCTGGAAGTTTTCCTTCTGCTCCAGTTTTTTGAAACAACTTCCAGAGAATATGTATTATTTCTTCTCTGAAAGTTTGGTAGAATTCCCCAGGGAATCCTTCAGGTCCTAGGCTCTTGTTTTTTGGGAGGTTTTTGATCACAGCTTCAGTCTAATTACTAGATATTGGTATATTCTGGTTGTCAATTTCTTCCTGATTCAGTTTTGGAAGTTATAGTTTTCTAGGAATGCATCCATTTCAACTAGGTTGCTTAACTTATTGGCTCATAAGTGTTGATAATAATTTCTGATGACTGTTTCTATTTTCTTGGTGTTAGTTGTGATCTCTCCCTTTTCATTCATATTTTTATTAATTTGGACCTTCTCTCTTTTCTTTTAGATTAGTTTGGCCAATCACTTATCAATCTTATTGATTCTTTCAAAACACCAGATTCTAGTTTTATTGATGCATTCTACTGTATCTCTAGTTTCTTTTTTTTTTATTTCAAAAAATTTTTATTTCTTTATTTTTTTATTATGGGTTTTTTAAATTTTTTTATTTATTTATTTTCAGCATAACAGTATCATTATTTTTTCACCACACCCAGTGCTCCATGCAATCCATGCCCTCTATAATAACAGCATTACTCTGATCCCCAAACCAGACAAAGACCCTACCAAAAAGGAGAATTTCAGACCAATATCACTGATGAATATGGATGCTAAGACTCTCAACAAGATCTTAGGGCTACAAGGATGGTTCAACATTCGCAAATCAATCAATGTGATAGAACAAATCAATAAGAGAAGAGAGAAGAACCATGTGGTCCTCTCAATTGATGCAGAAAAAGCATTTGACAAAATCCAGCATCCGTTCCTGATTAAAACGCTTCAAAGTATGGGGATAGAGGGAACATTCCTGAACTTCATCAAATCTATGTATGAAAGACCCACAGCAAATATCATCCTCAATGGGAAAAAGCTTGCAGCCTTCCCCTTGAGATCAGGAACACGACAAGGATGCCCACTCTCACCACTCTTGTTCAACATAGTATTAGATGTCCTAGCCACAGCAATCAGACAACAAAGAGAAATAAAAGGTATCCAAATTGGTAATGAAGAAGTCAAACTCTCTCTCTTTGCAGATGACATGATTCTTTATATGGAAAACCCAAAAGACTCCACCCCCAAACTACTAGAACTCATACAGCAATTCAGCAACATGGCAGGATACAAAGTCAATGTACAGAAATCAGTGGCTTTCTTATACACTAACAATGAAAATACAGAAAGGGAAATTAGAGAATTGATTCCATTTACTATAGCACCAAGAAACATAAGATACCTGGGAATAAACCTAACCAAAGAGGAAAAGGATCTGTACTCAAGGAACTACAAAACACTCATGAAAGAAATTGAAGAAGACACAAAAAGATGGAAGACCTTTCCATGCTTTTGGATCGGAAGAATAAACATTGTTAAAATGTCTATACTGCCTAGAGCAATCTATACTTTTAATGCCATTCCGATCAAAATTCCACTGGTATTCTTCAAAGAGCTGGAGCAAATAATCCTAAAATTTGTATGGAATCAGAAGAGACCCCGAATCGCTAAGGAAATGTTGAAAAACAAAAATAAAACTGGGGGCATCACGTTACCTGATTTCAAGCTTTACTACAAAGCTGTGATCACCAAGACAGCATGGTACTGGCATAAAAACAGACACATAGACCAGTGGAATAGAGTAGAGAGCCCAGATATGACCCTCAACCCTATGGTCAAATAATCTTCGACAAAACAGGAAAAAATATACAGTGGAAAAAAGACGATCTCTTCAATAAATGGTGCTGGGAAAAATGGGCAGCTATATGTAGAAGAATGAAACTCGGCCATTCTCTTACACCGTACACAAAGATAAACTCAAAATGGATAAAAGACCTCAATGTGAGTATCTCTAGTTTCTATCTCATTGATCTCTGCTCTAATCTTGATTACTTCCCTTCTCCTGTGTGGAGTTGGATTATCTTGTTGTTGATTCTCCAGTTCTTTAAGGTGTAAAGACAGCTGGTGTATTCTGGATTTTTCAATTTTTTTAAGGGAGGCTTGGATGGCAGTGTATTTCCCCCTAGGACAGTCTTTGCTGTACCCCATAGGTTTTGGACCAAAGTGTCCTCAATCTCATTGGTTTCCATTAATTGCTTAAGTTCTTCTTTGATTTCCTGGTTGACCCAAGCATTCTTAAGCAAGGTGGTCTTTAGCTTCCTGGTGTTTGAATTCCTTCTGAACTTTTCCTTGTGATTGAGTTCCAGTTTCCAAGCATTGTGATCTAAGAAAATGCAGGGAATAATCTGTCTTTTGATATTGGTTGAGCCCTGATTCTCAGGAAAGTTGAGTCCTTTAACAACGATATCAAGATAAACCCAGAAAGAATCAAAATGACCTTCCTCACCCACACTGAGAATCTATAACCCCCTTTAGCTTTTTCTTCTCTCACTGTTTCTGTGTATTTTTTTTTTTAATTTTTTGTTCTGGTAATATATAAATCTTATACTTGGGGTTCATTTTGGCTGGGTTCTTTTTTTTTTTTTTCTTGTCATTTAATTTTGCCAGTCTTTTTTTTTTTTTTTTTCTGTCTGTTTTCTTTTGTATACTTTATAAATCTTACCTTTGGGGCCCATTCAGTCTGGGTCTTCTCTTTTCTTTTTTCTTTTTTCCTCTCTCTCTCTCTTTTCCTTTTTTTGTTTTTTGTTTTGTTTTGTTTTGTTTTGGTTTGGTTTGGTTTGGTTTGGTTTGGTTTTTGGTTTGGGGGTTTTTTTTATTTTTGGTAGGGACTCGCAATTGCTCAGAAGCATTCTAGAGTGCACCTTGCCTGCACCATGGTAGATACATTCAGCTACATATCCCTTCAGCCATCTCTCACAAAAATGACTAGGAGGAGGAATGCCCAACAGAGGAAAAATTCAGAGACTGTGCCCTCTCCATCAGAGCTACTGGATATGGACATAAACAGTATGTCAGAAAGGGAATTCAGGCTAACAATTATCCAGGCAATGCCTAGGTTGGAGAAAGCCTTTAATGACAAAATGGAATTGATTAGGGCTGAAGTGGAAGCCACCATGGAAGATGTTAACAATGCTCTCAATGAGTTCCAATCTAATCTAAATTCTCTAACAGCTAGGGTAACTGAGGCAGAAGATAGAATTAGTGACCTAGGCAACAAACAAAAAGGATCAGGAGGATGCCTGGAACAAACAGCTTCGAAGCCATGAAGACAGTTGTTCTTATGAGAAAAGGAGAGAGACGAACAGGGAGAGAATGCTTGCCATGTGGTGACAGAGGCAGAGGTTGGAGTTATGCAACCACAAGGCCAAGGAACACCAAGGATTGCCAACAACTCCATAGGATAAAAGAGAGGCATGAAATAGTTTCTTCCCTAAAGTTTTTGAGAGGGCATGACCTGGTCAACACCTTGATTTTGTAGTTCCAGCCTCCAACACCATGATATAATAAAACTCTGTTGTTTCAAGGCATTCAATATGTGGTACTTGTTACAGAAACCCTAGGAAATTAATACAACATCCCATATGTTCTTCTTAAAAGTTGATGTTAGCACTCATTCCATCAACTACAAGTGTCTATCTCCCCTCCCTCTGAACCTGAGTGAACTTTAATGACTACCTTGCCCAATGTAGTCCTTGCCCCTGTGACTTCTAAAGCTAAGTCATAAAAATGTCATTCACTGGGTGCCTGGGTGGCTCAGTGGGTTAAGCCGCTGCCTTCGGCTCAGGTCATGATCTCAGGGTTCTGGGATCGAGTCCCGCATCGGGCTCTCTGCTCAGCAGGGAGCCTGCTTCCTCCTCTCTCTCTCTGCCTGCCTCTCTGCCTACTTGTGATCTCTCTCTGTCAAATAAATAAATAAAATCTTTAAAAAAAATGTCATTCACTTCTGCCTTGTTTTCTCAGGATGTTGTTTTTGAAATTTACCTACTGTACTGTGTGAAAACCCAAGCAGTCCATGGAGCAGTCTAAGTAAAAAGGTATCAAAGTCCCTGGCTCAGAGCCTTGGTTGTGCTCCCAGGCAAGGGCCTGCACCAATTTGTTAATCATAAGAATTAGCCATTTTGAAAGTGAATTCTCCAGCTCCCATTGAGTTAGCTCCCAGCTAATATGTGAAATAAAGATGAACTGTCCTCACTGAGCCCTACCAAATTAGATTTATGGTTAGTATAAATAACTTTTTGTTTTGAGCTGTAAGTTTTAGAGTAGTTTGTTACACAGCAAACTGATGCACAGAAAACTGATGCATACATACTTATTAAATATTTATTGAATGAATAAGTAAATGCTCTCATACTTTATACTGGTAATGTGGTTTAGTAATATGGTAGATTCCCCCCCCCCAAAGTGGTCTAATTTAAAATGAGAAGATATTTATTTTTTATTATCTGAATAGTCAGATACCATAAAAGCACACATTGGTATAAATAATAGACCATGTTTCTGGAAGAGGCTTGAAGGGATGGAATCCAGTGTTGATGTAGAGATTTACCCTGGAGGTACTTAGACACATCATCCTCTGAGATGGAGTGATGGAGATAAGAATTTTCCCACAGACTTGCTTCTGGCACCATACTGTTGAAACCTTGTTTCTCATCTTCTAACTATGCATTTCTGTTCCTGTCCCCACAGGACACATTCATATCACAATAAAACTTTTGGTCCCCGGGGTGCCTGGGTGGCTTTGTGGGTTAAAGCCTCTGCCTTTGGTTCAGGTCATGATCCCAGAGTCATGGGATTGAGCCCCACATTGCACTCTCTGCTCAGCAGGGAGACTGCTTCTTCCTTTCTCTCTGCCTGCCTCACCACTTCCTTGTGATCTCTGCCTGTCCAATAAATAAGTTAAAAAAAAAAAAAAAAACTTTTGGTCCCATACCTCTAGATCATAAAAATGGACTAATTGACACAGCAGGTGGGAGGGATATTCTTAGAACCCATTCCTACATTATGATAGCTAGTAATCAATGATACATAAATGACTACACACCACATAAATATTATGCACTAAAACTAAGTAATTATATTTCCTATTCTATTCTCAGTTAGCTTCATGGTGTATCTGTCTTTACCTCTGTCCATTTTAACTCATCTGTCTTCTTTTTCCTGCCCTGCCTAACACACACACACACACCATACATATATCTTTATTATTAGAGCTTAAGTCTTTGATCTTTATTAAAATTATTAAAAGCTGAGAAAATCTTAGTGTTAATTTTAGGGTCAAGACTTCTTCAAGATAAAAATATGAAAATATTGCATCCCAATATAGGAAGGCTTAATCAGAAGCTTGATTTGGGGAAGAAATATAATTGAGAGAGGAAGATAAATTTTGGCCAACTACAGTGCTATTCAGTCTGCTAGTATTTGCTATGTAGCTAGACTAAGTCAATGCCTAATATAACATGTTCTAGAAATTTATCTTTATTACATAATGGAATTTGGACAAAGGTTGACTTTTAAGGATGATTGGGGAAGTAAGAAAACTAAAGGTGAAGGAAAAATGGTGACCATTAAAAATTGTCAAATATTAAACTTCAATACACAAAAATTTAGAAATCTCCTATTATGGATATTGAGTAGATGAGGGGTGTGTGTGTGTGTGTGTGTGTGTGTGTGTGTGTGTGTGTGTGTGTGTGATATTATTCTCTTGGTCTTGGTTTTGCTTTTTATTACTTTTTTGATTACTTTTTTACATGGGATATTCTAAGGGGGGGGAATGCTGACATTTGGAAAATATGTACCTTTGTAAGATAACCTTATTAAGTGGTTACATAATTCCAAGCTTATCAAAGTCTGAGTAACATATTTTAAGACTATTCTTGTTTTAGCAAATAACTTCCCAAATTCCCAAATGTCCACCCTTCCCATGTCACTTTGATCCTTGTAGTTGCAAGTATGGTAACTTAAGAACACAAATAAGTGTTTTCTGAACTTCCAATTCCAGCTTCCACTTACAATTTCTGGAAATCAATTTTGCTTTTCAATTCAACTGCTCTGGGTGGCTTTGTTGTCTATATACCTAAGTCATTAAATATTTTTAACTATACTTGGCTCTTTTAGTATAAGCTGAAATAACTTCCTCTTTCTTTTTCATAAATAGTTTAGAGGCCTCCAATTGCTCCCCTCAAAATGGTTTCTTTTTTACTATTGAGAATTTTGTTCAAAATACTAATCCACCTACTCTTACATATTCTTTGTTTAAATTGAATAAACCCATGTTATTTGAAAATTCTTGATGTTTAACAATTCATTTCATTTTTCTTTAAATTATCTTTGAATTATTTTCAAGCTATTTTTTAGAAAAATAGGATAGTTTTGGATCCAGGGCAGTATTTCAGAATGTAAATACTATAGACTCTGGAATCTCACAGACATCCTTTCATTACAGTTTTGACACTTTTAAACTTTGTATCTTGGGCTGGTTATTGTTATTTACACTGAGGCTCAATTTCCTCAGTGTACTTTAAAACAACACTAATATTTGTCACTGGGTTCTTGTGAAACATAAATGTGATCACATAAAATGAGCTTACCATAGTATCCAATACAAAATAGGCACTTAGTACATATTAGCTATTATTACTTTAATTGATGTGTATCATTTATTTACTTCATTCTACCTCAAAACACTACAAAATGTAAATCATAGGCTTAAACAGGCAAACCATGACTCTCTAGCTTACCTACAAATAAGCAGGTAATTCTTAGAGAATAACATATCAAACTAAATTCCAATTTTTTTAGTGAGAAATAAGACATAGTTTGACAGAAAAAAATGATTCAGCAACAGCTGAAATGTACTTTGAGGATAGGTTGGTGTGTAGCTTAACCAAAATAGACATAAAAGTTCCAGAGAAAAAAAAATAAGCAAATGAAAGCAGAAAGAAATAATACATACTTCTCCAAAATCTGAGCAAATAGGACCTTGGAAAGGAAAAGACAGGAAAAGGTGTTCAGATTATATGATAGTGAAATGTATGAATTATGTGATAGATGAAGAGTTTCTCTACCCCATCCATTCACACATAAAATTATCTATTCATTAATCTTAATTTTATTAATTAATAGATCATACTATGTGTCTAGTATCTTCCCAGGCACTGGGAATATACAAGTGAACAAGATAATAATAACAGTGCTTTAATAGCTACCCAAAGTGATGCAATAATAGTATTTAAAAATATCTTCAGAGCACACATTTACTCTAGCTGTCTGATTACCTAGGGTAGATTAGAATTTATAGTGAAAAGAATGTAAAGGCAAAGACTGAGTTAATATTCAATAACTAACATTCAAAAATATGATTGTAAATCAGGATCTTAGATTTAAAGCAAGACTGTTGGCTTGGATTTTGAAAATCTTCTATCTCCCTTTTAGTATATGAAAAGCAAATCAGAGAAGGCTTTGCTTTGCTTATAGCATCTTCCAAGAGTGTAAAAATAGCCCTTCAGTTTAAGACAACCAGAATAACTCTGAGATGGTAGGAGGAAGTTTACAGACACAAAAGAAAAACAGTTTACTCTTCTGACCCAAAGAATCATGGGAACAAGGAAAGTAAGATAGGCAGACATAAGCCTCCATTTTCCTTTTCCAAGCTTCAACCACAGAGGAGGCAATACTAGATAATGTGAGAAGAAGGTCTAGGAAAGGGGACCTGCAGGAGCCTAAGTAAGACTAATTAAATAAAGGAGTGCTGTGGGGTCCTGAGCAAGCCAAACAGGAAATACAAATTATACCAGCCATGGTTCAGACTTGAATGCTAGCAGAACATACTACACCCAAGTATTCTGGCATATTACCTGAAGACAAAAGGAGGCAAAGGATGACACTTAAAGATGCTAGAACTTCTCTACCTTAATAAGGATGTTTTCATCCCACCCATCCTTCTTTGCATCATCATCATCTTCCCTATCTTTGTGGAGGCTGACATGATCTTAGGAAGAAGGCAGAGAAGAGGAAAAAGTATATGAAAGGCTCCATATGTTTTGCAAAAGGTATTAAACACTGCCCAAATAGTTTTAAATTATTGAACCAGATAAGCTTTACATTGGATATTAAGTTCTTTTTTCTCCCAATTTGTTCATGAAAGTTATATGGAAAGGGTGAATAAGCTGTAGACTACATTCAGTAATGTAGGGTGAATTTTTAACCTCAGTTAACTTACACCTATTGAATTGTGACCATGTTTCTGATACTGTGTCTCTTCTGCCTACAAAGAAACTTAAAGATAGAATCAAGAATTTTGGAATATCAGCACATGAAAAAAATGCAGAAAAAAATATAGTTCCTCCTGACAAGGTTAACTGACTTATCTATATTTATCAGTTAGTCAGTGGAAGAACCAGGACCTGTAAGCCCAATAATGAAATTTAGACCCAAAGAAATGGCAGGTAGCTTCTATACATTCTGGATAAAGAGGCATAAATCTGTGAGGAATTGATAGGACAAAGAAAATATATGCTTGGGAGCTTCAGTTAATGAGGAATTCTAAACAGAGCTTGGCTGGCATAGTAAATTAATGAGAGTAAAAAGATTGGTTTATATAGGCTTCTTTGGTCCTGAATTCCAGATCTCTGACATTAAAGATGTCTAGCTACATCCTAGTTTAGGGAGGGTAACTTCCACTTGAGAGATTTATTTCCTGTTTACTGGAGACTATGGGGTCTCAGAGTATTCTTCTTGCACTGACTTTCTCTTAAGTAACTTTAAATTAAAATAATCAACATAACAAAGTAAACCGCACTATGTCCCTACACAATGCAGCCATGCTGACATCTAAAGTTCTGAAAGCCTAAGGAAAGGACTCAGCTAAGACACACCCACACTCCTGACCCAGGAAAATTTGAGGTAATACATGTTTTAAACTACTAAGTTTGGAGACACCTGGGTGGTTCAGTTGGTTAGGAGTCTGACTCTTGGTTTTGGCTCAGGGTTGTGGGAATGAGCCTCAATTTGACTTCTGTGCTCAATGGGAAGTCTGCTTGAAGATTCTCTCTCGCTGCCCCTAACCCCACTAATGCACAATATCTCTAAAATAAATAAATAAATCTAAACAAACAAACAAACAAACTACTAAGTAATTTGCTACGCAGCAATAGATTACTATTACAGATATGTATTACTATATTTTATGCAGTGTATATTAGTACCCTGATGTTACTGGTGATTTTTTCAGTAGGTGCCTTGAGATTTATTCACAAATTATTCCTATGATTCACACTTTAATTGTACTTGTTAGTCAACCATATACTATGAACCTATGATTGTCTGTATCTATAGAGCTTGTATATTCAATATCTGTGAAAAATCCTTCTGTGTTATCCTTTGAAAGACTTGCTCAAAAGGGTAATTGTGTTTCATCTATTAATTACAATGGAATGAAACAGTCAAAAAGGGGAATTATATATATATGAAATTATAAATCACAAGATGAATCTCTAGGGGATGGTGACCTAGGAGGTAGAGAGATCACAATCTGGTTCAAGTTTAGCTTTATTGAGGACAATATTTCAAGTTTAAAGAAATCAAGTGCATCAGATTGTGACCAGAATAAAACTATTGGATGTAAGTTGAAAGGTTAAAATATTTTGTTGCCATATCAAGCCAGGTATATTTCTATAGGCTAAGGATGTATTAAAGATATCAACTGACAAATCCACAGGAATTTTATATTTATTCAACAGTTCACAGTAACATTAATTTCTAGTTATCACTACTTACTAAGAAAATTGTCTTCTAGTTCTATTCATCCACAATATGAAAAGCAAACTATTTCTTTTTTTTTTTTTTTTTTAATTTTTTATAAACATATATTTTTATCCCCAGGGGTACAGGTCTGTGAATCACCAGGTTTACACACTTCACAGCACTCACCAAAGCACATACCCTCCCCAATGTCCATAATCCCACCCCCTTCTCCCAAACCCCCTCCCCCCAGCAACCCTCAGGAAGTGGTAAAGCAAACTATTTCAACATCACTTTGTTTTTACTTAGACACTGCACAAAAAAAATCTTTGGATTAGAAAGTATTTACTGACAATCATTTGTTTCATTCAGTTAACACTTAATGAGTGTTAAGGTATTCAAAATAAAATGATAAAAGCCACAGACCTAGGGAAGCTTGACTCTAACTGATCTCCTTTAAGGTCCTTTTATGTCCTCAGTGCTGTGCTAAGCCCTATTGGTAATCAGTCCTAATGATATGCCAGGTTCTTTGCCTAAAGAAATTTGATTCAGGCAAATGGAAATAAACACTCTAATACTAGTGCTAACTTGGTCAAAGCAGATGATCTGTGCCATAAAATGTCAGAGAAAGAGAAATCACTGAGGACTAAAATAATCCCAAAAGCATCAGATGGGAAGGAGACAGCTCAAGCTGACCCTGAAAAGATGACATAGCTTATAAAAGCTGTGGAACTTTTTAAGACATTCTGGGTAAGAAGAGTATCCTAAGAGCATGGTTGGAGGTGGGAATGGAACTAGAGTAAACTCAATATGTTTGAGGAACATGAAGAAAATGTGCCTATATAGAGCAGAGGGTGCTTTCTGATTGAATAGAGAGAGCAGAAAATAAGAATATCAGATAAAGGTACAGATCCAAGTATACTTAACATCTTTTACTCAGCATTTTCTCATATAGTAGCTCTATCATGTTTGGAATAGATGTCATATTCATCAGAGTCTCTTGGTAATTTTAGTAATATATGGAAGGACTATATTTCTTCTCTGTGTAATAATACTCTGAAAATTTTATCCTCCTCATATATAGTTTAACAAGTGTTCTGATTAGAGAAAGATTAGAGAAAGAGATAAGGCCCTCAAAAGACATGTTAATTTAACAATATATGCTTGTCATTAGTTTCTGTTGCTATTTTTGTTGTTGTTGTTGTTGTTGTATGTGTTGGTTAGGTTGGGTTTGGTGTTTCATTTTGTTTTGCTAAGAGCAAAAATGACCAAGGTATGCAAGTTTTATATATCATTGGATGACTTGAGAGTTATCTTAGTAAAAGGTATGAGGGGTAATGAAGCTCCAAGAGAATGTCAGTAAGGTGTCCTATAAAGTAACTTAAATACATTAAAATATTATAGGATAGTTCAAGAAATGCAGAATCTCATCAAGATCTCATCAAGTTTACTGCACCCTTGGTAATGTACAGAATTTTCCCTTGTCAAATCAAAAGAAAGAATCCTGCAAGGTTATCATTTTATCCTAAAAACAAAACAAAACAAAAAAGCAGACTTAAAACCAGAACTAGCCAAGGCATACAGACTCAAAGGACCCTATATTCACAGAAATTATAACATCATCTGTTAGAGAAGAAATACTCACATATTGACAAAAGCAGATCACATGTTCCAGCCTCAGTGCCTGGCTTGAAATAGTCACAATAGCATGGAAGTAAATTGTTGATATAACTTCAACTTGTTTGAGATGACAAAATTTTTCCTTCAGTGAGCAGTATATTCTTAATCCTCGGGATAGTTTTAGAGTAAAGAAATGAAGAAGTAAATCAATCCATAGTATTAATACTCTTGATTATGAATACTTCTTATAACTTAAAGTTCTTGTAATGTTTAAAAGAATTGACACGTTAAAGAATGTAACAGTTTAGTTTTGTGATTCTAATAGAAAATGTGTGATTAATTTCAGATTTATGATTTTTTAGTTGAAAGGTATAAGAGTTTAACTTAAGTTCAAAGGGTTTCACTCTTTATTGAGAGTGTGCAAAATGTTTTTCTATCTCTGGAGCATCTTATTAAATTAATTATGAGGTCTCTTAAAGGATATCTATTCTGATTAACTTATAGAGATAAATGGTCAGTAACTATAAATCAAATGTTTCAAAAATTCTGAAAAAAATTAAGGAAGTTGAATTTTTAATACTTTAAATGTGCTTGACATGGGTCTCATATTAAAACAATTTTCTGGGTTATATCTTGGCTTTATTATACCTTTGATTAGTTAAGGGGAAAAAGCTGAAGACCAATGCATGGGCCTTCAACAAAAGACAGTCTCAGAGCCTCATGAAAAAAGACTAACAGTTATTTTAAACCACTGGCACTTCAAATAATTGACTGTGTGATATGGGTTTCTGAACTAATATTATTTAGAAAACTATAAGTGGACTGATTTTCAGGATTTTCCCCATGAAACAGAAAGTTTTATGAAAGCATTTACTTAATCTAAGGTTCCAGTGGAACAAGTATACATATAACTGAGCAAATTCATGTGGGAAATGTTATTGTAATTATTTGTAATATTGTCTTGTTGTAAGGTTCTATTTTTTTTTGATATATGAAGTATGGCTCTGGATTTGTAAAGCCGATTGAAGGAAATATCTATTAACACTCTGTTGCACCTATGTAAAAAAATTAGACTAGGGGTGCCTGGGTGGCTCAGTGGGTTGAAGCCTCTGTCTTCAGCTCAGGTCATGATCCCAGGGTCCTGGGATCGAGCCCCACGTCAGGCTCTCTGTTCAGTGGGGAGCCTGCTTCCTCCTCTCTCTCTACGTGCCTTTCTGCCTACTTGTGATCTCTGTCTGTCAAATAAATAAATAAAATCTTTTTAAAAAATTAGACTAAACTAAATGAGACCATATGTGTGTGTGTGTGTGTGTGTGTGTGTGTGTGTGTGTGTGAATAATCTTTAATATTATCATGATTATCAGGTGGGGAAATGATCGGAAACTTGTGAAAGACTTTGAAATGGGGAAGGGAAGATTAATGAGTATCCTTTCAAAGGAACCACTAAGCATTGTCTAGTGTATGCCTCCAGGTTATCTAGAAGTCTTCCCCTTCTTTATCTCTAATTAAGCAGTTATACAACTTGGCAAATTATTAAAAAATGATGGAATGTAAATGATTCTTATTCAGAGAGATGCAAATTAATTTCATCTCACAGAAGTACAATCAATTTCACCACCATCGCCCTCATTCAAAAGAAGAACCTATTTGTAACTATTAGCAAATACATTTTATAGTTCCTGATTGCCTCTACTTTCTGTTTTACATATTACTGGTTTCTTATTATTAATTAAATGAAATACCTGACACCTGATTAAAACGCTTCTTAGTATAGGGATAGAGGAAACATTCCTGAACCTCATCAAATCTATCTATGAAAGACCCACAGCAAATATCATCCTCAATGAAAAAGCTTGAAGCCTTCCCTTTGAGATCAGGAACAAGACAAAGATGCCCACTTTCACCACTCTTGTTCAACATAGTATTAGAAGTCCTAGCCACAGCAATCAGACAACAAAGAGAAATAAAAGGTATCCAAATTGATAATGAAGAAGTCAAACTCTCTCTCTTTGCAGATGACATGATTCTTTATATGGAAAACCCAAAAGACTCCACCCCCAAACTACTAGAACTCATACAGCAATTCAGCAACATGGCAGGATACAAAGTCAATGTACAGAAATCAGTGGCTTTCTTATACACTAACAATGAAAATACAGAAAGGGAAATTAGAGAATCGATTACATTTACTATAGCACCAAGAACCATAAGATACCTGGGAATAAACCTAACCAAAGAGGTAAAGGATCTGTACTCAAGGAACTACAGAACACTCATAAAAGAAATTGAAGAAGACACAAAAAGATGGAAGACCATTCCATGCTCTTGGATCGGAAGAATAAACATTGTTAAAATGTCTATACTGCCTAGAGCAATCTATACTTTTAATGCCATTCCGATCAAAATTCCACCGGTATTCTTCAAAGAGCTGGAGCAAATAATCCTAAAATTTGTATGGAATCAGAAGAGACCCTGAATCGCTAAGGAAATGTTGAAAAACAAAAATAAAACTGGGGACATCACGTTACCTGATTTCAAGCTTTACTACAAAGCTGTGATCACCAAGACAGCATGGTACTGGCATAAAAACAGACGTATTTATTTTATATTTGAACAAAATCCATAATATTGTCTCTTTTAAAAAATTATCCTTCAACATAAGCATGCTATAATTTATTTTTTATCTTTATTTTATTTTCAGCGTTCCAGAATTCATTGTTTATGCACCACACCCAGTGCTCCATGCAGTATGTGCCCTCCTTAATACCCACCACCAGGCTCTCCCAACCTCTCATCCCTCTTCCCTCTAAAACCCTCAGTTTGTATCTCAGAGTCCACAGTCTCTCGTGGTTCATCTCCTGCTCCAGTTTCCCCCAACTCACTTCTTCTCTCCATCTCCCCATGTCCTCCGTGTTATTCCTTATGCTCCACAAGTAAGTGAAATCATGATAATTGACTCCCTGCTTGACTTTTTTCACTCAACATAATCTCTTCCATTCCTGTCCATGTTGATATAAAAGTTGGTCATTCAACCTTGCTGACGGAGGCATAATAACCCATTGTATATGTAGACCATATAATCTTTATCCATTCATCCATTGAAGAGCATCTTTTTTTTTTTTTTTCAACAGTTTGGTGACTATGGCCATTGCTGCTATGAACATTGGAGTACAGATAACGCTTCATTTCACTACATCTGCATCTTTGTGGTAAATATCCAGTAGTGCAATTGTAGGGTCATAGGGCAGCTCTATTTTTAATTTCTTAAAGAATCTCCACACTGATTTCCAAAGTGGCTGCACCAACTTGCATTCCCACCAACAGTGTAAGAGTGTTCCCCTTTCTCCACATCCTATCCAACACTTGTTATTTCCTGTCTTGTTAACTTTGGCCATTCTAACTGATGTAAGGTCGTATCTCAATGTGGTTTTGATTTGAATCTTCCTGATGGAAATTATTATCAACAGTTATGTGACAATAAGTTAAGCAACCTAGAAGAAATGGATGCATTCCTGGAAACCTATAAACTTCCAAGCTGAATCAAGAAGGAACTGACATCCTGAATAGACCAATATCTAGTAATTAGATTGAAGGAGTGATCAAAAACTGCCCAAAATACAAGAGCCCAGAACCTGGTGGGTTCCCTGGGGAATTCTACCAAACATTCAAAGAAGAAATAATAGCTATTCTGAAACTGTGTCAAAAATAGAAACAGAAGGAAAACTTCCAGACTCTTTTTTTTTTAATATTTTATTTATTTATTTCAAAGACAGAGATCACAGTAGGCAGAGAGGCAGGCAGAGAGAAAGGAAGGGAAGCTGGCTCCCCACTGAGAAGAGAGCCTGATGCAGAACTTGATCCCAGGACCCTGAGTTCATGACCTGAGCCGAAGGCAGAGGCTTAATCCACTGAGCCACCCAGGCGCCCCCAGAGAAACCAGCATTACCCTGGTCCCCAAATCAGGAAAAGACTCTGTCAAAAAAGGAATATTTCATACTTATATCTCTGATGAATATGGATGCCAGGATTCTCAGCGAGATCCAAGCTAATAGGAACCAACAGTACATTAAAAAGATTATACTCCATGAACAGGTGGAATTTATCCCTGGGATACAAGTATGGTTCAACACTTGCAAATCAATCAATGTGATAGAACAAATCAATAAGAGAAAAGAGAACACACGGTTCTCTCAATTGATGCAGAAAAAGCATTTGATACAGCATTCTTTCCTGATTAAAATGCTTCGAAGTATAGGGATAGAGGTAATATTCTTCAATTTCATAAAATCTATCTATGAAAAACCCACAGTGAATATCATTCTCAATGGGGAAAAGCTGACAGCCTTCCCACTGAGATCAGGAACAGGACAAGGATGCCACTCTGGCCACTCTTGTTCAACTTAGTACTAGAAATCCTAGCAACCGCAATCAGACAACAAAAAGAATTACAAGGTATTCAAGTTGGGAATAAAGATGTCAAACTCCCTCTCTTTGCAGATGACATGATACTTTATATGGAAAACCCAAAAGACTCCACCCCCCAAACTACTAGAACTCATACAGCAATTCAGCAGTGTGGCAGGATTCAAAATTAATGTACAGAAATCAGTTGGTTTCTTATACACTAACAATGAAAATATAGAAAGAGAAATTAGAGAATTAACTTGATTTACTATAGCACCAAGAATGATAAGATACCTGGGAATAAACGTAACCAAAGAGGTAAAGAATCTGTGCTTGAGGAACTACAGAACATTCATGAAAGAAATTGAAGAAGACCCAAAAAGATGGAAAAGCTTTCTATGCTCATGGATCAGAAGAATAAACACTGTTAAAATGTCTAATAAATCAATCAGAGAGAGTCAATTATCATATGGTTTCACTTATTTGTGGTGCATAAGGAATAACATGGAGGACATCAGGAGATTGAGAAGATAAGGGAGTTGGGGAAATTGCAGGGGGAGATGAACCATGAGAGACTGTGGACTCTGAGGAACTAACTGAGGGTTTTCGAGGGGAGAGGTATAGGAGGTTGAGTGAGCCTGGTGGTGGGTATTAAAGAGGGCACATACTGCATGGAGCACTGGGTGTGGTACATAAACAATGGATTCTGGAACACAGTAAAGAAATTTTTAAAAATAAATAAAATTTTTTAAAAATGTCTATACTGCCTCCCAAAGCAACAGAATACACATTCTTCTCTAGTGCACATGGAACATTCTCCAGAATACATCACATCCTCGGTCCTAAATCAGGACTCAACCGGTATCAAAAGATTGGGATCATTCCCTGCATATTTTCAGACCACAATGCTCTAAAGCTAGAACTCAACCACAAAAGGAAGTTTGAAAAGAACCCAAATACATGGAGACTAAACAGCATCCTTCTAAAGAATGAATGGGTCAACCAGGAAATTAAAGAAGAATTGAAAAAAATCATGGAAACAAATGATAATGAAAATACAACGGTTCAAAATCTGTGGGACACAACAAAGGCAGTCCTGAGAGGAAAATATATAGCAGTACAAGCCTTTTTCAAGAAACAAGAAAGGTCTCAGGTACACAACCTAACCCTACACCTAAAGGAGCTGGAGAAAGAACAAGAAAGAAACCCTAAGCCCAGCAGGAGAAGAGAAATCATAAAGATCAGAGCAGAAATCAATGAAATAGACCAAAAAAAAAACAATAGAACAAATCACGAAACTAGGAGCTGGTTCTTTGAAAGAATTGATAAACCCTTGGCCGACTTATCAAAAAGAAAAGAGAAATGACCCAAATAAATAAAATAATGAACGAAAGAGGAGAGATCACAATTAACAGCAAAGAAATACAAACTATTATAAGAACATACTATGAGCAACTCTACACCAATAAATTTGACAATCTGGAAGAAATGGATGCATTCCTAAAAACATATAAACTACCACAACCGAATCAGGAAGAAGTAGAAAGCCTGAACAGACCCATAACCAGTAAGGAGATTGAAACAGTCATTAAAAATCTCCAAACAAACAAAAGCCCAGGGCCAGACGGCTTCCCGGGGGAATTCTACCAAACATTTAAAGAAGAACTAATTCCTATTCTCCTGAAACTGTTCCAAAAAATAGAAATAGAAGGAAAACTTCCAAACTCATTTTATGAGCCAGCATCACCTTGATTCCAAAACCAGACAAGAATCCCATCAAAAAAGAGAGCTATAGACCAATATCCTTGATGAACACAGATGCGAAAATACTCAACAAAATACTAGCCAATAGGATTCAACAGTACATTAAAAGGATTATTCACCACGACCAAGTGGGATTTATTCCAGGGCTGCAAGGTTGGTTCAACATCCGCAAATCAGTCAATTTGATACAACACATCAATAAAAGAAAGAACAAGAACCATATGATACTCTCCATAGATGCTGAAAAAGCATTTGACAAAGTACAGCATCCCTTCCTGATCAAAACTCTTCAAAGTGTAGGGATAGAGGGCACATACCTCAATATCATCAAAGCCATCTATGAAAAACCCACCGCAAATATCATTCTCAATGGAGAACAACTGAAAGCTTTTCCGCTAAGGTCAGGAACACAGCAGGGATGTCCATTATCACCACTGCTATTCAACATAGTACTAGAGGTCCTAGCCTCAGCAATCAGACAACAAAAGGAAATTAAAGGCATCCAAATCGGCAAAGAAGTCAAATTATCACTCTTCGCAGATGATATGATACTATATGTGGAAAACCCAAAAGACTCCACTCCAAAACTGCTAGAACTTATACAGGAATTCAGTAAAGTGTCAGGATATAAAATCAATGCACAGAAATCTGTTGCATTTCTCTACACCAAAAGAAAGACAGAAGAAAGAGAAATTAAGAAGTCCATCCCATTTACAATTGCACCCAAAACCATAAGATACCTAGGAATAAACCTACCCAAAGAGGCACAGAATCTATACACAGAAAACTATAAAGTACTCATGAAAGAAATTGAGGAAGACACAAAGAAACGGAAAAATGTTCCATGCTCCTGGATTGGAAGAATAAATATTGTGAAAATGTCTATGCTATCTAAAGCAATCTACACATTTAATGCAATTCCTATCAAAGTACCATCCATCTTCTTCAAAGAAATGGAACAAATAATTCTAAAATTTATATGGAACCAGAAAAGACCTCGAATAGCCAAAGGGATATTGAAAAAGAAAGCCAACGTTGGTGGCATCACAATTCCGGACTTCAAGCTCTATTACAAAGCTGTCATCATCAAGACAGCATGGTACTGGCACAAAAACAGACACATAGATCAATGGAACAAAATAGAGAGCCCAGAAATAGACCCTCAACTCTATGGTCAACTAATCTTCGACAAAGCAGGAAAGAATGTCCGATGGAAAAAAGACAGCCTCTTCAATAAATGGTGCTGGGAAAATTGGACAGCCACATGCAGAAAAATGAAATTGGACCATTTCCTTACACCACACACAAAAATAGACTCAAAATGGATGAAGGACCTCAATGTGCGAAAGGAATCCATCAAAATCCTTGAGGAGAACACAGGCAGCAACCTCTTCGACCTCAGCCGCAGCAACATCTTCCTAGGAACAACGCCAAAGGCAAGGGAAGCAAGGGAAAAAACGAACTATTGGGATTTCATCAAGATCAAAAGCTTTGGCACAGCAAAGGAAACAGTTAACAAAATCAAAAGACAACTGACAGAATGGGAGAAGATATTTGCAAATGACATATCAGATAAAGGACTAGTGTCCAGAATCTATAAAGAACTTAGCAAACTCAACACCCAAAGAACAAATAATCCAATCAAGAAATGGGCAGAGGACATGAACAGACATTTCTGCAAAGAAGACATCCAGATGGCCAACAGACACATGAAAAAGTGCTCCATATCACTCGGCATCAGGGAAATACAAATCAAAACCACAATGCGATAT
The DNA here is from genome assembly GCF_964662115.1 of Mustela nivalis. Lineage (NCBI taxonomy): Eukaryota > Metazoa > Chordata > Mammalia > Carnivora > Mustelidae > Mustela > Mustela nivalis. The sequence continues at coordinate 68,113,393 of NC_139023.1, read as the reverse complement.
CACCTCACAGCAGTCAGAATGGCTAAAATCAACAAGTCAGGAAATGACAGATGCTGGCGAGGATGCGGAGAAAGGGGAACCCTCCCACACTGTTGGTGGGAATGCAAGCTGGTGCAACCTCTCTGGAAAACAGCATGAAGGTTCCTCAAAATGTTGAAAATAGAACTGCCCTATGACCCAGCAATTGCACTATTGGGTATTTACCCTAAAGATACAAACGTAGTGATCCAAAGGGGCACGTGCACCCGAATGTTTATAGCAGCAATGTCCACAATAGCCAAACTATGGAAAGAACCTAGATGTCCATCAACAGATGAATGGATCAAGAAGACGTGGTATATATACACAATGGAATACTATGCAGCCATCAAAAGAAATGAAATCTTGCCATTTGCAACAACATGGATGGAACTAGAGCATATCATGCTTACCGAAATAAGTCAAGCGGAGAAAGTCAACTATCATATGATCTCCCTGATATGAGGAAGTGGTGATGCAACATGGGGGCTTAAGTGGGTAGGAGAAGAATAAATGAAACAAGATGGGATTGGGAGGGAGACAAACCATAAGTGACTCTTAATCTCACAAAACAAACTGAGGGTTGCTGGTGGGAGGGCGTTTGGGAGAAGGGGGTGGGATTATGGACATTGGGGAGGGTATGTGCTTTGGTGAGTGCTGTGAAATGTGTAAACCTGGTGATTCACAGACCTGTACCCCTGGGGATAAAAATATATGTTTATAAAAAATAAAAAATTATAAATTTAAAAAAAATAAAAAAAAACAAATGAAACAGAAACCAACCAACCAAACAAAAAAAAACTCACCATTTAAAACAAAGCAAACAACAAGCCCTATATTTTATCTTATTTTGTTGTTGAGAAAAATAAATTTTTGCTTGTTCTTTATTAATTTATGGGGTCTGGAATCAAGCTATTCTGAAAATGAAGTTAGAAAAATTCATTCACAGAAAGGTATTGTTCATCTTGACATTTTATTCAGCTTTTATAACTTTTGTTTGCAACTGAGTGGCTAGACTGAATCATAAGTTATAAGCTTTTCACAATGATAATACATTTAAAACTCAAGAAAGAAAAAGTCACAATAAAGCTCTCAAAATTTTTCAATTTAAAACATTTTATTTTAATATAATTTTTTATTTTTTATAAACATATATTTTTATCCCCAGGGGTACAGGTCTGTGAATCACCAGGTTTACACACTTCACAGCACTCACCAAAACACATACCCTCCCCAATGTCCATAATCCCACCCCCTTCTCCCAAACCCCCTCCCCCCAGCAACCCTCAGTTTGTTTTGTGAGATTAAGAGTCACTTATGGTTTGTCTCCCTCCCAATCCCATCTTGTTTCATTTATTCTTCTCCTACCCACTTAAGCCCCCATGTTGCATCACCACTTCCTCATATCAGGGAGATCATATGATAGTTGTCTTTCTCCGCTTGACTTATTTCGCTAAGCATGATACGCTCTAGTTCCATCCATGTTGTCGCAAATGGCAAGATTTCATTTCTTTTGATGGCTGCATAGTATTCCATTGTGTATATATACCACATCTTCTTGATCCATTCATCTGTTGATGGACATCTAGGTTCTTTCCATAGTTTGGCTATTGTGGACATTGCTGCTATAAACATTCGAGTACACGTGCCCCTTTGGATCACTACGTTTGTATCTTTAGGGTAAATACCCAATAGTGCAATTGCTGGGTCATAGGGCAGTTCTATTTTCAACATTTTGAGGAACCTCCATGCTGTTTTCCAGAGAGGTTGCACCAGCTTGCATTCCCACCAACAGTGTAGGAGGGTTCCCCTTTCTCCGCATCCTCGCCAGCATCTGTCATTTCCTGACTTGTTGATTTTAGCCATTCTGACTGCTGTGAGGTGATATCGCATTGTGGTTTTGATTTGTATTTCCCTGATGCCGAGTGATATGGAGCACTTTTTCATGTGTCTGTTGGCCATCTGGATGTCTTCTTTGCAGAAATGTCTGTTCATGTCCTCTGCCCATTTCTTGATTGGATTATTTGTTCTTTGGGTGTTGAGTTTGCTAAGTTCTTTATAGATTCTGGACACTAGTCCTTTATCTGATATGTCGTTTGCAAATATCTTCTCCCATTCTGTCAGTTGTCTTTTGATTTTGTTAACTGTTTCCTTTGCTGTGCAAAAGCTTTTGATCTTGATGAAATCCCAATAGTTCAAATCTATGGTCAACTCATCTTCGACAAAGCAGGAAAGAATGTCCAATGGAAAAAAGACAGCCACTTCAATAAATGGTGCTGGGAAAATTGGACAGCCACATGCAGAAAAATAAAATTGGACCATTTCCTTACACCACACACAAAAATAGACTCAAAATGGATGAAGGACCTCAATGTGTGAAAGGAATCCATCAAAATCCTTGAGGAGAACACAGGCAGCAACCTCTTCGACCTCAGCCGCAGCAACATCTTCCTAGGAACAACGCAAAAGGCAAGGGAAGCAAGGGAAAAAATTTTAAAACATTTTTTAAAAGATTTTATTTATTTGACACAGAGAGTGATCACAAGTAGGCAGAGAGGCAGGCAGAGAGAGGGGAAAGCAGACTTTCTGCTGAGCAGAAAGCCCAATGTGGGCCTTGATCTCAGGACCCTGAGATCATGACCTGAGCTGAAGACAGAGGCTTAACCCCTTGAGCCACCCAGTTGCCTGAGAATTTTGCAATTCTAAAAGAATTTTTTAATTTTATCAGTTTCCAAAGTATAGATCATTGCTCATCACAATGCTTAATCCATATTTGATATCTTGCAAATATTTGTTATATTTACATTTAACAAATATAAGTGAATAAAGAATAATATAAAGAATATAACAAAATAATAAGTATAAAGAATAAGTGAATAAAGAAGTGAATGAAAGAATGGATAACAATTAAAGACATTGCTTGAAGATACCAAAAGAGAGCTAACAAAGACTATTTTAAAATTCAAATATTACCCCAAAGATACAGATGTAGTGAAAAGAAGGGCCATCTGTACTCCAATGTTTATAGCAGCAATGGCCACGGTCGCCAAACTGTGGAAAGAACCAAGATGCCCTTCAACAGACGAATGGATAAGGAAGATGTGGTCCATATACACTATGGAGTTTTATGCCTCCATCAGAAAGGATGAATACCCAACTTTTGTAGCAACATGGACGAGATTAGAAGAGATTATGTTGAGTGAAATAAGTCAAGCAGAGAGAGTCAATTATCATATGGTTTCACTTATTTGTGGAGCATAACAAATAGCATGGAGGACATGGGGGGATAGAGAGGAGAAGGGAGTTGGGGGAAATTGGAAGGGGAGGTGAATCATGAGAGACTATGGACTCTGAAAAACAATCTGAGGGTTTTGAAGTGGCGGGGGGGGGGGGGGTGGTGGGAGGTCGGGGTACCAGGTGGTGGGTATTATAGAGGGCACAGATTGCATGGAGCACTGGGTGTGGTGAAAAAATAATGAATATTGTTATGCTGAAAATAAAAAATAAATTTAAAAAAATTCAAATATTAAATTTGACCACAGATTTTTTAAAATTTTCTCTCATCAAGATGTGGAATCTGGGGCACCTGGGTGGCTCAGAGGGTTAAAGCCTCTGCCTTCAGCTCAGGTCATGATCCCAGGGTTCTGGGATTGAGCCCCGCATTGGGCTCTCTGCTCAGTGGGGAGCCTGCTTTGCCCTCTCTCTGTCTCTGCCTGCCTCTCTGCCCACTTGTGATCTGTCTGTCAAATACATAAATTTAAAAAAAAAAAAAAAAAAGATGTGGAATCTAACCCCTGGATCAGGGTTGGCCTTTGATTTTCTTTAACCAATAGAATGTGACAAAGTAATGCCATGTGACTTCTAAGCATTGAACCCAACCTTTAGAATTCTTTTCTCACACTCTTGAATGTTTACATTGACTATATAAAAAAAAACCAGGTTATGGGACTCCTGGGTGGCTCAGTGGGTTAAAGCCTCTGCCTTCAGCTCAGGTCATGATCCCAGGGTCCTGAGATGGAGCCTTGCATTGGGATCTCTGCTCAGCAAGGAGCCTGCTCCCTTCTCTCTCTGCCTGCCTCTCTGCCTAGTTGTGATTTCTCTCTGTCAAATAAATAAAATATTAAAAAAAAAAAAAACAGGTTATCCTGCAAGAGAGGACCTAAAACTAAAAAATGCCCTCAGCCAACAGCACCAGTTAAAAGCCACACATACAGGGACGGGGGGCAAGATGGTGGAGAAGTAGGAGACGTTGTTTCAACCAGTCCCCTAAAGTGAGCTGGTTGTCTACCAGAACACTGTGAACCCCCATGAAATCAGCCTGAGATGTAGGATTATACACTTCTGGATCTCTATAGTGGCAGAAGACACCAGTGGTGAGTTAAAATAGATGAGTTTGAAAAATTGGACTGATATCTGAGGATAAACAGAAGGCAGGGAACCACCAGAAGCGACCCATTGGAAAGTAATACCCAAATGTGAGAGTGCCCTAGGATTGGGAACCACGGTTAACTTGGAGTCTTGTTAAAATCACTCAAAAAGAACAAAAGATCTTAAGGGGAAACTGATGGAATCAGGCTGTCATGGGCACAGGCTTAAGCCCATGGACCCAGGAGAGCCATCACCAGTGCCGTACCAGAGAGACTGTGTTAAAGTCTTTAGGCCATGTCCCTGAGCCACCAGTGCATGAAAGAGTCTAGGTGGACACCAGCCGGTGCTCTCTAGAACCACAGCCTTTTGCACTCTGCACACATGCTGCACGACCTGGGCCTGAGCCATGCTCTGCACCCTCCCCTGAGAGAGGTCCATGCAGGCACTTGCCTGTAGTCTCTAGGACTGACTGAGAGTCTGAACACTCCTAGACCAAGTGGGCATGAAGATCTAAGTGCGCTATCTCTGGTTAGGATCTCTCTGGTGGTCTGGACCTGCCCAAATAGCAGCCCGGAAAAAGCAGCCACTGGAAGCAGGCTCCTGGACCAATATTGCTCAAAGTTTTAGTAGCACCAGGGTGCAGAGACAAACGAGAGCTCCTATAAACCCTGAGATGGTGGCTGGGGATATGATCTGCAGTGGGAGGTGGCAGAGGGGAGTCTATATTCTCTGGACCACCCATGGGAACAGACTGAGGCTTCTGTCCAAGACGGAAGTCAGGGTGCAATTTGCTTTCCTCTAAACTTCTGAAGAACTTTACATGGGGCTAGTTCTGTATGAAAAGCAGGATATTATGTGTGTGAGCTATCTGGACAACAATTAATAATAATAAAGATAAATTCTGCACATTTGCTTGCCTTTGCCTCAATACCTTAGACTACCCCTCCCTGAGAAGGTTGATTGAATGACCCACCAGCATATGATCACACATAGCATCTCATCAAACTATAGGACCCACTTTATAGCAAAGAAGATGTAAGTATAGGTTACACTTACCTATACTTAGATAAGGACCATGAGATCCACTGGTCATATCATATATTATACCATCCTGAAACTACTGATCTTATAAAGCAAGGAGACAGCCTGTTGAAGGTACAGCATATTTGAGTGTGATAGCTTTTTTAATATGGTGCCCCACTCTCCAGAATGCAGTGTACATTTCAAATCAACAAATTTTATATGATGCCAGGTTCTTAACAGGGATAATACTTTTGCCTGGAAACCGAGGGACCCTTGTTTCTTATCACTCTCACTGACTCACTAGGGAATGTATATTTCACATGCCATCATTAGTTCTAGGCTCTAAGATTCAGAGTTCCTGTTTACCAGCAGGAGATTACTTGAAGTAGGTTTTACAGCAAGAATCCCATTGAACTGCAAGACATAACTCTCTAGGTATTTCAGACAATTTCTTTTAAAGTACAGGTAGGCAAATTCAATATCTTTCAGGGATCATTGTCAAGAGGAAATAAAACTGCTGCTATCCAATAGGGCAGGGAATAACATGATTGATGCCAGGGGATCTGTTGAGATATATCATGGCACTCTTTGCCCAGTTTTAATGGTAACTAGACAAATGGATTGAGTCTTATAGATCAGGGCTCAAACTCCTTGCGGATCAGAGTTTGGGCCATGCTACCATATAAGTCACTGAGACCACAAGTTCTAGCTGAAAGTGAGGGCAATATAAGACATGTAATAAAGGGGGGCAGAGGATGAGACTCAATTGAAAACCGGGATAGTGGAGGTTATAGTTCATCCCAGTAATCTTTCTAAGTTTTGGATACCAGAATCCCAGTGAAACTACTTTCAAAACTTTTGAGAAGAAATGGATGAGAGCAGTATAAGGAGTAGACCATGGGGTAGATTCTGTAATTAAGCACTTGGACTCCCCTTCACAAAAGAATTCATTATCCCAGCCTCTGGGAGTGCTACCAGTAGACAGTCTTGAGTCATCAACTTCCTTCTCCACTTCAGCTAAACAAAATACCCTCATCCAAAGCTATACCCATTTTCAGGTGGCCTACATATAATAACTGATCAATACAGTCTCCTAGCTCCAAATTGGTACAACTTTGAGGGGTCATCCCACCTGTGGAATACTTTAGATGGGATAATAGAGGCTTCCACTGAGACTGCATCACAGCTGTAATCAACCCTGCACAATTGTATTCCCTTCCCTTCACTTCAGCACCTGTTGATCCCCATAAATACTCTCCATTAAACCACCTGCTTACTAATCTCCCTCAAGGAGTGGCTTTCCTCAGAGAGCCACCCTAATGGTAGATAGGACACAGTCTGAAAATGCTACTAAGTTGCAAACGCCTGTCATTACTTATGGAAAATATCTTATCCCATCCCAAACTGGGTGCACTTCAATTCAGTTCTGTCACTGAGCACCCAGAGTCAGCACAGACCCCATAAGTTAAGGGCTCAGTCGTCCACAAAACTGCCCTCACTTCCAATGCCAGTTACAAGTTCAGGAGGTCCTTAGGATGCCCACACTTCTCACCAACTGGCTACAAATCGATGGGTTACCACAACTCTCAGGTTCAATAATTCACTACTACAAAACTCAGGAAAGCACTATACTTAGCACAATAGTTTTGTTTGGGTTTGTTTGTTTGTTTGTTTGTTTTCATCAGAAAAAATGAATACCCACCATTTGCATTGACATGGACAGAACTAGAGTTGATTATGCTGAGGAAGTAAGTCAGTCAAGAAGATAAAGTCCATTATCATTCGGTTTCATTCACAATTCACATGTGGAACATAAGCAATAACATGGAGGAGCATAGGGGAAGAGAGGGAAATCTGAAGGAGGAGAAATCAGAGAGGGAGATAAACCATGGGAGTCCATAACAGTTTTATAATAAAGTATTCAACTCAGATTCCTCCCAAACTTGTAGTCAGAAACACTTACCATTTTATATTCTAAAACATCATTGTACTTCCTAGTATATATTTTGTCCCTTTCAGTTCCAGAAAATAGTTTGGCCAAAGTATGGACATTTTAGAAATTAATTTCAAGTTGAATAGTAAAATCAAAAGGTCATGTTTCCATTTGTGTATTTGCTTACACACTCATGTTAAATTGGCCTTCCCACTTTCAAATTAGGCATGATCGTATTTTTTGGAACATGAAAATGTTTTTTATATTAGATTCTACATTAATCTTTTTTTTTTAATTTCTTTTCAGCGTAACAGTATTCATTGTTTTTGCACCACACCCAGTGCTCCATGCAATCCGTGCCCTCTCTAATACCCACAACATGTTTCCCCCAACCTCCCACCTCCCACTCATTTAAAACCCTCAGATTGTTTTTCAGAGTCCATAGTCTCTCATAGATCACCTCCCCTTCCAGTTTCCCTCAACTCCCTTCTCCTCTCTAACTCCCCATGTCCTCCATGCTATTTGTTATGCTCCACAAATAAGTGAAACCATATGATAATTGACTCTCTCTGCTTGACTTATTTCACTCAGCATAATCTCTTCCAGTCCTGTCCATGTTGCCACAAAAGTTGGGTATTCATCCTTTCTGATGGAGGCATAAAACTCCATAGTGTATATGGACCACATCTTCCTTATCCATTCGTCCATTGAAGGGCATCTTGGTTCTTTCCACAGTTTGGTGACCATGGCCATTGCTGCTATAAACATTGGGGTATAGATGGTCCTTCTTTTCACTACATCTGTATCTTTGGGGTAAATACTCAGTAGTGCAATTGCAGAATCATAGGGTAGCTCTGTTTTTAATTTCTTGAGGAATCTCCACACTGTTTCCCAAAGTGGCTGCACCAACTTGCATTCCCACCAACAGTGTAAGAGGGTTCCCCTTTCTCCATATCCTCTCCAACACATGTTGTTCCCTGCCTTGCTAATTTTGGCCATTCTAACTGGTGTAAGGTGGTATCTCAATGTGGTTTTAATTTGAATCTCCCTGATGGCTAGTGATGATGAACATTTTTTCATGTGTCTGATAGCCATTTGTATGTCTTCATTGGAGAACTGTCTGTTCCCATCTTCTGCCCATTTTTTGATATGATTATCTGTTTTGTGTGTGTTGAGTTTGAGGAGTTCTTTATAGATCCTGGATGGAGAGAACCCTAATTATAACTCCAGGGAAGTTTCATGAATCAGAACTCTCTTTCCTGGATGCTGGTTGCTCAGAAGTGGAGGGTGATATGAGAAAAACCTTCTTTTGCATCCAGAACAAGCAGGGAGATATTTTTCCACTCAGTTTTTCCTGTGGATGTGTCAGATGAAACCATCTCTCTGAAAGCTCCTCCATTAGGTCATTGGAGGCGCATCAGATGCCTGGAGAGGCAAACCTGCTGGTGGCCAGGGAGCTCACTTCCTATGTTACCCAGAAGACCACAGGAGACAGAAGCCTCCAGGAATTTATGAGAAATGAGGCTATAGCTATAAACTCTGTTTACAGCAAAGTGGGAGCCAAGGGAATCACGGAGGAAGGGAGGTTTCCAAAGAAACCAGAGTTATTCCTTTCTTTATTTCTTTTTTTCTCCTTTATCTGAAAATAAAGATCACTGCTGACCTATGAATCTCTTAATGTGGCACAGAGCACAGGGCCTATAGTGCAAAAGATGCTGGAAGATGAATCAGTGCAGCCTGTTGGCACTGAGGGAAGTGGTGAGGTATTGGTTGAGAGACCCTGAGAGGTTACACGCTGTAGCTTGTTTCTATGGGATGCAGTGGTGAGCCATATAGTCTCTTTTCCCAGGCTCAAGAGTGCTGGTAACAACCTCTGGAGCCATCCACCAACTCAGCATTGTGCCCTGTGTTCCCAGGTTTGGTGGTAATGGGCTATCAGGATGATATAGAAGGGACTTGAACAAAATTGACTAAACAAAAACTGGGGAGAATATGTGACTACATGCTTTCCATAGATGGCAAAAGGGTGGCCAACAGATACAGAAAAAGTTGTTGAATGTCACTAATTGTCATCAGGGAAACATAAGTGAAAACTGTAATCAGCTGTCACCTCACAACTGTTGAAAAGGCAGTTGTCTTGGAGACAGACACCAGGTGTGGTCAAGGGTGTGTAGACAAGGGGACCCTGTGCACTGTTTGTGGAAACTGGTGCAGCCACTATAACAAATGCTATGGAAGTTCTGGGGGGGAAATGAATAAAACTACCACATGATGCAGTAATTGCTCTACTGAGTATTTCTTTGAAGAACATTAAAACACTCTCTCCAAAAGAGAGATGCACTCCCATGTTCACTGCAGAATTATTCACAATAACCAGGCATGAAAACATCAACCTTGCGAGCATTATGCTAAGTCACTCAGACACAGAAAGACAAACACCAGAGGCTCTCATGGATACTCCACATGGAATCCAAAAAGTACTGAATGCATACATACTGAGAAAAATTGGTGGTTGCCAGATTCAAGGGAAGGGGGAAAGAGGGAAAGGTGGTCCAAGGTGCCTTGTTTGAGTGTTAAAATCCACAAGTCATGGAATGTTCTGTGTAGCATGGAGAAGAAAGCTAACCCTGCAGGATGGGGCACAGGCTCACCCACTATTTTAAAGTATAGTGTTCCTAGAAAACCTTTCATAGCAGAAATGGTGTAAATGGAAAAATGAATGATCATTTACTTTTAAAGAAAAATGAGTGAGCATACTCAGACACCAAAAGTTCCTTCTCTTTGGGCCTTCTTAGGCCTCAGGACACAATATCCTAATGGATGCACAAAATAAATGGAGACAAAGCACAACAGATGCTCATAGACACAATTTAAAGTGCAGAGAGCAGTGCCCATGAAGGAGCTGGTTGGCGTGCATGCCACCACTGTAGTGGTGCCCAACAAAACAAATACTTAACTCAATGCCCACTTGTTGACTTTTTCATAAGAGGGAAATCCTCTTCAGGTTTCTTCCTGATACTGGAGCTAGATAATAACATAGATCTTTCCAAAAAGCCAAATGGCTTACCATGAACCTTAAGAGAAGTGGGGGAGACTTGTACTTGACAGTTGCTGAGAGGTTAGAAGTTCAAAGGTCTGCTGGACACAAATAGCAGATCCATTGTGAAAGGCACCTTCCTCAGCAGGTGGAACACGGAACACCTCCTGCCCCCAGAAACCTTCTCCTTCACCTTGTTTGAGACAAATCACAAGAGCTAGGAGTTACCCCAATTTCTCCTTTCTCCTATTCCCAATATCGAACCCATTGGCAAATCCTATGAGCTCCATCTTTGATAGGTACCCAGAATAGGACTCACTCCTCCTTCCAAGGCCACCTGTGTGTTCCACACTGGAGCCCATATCTTGCCTGAGTTCCTCTTCATCATTCATCTCCTTTGCATCCTCAACCCTGTGTCAACTGTTCTCAACACTGTAGCCAGGATGGTCCAGTGAAACAGGATCCCATGGGGTCACAGCCCTGCAATGGCTTTCTGTCGCTCTACTGTCACCTCCCTGGGGTCATGTCCTAAGCTGTCTCCTGTGGACACAGGACCTTTTTGCTGTTCTTGGACATACATGATATGCTCCTGCCCCCAGGGACTTTTCATATGCTTTCCCTTCCATTTAGAAGGCTCTTGATGTGAGATCACTCACTTTCTTTTGAACTTGACTCAAGCATCACCTTTCTATTTAAGTCCCACCTGGACCCTAGGTGAATAGCAAGCACCAGTGCCACCTCCCATTCAGCACCCCAGCCATGTGTCTTGCTTTCTATTTCCAGAGCAGTTATCACAGTCACTAGTCCATCTCAGTAAGGGAGAAATGGAGGCCTAATTGGATGATTTCATCACAGATTCCCTCCGATATTCCCAGAACAGAACCCTGGGGAAAAAGGACCAGAGTTGTTACATAGTCAGGATTCCCAGGACAATGGGTCCACCTACAGTACCCTAAAGACCATCAGGAAAATGACCCATAAAAGGAATCCACTTGCACATGAAACCTGAAACCAGACATCTTCCTCGATTTCAGGTGAGCACACACACTTCCTACCCTTGCTTGATGTGCTCATCTGAGGAAGCTGAGCAGAGAAGCATCACAGGGTCCAAATCTCCCTCTGGCCAAGAGAAGGATGCCTGGTAAACAGAAATCTCTGCTCCCTGCACCACCCACCTGTAATTAACATCTGGCATTCTCCTGTGGTGGGGAAGAATGGTGCACCTGTCCCTATTTCCTAGTATGTCATCACAAACCAGGCTTTGCTGCACACTTTTCAGAAAGGAACCTGCAGCAGCAGCAGCAGCAGCAGGCCTCCCGGGTTTGGTCTCAGTCTCGCACATGAGGACCCATGTGGAACTAGAGCTTCAAAGAAACTGGTGTGCTGTGTGGTATGGGAACCTAATGGCAGGAGATTTCAGTTCCAAATGAAAACTGACCTTTTCCAAACAGTACAGGAATGTGGAGGATTTCTCAGGGTATGGGTCTGGAAGAAGTGCTTCTGTTGGCTGAATTCACAGACACCTGTGGTGCCTCATCTGAGGAAATAAGGGGTACACTGAGCAAGAATCAGTAATGTTGCCTGTGGCCTGCTTCCTGCAAAGCTCCTGCTGAGACGAGGGCTTGAAACCCCAAAAAGAAGAAACTTTCATTACACATCTGCAGCAGGAGGGCAGAGCCCAGTCCCTGGAGCAAGCTACTCTGCTCATCAAGAGTGATGGCCCACCACCATGACTCACAATCTCCCAGCTATCTGATCTGACTACCCTGCCAGTTTCACACCTACAGACACAGTGACTCCTAAGATCCAGAGACTGCTTTCCACCCCAGCCCAATGCTACTTACAGAGAAGCAAACTCCAGTCTCAGAAACGTGTTCATTGTTAGCTCTGGAATTCTGATATCTTTTCCAGATCATTCCTCCAGTGCCTTAGGCTTTCAAGGCACCTTCAAGCTACCTTTCAAAAGGCAGGAACGGGTCCATTTAGGCAAACCAGCTGAATGACTCTGTGTGCGGGAACCTTGGGCAGCATCCTCCAAACGCTTCCAAGTCCAAGCTACAAACCTTCATTCACTGGGCATGGAGCACCACGTCAGCATGAACACTTCTCTTTCAAACATCTTGGCTTCCAGTCCTTAAAATCAGAAACCAAGCTCCAATCATCATTCTATTTTTCCCTCAGAGAAGTAAGGAAAAGATAGAATAAAGCACTACGTGTGCATAGCACACTTCTATTCAAATAGAATTCCTTGTTCTTTGTCATATGGACAGCTCTACATTACCCATACTAATGAGAGATACCACAAGTTGAGTCCTCATATATATATTGGCCTTCACATTTTTCCTTTTGATATTGGTATCCCAAAGTCAATGTTTAGATTGTTTTCTTAAAATAACAAGAATAATAATGACATGGTCATGTAAAGGTCTGGATCTCCATAACCAGAGAACATGACTCTGGTTCAGATAAGGATGAAGACAAAACCTCTTCCCATGAAGCAAAGCCCACACCCTTAGGGATCCTGACACATCTCACAGGTGATGAGTTCCTTTGCTCCAGGGAGCTATCCAAGTGCAAAGGATACAGGCATCCTCCAAGGTTCATTCTGTTTTCTTCATAAATTCCCAGATCAATTTGTAAATGATTCATCAGGTCAGGTTTCATAGCCCAGGATGTGCCATGAGGTGAGTAGCAATCCCCTCACTCTTCCCCAAGGAAAGCTAACAGGGGCTTGTGTTCCATTGGGTGCACAATAAGGCACTCCCTGGGCCCCTAAAGAACCTACACTCCTCCTCCATTTCTCCCCCTCACAAAGGGCATGGCACCCCATTTACAGCTCTGAAGCTGTGCTTTATTAAAGAAAATAATTTTTAAAAGACTTTATTTATTTATTTGACAGAGAGAGACTCACATCAAGGGAGGGAACACAAGCAGAGGAAGTGGGAGAGGTATAAGCAGGCTTCCTGCCAAGCAGGGAACCCAATGTGTGGATCAATCCCAGGATCCTGGAATCATGACTTGAGCTGAAGGCAGATGCTGAATGACTGAACCACCCAGGAACCCCTCAAAAAATCATTTCAAATATCAGAAAGTGGTTCATGGAAGAAAAAACATGAACCCCCACAAAGTATTCTTTGAATATTTCAGAAGACTATTTTCCCATTGTTTAATGAAAACAGGAAAGAAAAACACACAGACTGTCCCTTCCACTAGCAGGTCTGATTCACTTCAGTGACTGAAAGAAGAGCAGGAAATAAAAGAGGAACAATGTTCTGATGACCCATCCTTCCAACCATCGAACTATAGAAACTTAACACACATGCAGATAAAGAAGCACAAACCAATGACTCGGCCTGGCAATGTGGAGAAGTCTGAATTGGAGTGACAGGGACAGAGGAAGAGGTTGCATATGCTGGGTAAGTCTGGTGGCCCAGAAGAAGGTGTTCTGCCAACTCTTCATCTGTGCCTCACCTGTCCTCAGCCAGGAACATGTTCACCACCTGACCTGTCACAACTGTCAAAAGGGGGACACACAGCCATCCCTGGAGCCAGCTCTTCCCACAATTCCTTGCAGAAAACACTCTGATTTCCTCTGGGGCCCCTGTCAGCTCTACCCAGACTTGGAACTAGCCTGTTTGCTACAAAGCTCCCAGATAACCCCTTCCAAAATTACTGGCCCAAGGCTTTCATGAGAAAGGGAAAAGGCTACCTCCTGAATGCTTAGCACCTCCTCTCCTTTTCTATCATGTTTCTCTCCACTTACTGTTCTACCTGGGCAAACTGTAAGCAACATATCAATGGAATATGAACATGCTCTGAGATCTGAATCTCTCATTGCAGCTTTCTGAGGACTCCTTATGCAATAAGAAACTAGCATATCCTACCATGGTGTGTTTGAAAGCTAATATGTACAGAACAGGAAAACGAAAATCACTCTATTTTTGCCTCACTCTTCATGAAGTAGAACATCTTTTTCTTTTCTTTATTTACTTAAATTCCAGTTAGTTTCCATGAAGTGTTAATTCCTTTGCTTTGGGGGTAGGATTTAGTGATTCCTCACTTGCATACAATAGCTGATGCTCATCACCACAAGTGCCCTCCCTAACAGCATTTATACCTTCTCCCCAGGTACCTGCCCTCCAGCAACCATCAATTTTTGCTCTGAGGTTGTGTCTGTTTTCTCATTTGCCTATCTTCCTCCCCCACTGTGTTCATCTGTGTTCTTTCTGAAATGCCAAAGGAGTGAAGTCAGTGGGTATTTGTATTTCCTTACAGATTTTCCATAGCTTAATCCATTATTGTTAATAATATAAATATCCTGGTGCTTGGACCCCTCTGAATGTAAATCTTTTTGTCCCTTGGGTAAATACTTAGGAATACAATTGCTGGAACCTAGGGTTATCCAATTCTTAGCTTTTGGAGGAACCACCATACTCTGTTCCAGAGTGGCTGTAGAAACCTGCATGCTCACCAACAGTGAAGGAGGATTACGCTTTAAGCACAATATCACCTGCCAGAAATTTCCCAAGGAGGAAACAGAAAACCTGGGGGATAACCTGATTCACCCAGCATCAGGCAAGAAGCTACAGAAATTTACCCCAGGGTTCCTGATGCCAAGACCCTTGAAACCACCTGTGTGCCTCTATCCAGGAGAATTCCCAAAGACTCTCCTTCTGACTTCACCACCATATGGCATGTCCAACTATCTAGATGATCCATTTAGTGAAGCTATAAAGTCAAGCTTCACTTTTAAATCATCAAAGTCTTCTTGAAATCATTTTGAATTTCCCCTATGTCCTCATTGTAACTCTTTGGATGAAAAGACTAATCAGTTAGGAAACATCACCTTTGACAAAGAACAAGGTACATCATCCAAGTCTCTATCTGACCACAAACAGCCACCTAACTCTAGATGCTGGCCACTCCACCAAAAACTAGGCTCAATGGAATAAACACTGTTAGATGAAGGAACATATTCTATGTTAAGAGCACACACTGAGTCTATCTCATCTCCCTTTTGAATCAAAGTGATTGCCTATGAAAAAGATGTTCCAAATACCTTCATAAGCCAGAAATAAACAGAGAAAATGGGATCCCCTGCCATGTTCTACCTGCGGGGGAACTCAGGAACTCTGGCACCCACTCTGGCACCCACCCACCAATAGCCCATGCAATTTCTGACAGCTGCTTCAGTTTGACTTTGTGGCTCCACTCGAGACAGGAGAAAAGCCCAGGAGCTTTGGGGTGCAAGAGAAGTTTTACCTCCCATCCTGACACAGATGTGTCAGGCCCCCCCATGGGCCTTCTGCCTTCTCTGAATGCTGATGTCCTGTGACAAGCTGCATGACTGACTCAGATGCTGATGCTCAAAGCTTCAGGTCTCATAGAGCCAGAGTGGAGAAGTGTTGTTAGGTGGGGATAAACAGGCATCTCTGACCTAAGGCCTGCACACCTGCTCCGATTCCTTGGAGAAGGGGAAACACATGCTTGTTTCTTAAGTAGTAATTAGCTTCTAAAGTTGACCAATGCCATTGTCTTTTTGGAGAAGTGAAGTTACTCTTCCCAAAAAAAAAAAAAAAAAAGCTCAACTCTTGGTTCATTCAAATGCAACATGGGTCAGGTCTGGTTTCCTCCAGGCTGAAGACCCTCACGTGGAGGCCCCTCATACCCCATCCTGACAGCTCATTACCACCAAACCAGGGGACACAGGGCACATAGCTGAGTTGTTGGACAGCTCTAAGAGTTGTTACCACCACTCCTGAGCCTAGGGAAACAGAAGCTATAACCTGCACTGCTGGACCTCCCAGTGTCTCACAATGGAGCTTGCAGCTGCCTCCACTGGTCTCAAGTCATACTGGCACGTCTTTCACCATCACTCAGGCTGCAATTTAACACTGCTTCCAGTGGTGGATATCCACACTGCCTCTCCTTCCCACTCCTTGTACTGTATCTCTGCGCTGCATCCATCATTGGAAAGCACCAGTGACCTGTCTTCCAATGTCTCACCCGCTGTAGCTCAGCACTGCGTCCCTTGGCTTCAAGCTGAATTATGCCATCTTTCAGCATCTGTTGCACTGAAGCCTACCCCCAGTGGTGGAAAGCTGAATTATGAGAGGTACTTGATGGCATGACAGTGCAGAATTCTGTCACTGGAGGCAGTGTAGAGCTGCACTGGAAGAAATGGGAAGGTCGGTTCCCGCCA
Source organism: Mustela nivalis (assembly GCF_964662115.1). NCBI lineage: Eukaryota > Metazoa > Chordata > Mammalia > Carnivora > Mustelidae > Mustela > Mustela nivalis. The sequence continues at coordinate 68,096,812 of NC_139023.1, read as the reverse complement.
CTGGACGCAGGCGTTAGCTGCAATGCAATTCCTGCCAGAAGATTTGCAGTGATAATCTTCAGTGTGAGATAATTAATGGTGTGCCTGTGCAGAATATGGCCACTGGAGGCAGTGAGAGGTCCCCCACTTTTGGAAACGAGTTCCCTGGAAGTTTTGGGCCAATTCTCATGAGGTTTCTACTCAGATCGATATTGATTTGCGTAGAAAGCTCATGAGAATTTGCCCTGTTGTCTGGCAATTTGGTCCATGCCCTCAGTATTTGGGAATAATTCTCAGGAGATTCAGGCCAAGACATCACGGAATTATGGGTCAAGCCCAGGAAATTCCCATGAGGGCCCCTGTCGTGGGAAGTGAGTTTGCCAGAGGTTTCTGGCCAATTTTCATGAGCTTTTTACCCAGATTGATATAGATGTGGGTAGAAAGCTTGTGAGAATTGGCTGGTGTTGACCCATGATTCAGACTGCAAGACTGCTAAGGGTTTCAAACAAGTTCTTCTGGGGTTTGGACCAAGATGTTGCTGGTTTACAGCAGAGGCTGAGCAATTCCCCTGAGGGCCCCTGCACTCAGAAGTGAGTTCCAGAGGTTTCTGGCCAATTCTCATGAGCTTTCTACCCAAATCGATATCAATTTGGGTAGAAAGCTCATGAAAATAGGCCTACATTGGCGATTTGGGCCACATGCAATCAGCATTTGGACTGAGTTCTTTGAGATTCAAGCCAAGACATCGCCAATGTGATTCTCCTGAGGGGCCCCCTACTCAGAAGCAGGTTTTCTGGAGTTTTAAGGCCAGTTCTCATGAGCTTGCTACCCAAATCCATATCAATTTCGATTTGGGTAGAAAGCAATTCTCACGAGCTTTCTGACAGCTTTTCATGAGAACAGGCCCCCATTGTCTGGTGATTTGGGCCACGCCTGCTCCGCCTTTGGAAGGAACTCTTGCGAGGATTGTGTGAAGACCTCTCTAGATTACAGACCCAGCCCACCTAATTCCCGAGGGTCCCGCCATCAGAAGGTTCACAAGAGGTTTCCAGCCAATTCTCACAAGCTTCTTACCCAAATTGACATTGATTTGGGTAGAAAGCTTGTGAGAATGGGCTCATGTTGTTGGGTATGGAGGCAAGGCAAGCACTGAGCTTGTGAAACGAGTTCTTAAGAGGTTTGGGCCAAGAACTTTCAGGATTACAGGACGAACTTGTGTAATTCCTCTGAGGTCACCCACCATCAGAAGCAATTTTGCCAGAGGCTTCTAGGCAATTTTCATGAGCTTTCTCCTGAAATATGTATTAATTTGGGCAGAAAGCTCATGAAAATTGGCCAGAAACCCCCGGTGAACTCACTTGCCATGGTGGGGACTTCTAGGGGAGTTGCTAGGGCTCCCCCGTGGTCCCACGTGGTCATGGACCAAATTTCCCCAATGTATATCAAAAGACACTTGCCCATGAAGCCAGAATCACCCTATTATGCCAGCCAATTCTCACAAGCTTTTTGCCCAAATCGATATTGATATCAATTTGGGCAGAAAGCATGTGAGAACTGACCAGAAAATACAGGTGAACTTGCTTCCAGCAACAGGGGCCCTCAGGGGAGTTGCCTGGGCCTCGCTGGATGTCCCATCTGTTACAGCCCAAACCTCTCGAGAACACACACCAAATACCAGGTTCTTGGGTGGCTTAAATCACTGCAGAATGCTAGCAAAACCAGCTCTAATTCAGCAGCCTTGGGAGCCTGCCTCAGCACTGGTAGATCAGGACTGCCAAGACATTAGGCCATAAAACTAACACTACGTTGGGTTCTCCACCTTCAGTGCCCAGAAGCCTGGCTCCCAAGCCCTTCACATAGGGGATATCTGAGCCACACCCTAGGACTTCGCCTGCCACCCACAAGGAAACTGTGCCATATGGAGCTGCGCAAAATTCTCAATGCAGGAGAACCCTGCATGCACCCCTGAGGCCAATACCTTCAGTGCCTCCCCTCCAGAAACAAATTAAAAGCCTGAGGGCAACTTGATCCCCTCCCTCAACTCAGCCCCTCAGGGAGCACATCTCATTGGGGCCTTCAAGGGAGCCCCTGGGCAGTTGCAACAAGAACCTGGAGTAAAAAGCTAGAGTAAAAACAATTCGAACCTCACGTGTGCATGTTGACTGAACCACCTCACAATATCAGTTAATTCTCATGAGCTTTCTGCCCAAATCATTACCAATTGGGGCAGAAAGCTCATCACAATTGGCTGGAAAGCCCTGGCGAATTCACTTCCGGAGGTGGGGGCCCTCAGTGGAGCCGCCTGGGGCTGCCCATGGTCCTGCTTGGCCATGGTCTAAACCTCGTAAGAACATGCTCCAAACCCCAGGTGCAGGCTGCCCAGAACTCTGGAGAATGCCACAAACTCACCCTCCTCTCAGCCTCCAGAGGAGCCTGTCTCAATGCTGGCAGATTGGGCCTGCCATGCCCCTAGGCCCTAACCCTAATCCTAGGATGGGTTTTCAGGCTTCTGTTTCAAGAGGCCTGGCCCCCAAGCCCTCCTTATTGGGACCCCTGAGTCACACCCCAGGAATCAGTCTGCATCTCAAGAGGAAACTATGCCAGCTGAATCTGCACAAAACCTTCAAAGTGAGAGAAAACTGCATATTCCACTGAGGACACCACCACCTTCAAGAACACCCCAGGGCACAAACCTGGGGGGTTTGTGTCTGTCTGAGTCCCCCCCCCCAACTCAGCCTCCCAGGGAGCCCACCTTAGGCTGGCAGATCAGGCTGGAATGCCCCTAGGTCCTAACCACAACCCTAGGTAGGATTTTCTGGCTCCTATCCCCAGAGGCCTGGCCCCCAAGCCCTTGAGATTGGGAACCCCTGAACTACATGCCAGGACTCCACTGCCACCCAAGAGGTCAATGTGCTGTTTGGAGCTGCACAAAATTTTCAGAGCCAGAAACCTGCATGGCCCCCTGAGGCCAACTCCAACTATAGTGCCCCCTGAATCCCAAACATGAGCCTGATGCTCTGACCCCAGTCCTTAACTCTGCTCCTGGGGAGCTTGCCTCAGTGGGGTCCCTTGGGGGACTATGTGGACCCGGTCTATGGTCCAGGACAGTTGTAAAATGAACCTAATGAGAAAGTACTCCAAATGACACACATGCATGTGATCCAAACTGTCACACAAAGCCAGCCAATTCTCAGGAGCTGTCTTCCCAAATCGATATCAATTTGGGATATTGTCCTGGAGGCCAGGGCTGTGGCTAAGGTGTCCCCAGTCTGGAGGGCTTGGGGGCCAAGCCTCTGGGGATGGAAGCCTGAAAACCCAAACTAAGTTTGAGGTTAGGGCCTAGGGGCATTCCAGCCTGAACTGCCACTGCTAAGGTGTGATCCCTGGTGGGCTGAGTTAAAGGCAGGGCTCAGGAAGCTAGTCAGGCTCTGGGTTTGTGGCCAAGGGGCTGCCAAAAGTGGGGGTGGCCTTAAGGGGCATGCCACTCCTGCAGCTCAGCAGTGCCTCCAGTGGCAGGATACTTCCCTGTCACCCCTTCCAGCGTCTCCCATGACAGCTCAGCACTGCCTCCAGTGGCAACAAAGTGCACAGCCATGTCGTCCATGGTCTCACACTGCATCTCAACACTGCCTCTTTGCCGCCAGAAGCACTCAAATCCTTCTGGCATTCCTCGCACTGCTGCTGACCACTGCATCCAGGAATGGGAAACCATGATGCCATTTCTTCCAGGCTATCACAATGTAGATCACCACTGCCTCCTGTGCCTGCAAGCTACACTGGCACATCTTCCAGCAGCTCTCCCAATGAAGCTCAGCGCTGCTTTCAGTGACAGATTTCTGCACTGCCATGCCATCAAGCAGCTCTCATCACTCATCTTTCCACCACTGGAGGCAATGCTGAACTCTACTGAAACAGATGCTGAAACATGATGCAGTTCAGCATGCTGCCAAGAGAAGCAGTGCTAAGCTGCTGTGGGCGAGATGCTGGAAGATGTCACTGGAGCTTCCTGACAATGGGTGCAGGGGACAGACACAGTGCAAGGTTTGGGATGGCGAGGTGGTGTGGATTCTCTCCACTGGAGGCAGTGTTGTGTTGCAGTCTGAGGGATGGTGGAAGACATGCCAGTGTGGCTTGAGACCAGTAGAGGCAGTTGTGAGCTGCATTTCAAGACGCTGGAGTGCCAGGCAGTGCAGAACCATGCCAATAGAGGTAGTGGTGAGCTGTGGTTCAAGAGTCACTGGAAAGCATGGAAATGCTGCTTGCCACCACTGCAGGAAGAGATGCTGGAAGAGGAGTCAGTGCATCCTGCTGGCTCTGAAGGCAGTGGGGAGGTGCTGGGTGAGAGACCCTGAAACGTGAGGCACTGCAGCTTGTTTTTACAGAATGGAGTGTTGAGCTGAAGACTGTTTCCCCAGGCTCAAGAGTGGTGGAAACAACCCCTGGAGTCATCCAACCACTCAGCATTGTGCCCCATGTCCCCAGGTATGGTGGTAATGGGCTGTCAGGATGGTGCAGGAGGGGTCTCTGGTAGGGGTCTGGGGCCAGAGAGAACCAAACCTGAATCATTTTGCATTTGGAACCAATGAATTGAAGATTTTTTGAAAGAGTATATTTGCTTCTCCAAAAAGGACAATGGCATTGGTCGACCGTACAAGGAAGTTAATTACCACTTAGAGACAAGCATGTGTCTCCCCTACTCCAAGGAATTGGAGCAGATGTGCAGGCCTTAGGTTGGAGATGCCTGCTTATCCCCAAATGACAACTCTCTTCACTCTGGTTCCATGAGTCCTGAAGTTTTGAAATCAGTGTCAGAGTAAATCATGCAGTTTGTCATGGGATGTCAGCATTCATAGAAAGCAGCAGGTGTGTTGGGTGCAATGTCACATCCACGTCAGGATGGGAGGTAAAACTTCTCTTCCTGGGCTTTTCTCTTGTCTCTAGGGGGGGGGGGAGCACAAAGTCAAACTGAAACAGCTATCAAAAATCAAGAGTCGGGGCGCCTGGGTGGCTCAGTGGGTTAAGCCGCTGCCTTCGGCTCAGGTCATGATCTCAGGGTCCTGGGATCGAGCCCCGCATCGGGCTCTCTGCTCAGCAGGGAGCCTGCTTCCCTCTCTCTCTCTCTCTCTGCCTGCCTCTCCATCTGCTTGTGATTTCTCTCTGTAAAATAAATAAATAAAATCTTAAAAAAAAAAAAATCAAGAGTGGATGCCAGAGTTCCTGAGTTCCCCTGCAGGTAGAACTTGGCAGGGGGTCCCATTTTCTCTGTTCATTTCTGGCTTACGAAGGTATCTGGAACATCTTTTTCCTAGGCAATCACTTTGATTCAAAAGGGAAGATGAGATAGACTCAGTGTGTGCTCTTAAAATAAAATGCATTCCTTCATCTAACAGTGTTTATTCCATTGGGCCTAGGCTGTGGTGGAGTGGCCAGCATCTAGAGTTAGGTGGCTGTTTGTGGTCAGATAGAGACTTGGATGATGTCTTGTCCTTTGTCAAAGGTGATGTATCCTAACTGATTCATCATTTCAGCCAAAGAGTTACAGTGAGGGTAGAGGGGAAATTCAAAATGATCCTAAGGAGGCTTTGAGGATTTACAAGTGAAGCATGACTTTCTAGTTTCACTTAATGGATCATCTAGATAGTTGGACATGCCATATTTTCTCTGCAGTATCATTTGTGGTTAAGTCACAAGGAGAGTCTTTGGGAATACTCCAAGTTAGAGGCATGCTGGTGGCTTTAAGGAGTTTGGCTTTAGGAACTCTAGGGTAAATTTCTGTAGCTGCTTGCCTAAATCTGGGTGAATCAGCTTTCCATTTCCTCCTTAGGAAATTGCTGGTAGGTAAATCTCTGCTTAGAGCAGAACCCTCCTGCACTGTTGGTAGGTATGCAGGCTGTTGTAGCCACTGTGGAACCTAGCCCCTAACCTAGGTCCACAGAAGAACCAAGGGTTGCATCCATTGTTTAGAGCATTTTCTCACTAGGAGTGTGTTGCAACAATGCGGGAACTCAGGCCAGGACCACAAGGCTCCCTTGAAGGCCCCAGCTAATAGGAGCTGTCTGGGGGCAGTGTTGAGGGAGGGGGTCCAGCTGAGATCAGGCTGTGTTGGTGGCCTAGTGGGGTACTGAAGATGGGAGTGGACTCACAGGAGCATGCAGGGTTCTCCTGCTCTGAGGGTTTTGTGCATCTCCAAATGACATGGATTCCTCCTAGGTGGCAGGCGGAGTCCTGGGGTGTGGCTCAGGAGTCCCCAATCTGGAAGGCTTGGGGGCCAGGTCTCTAGGGACAGAAGCCTGAAAACACAACCTAGGTTTAGGGTTAAGGCCTAGGGGCATGGCAGGTCTGATCTGCGGGCATTGAGGCAGGATCTCCATGGGTCTGAGTTGAGAACAGGGGTCATGCAGCTTGTCAGGCTATGGTGGGGGTTACTGAATTTGGGGTTGGCCTCAGGGAAATATGCGGGTTTCTTCTGGTCTGAGGGGTCTGTGCATCTCTGCAGTTTTCATCTGGGAGGCAGGCAGACTCCTTGAGTGTGGCTCCAACATCCGCAATCAGGAGGGCTTGGGGTACAGAAGCCTGAAAACACAACATAGGTTTTGTGTTAGGGCCTACAGGTATGGCAGGCCTGATCTGCCAGCACTGAGACCAGCAACCCAGGAGGCTTAGTATAGGGAGGGTTTGGCCACATGTGTGCCTATCTTTTAGAGCACTTTCTTGCAGGGTTTGGGCCACAGCCACTAGGGACCTCAGGTCAGGCCCAGGTGGCTCCCCTGAAGGCCTGTGCAGCCAGAGGGGGATTTCCAGCCAATTCTCCCGAGCTCTCTGCCCAAATCATTATCAATCTGGGCAGAAAGCTCAGGAAAATTGACTAGTGTTGTGTGGTGATTTGGACCACACTCGAGCCTGCTGTTTAGAATGCTTTCTGTCTAGGTGTGTGTTGCGATCATCCAGGAGCTTGGGCCTGGGACACGTGGCTCCCATGAGGTCCCCCACTGAGGGCAGCTTTCCAGGGACAGAGTTGAGGGAGGGGCTCAGGCTGAATGTCAGGCTCTGTGTTGGTGGCCTGGTGGGGTGCCAAAGATGGAAGTGGCCTAGGGGGGTCATGCAAGTTTCTCCCACCCATAGAGTTTTATGCAGCTCCAAACAGCATGGTTTCCTCCTAGGTGGCAGGCAGAGTCCTGGGGTGTGGCTCAGGGATCCCCAATCTGGAGGGTTTAGGGAACAGACCTCTTGGGACAAAAGGCTGAAAAAAGAACTTAGAGTTAGTGTTAGGGCCTATGGGCATGGCAGGTCCAATCTGCCAATGCTAAGGTAGGATCCCCAGGGGTCTAAGTTGAGGACAGGCATCACGCAGTGAGGGCCCCTTGGGGATGAGTTGAGGGCATTCATCTGGTGCTGTGGCAGAATCTGGGTTTGTAGCTGAAGGGTCACCAATGGTGGGGGTGGCATTAGGGGGGCATCCAGGTTTCCCCTCTCTGAGGATTCTGTGCAGCTCCAAATGGCACCATTTTGCCCTAGGTGGCCAGCAGAATGCCGACATGAGACTCAGGCTTCTCCAGTCTGGCAGGTGTGGGAGCCAACCTTTTGGGCATGGAGGCCTGTACACCAGACCTAAGTGTTTGGCTTAGGGCCTAAGGGCATGGCAGGCCTGATCTGCCCATGCTGAGGAGGACTACCCTCAGGGCTGAGTTGAGGTCATCCATCCAGTGGCATGGCAGAATCTGGGTTTGACCAGGGGGATGCTGATGGTGGGGGTGGCTTTATGGGGGCATGCAGGTTTCTTCCGCGCTAAGTGTTTGGCGCAGCTCCACGTGGCACAGGTTCCTACCATGTGGTGGGCAGAGTCCTGTGGTGTTGGTCAGGGGCCCTAAATCCATGGATCTTGGTGGCCAGGCCCTTTGGAATGGAAACTATTAACCCAAACTAGGGTTAGGGTTAGGGCCTAGATGCATGGCACGACTCATCTGCTGACACTGAAACGGGCTCCCGTCAGGGCTGAGTTGAGGACATGCATCCTGTGGCAAGGCGGAATTTGGCTTCATCGCCAGGGGTGCCACTGATGGCAGGGGTGGCTTTACGGGGGCATGCTGGTTACTCCTCATCTCAGGGTTTGGCACAGCTTCAAACCACAAGGTTTCCTCCCATGTGGCATGTGGACTCATGTGTTGTCCATCAGGGGTCCTTAATCTGGGGGGCATGGAGGCCAGTCCCCTTGGAATGGAAGCTGAAAACCCAAACTAGGGTTAGGGTTAGGGCCTAGGGGCATGGCAGGCCCAATCTCCCAGTACTGAAGTGGACTCCATGGTGGGCCAGTTGAGGGTGGGCATCAGGCAGTGGGTTGGAGTCTGGATTTGATTCGGGGGCGGGGGGCAGATGCTGGGGGTGGTCTCGGGAGGCATGCAGGTTTTGCCTGCTCTGAGGTTTTTGCATAGCTCCAAATGAGACCATTTCACCCTAGGAGGCTGGCGGAGTACCTGTGTAAGTCTCAGGTGTCCCCAATCTGATGGGTTAGGGAGCCAGCCCTCTGGGCTTGGAAGCCTGTATACCACACTTAGGGTTAGAGTTAGGGCCTAGGGGCATGGAAGGTGTGACCTGCCAGCACTGTGCAACCTACCAGGTTCCACTGAGGGCATGTGTCTGGTGGCACAGCAGATGCAGCTTTATTGCCAGAGAGTCACTGATTGTCACAGAGGATTTAAGAGGGCATGGATGCTTCTCTGCCTCTGAGGGTTCATCACAGCTTCAAATGGCAAGGTTTCCTACCATGTGCTGATGGAGTCCTGGAGTGTCAATCAGGGTTCCTTTATCTGGGGGGATTGGGAGCTAAGCCCCTCAGAATGGAAGCCTGAAAACCCAAAGTGGCTTAGATCCTAGGGGAATGGCAGGCGCAATCTTCCAGTGCTGAGGTAGGATTCCCAGGGGCCTGAGTCGAGCATGGGGGTCAAGTGGCATATTCTCACCTGGGCCATCCTCAGTGAGGGTGGCCTCAAGAATACCTGCGGGTTTCTACCAGTCTGAGGGTTCTGGGAAGTTCTGAATGGCAGTTTCCTCCTGAATGGCAGGAGGGGTCCATGGATGTGGATGAGGGGTTCCCAATCTGGAGGGCTTTTTGGCCAGGTCTCTGGACACAGAAGCCTGAAAACACAACCTAGGCTTTGGGTTAGCAATTAGGGGTTTCCAGGCCCGATCTGCCAGCGCTGAGAGAGGAACCCCAGGGGCTGAGTCTAGTACGGGGATCAGGAAGCACATCGGGCTGTGAGTTTGTGGCCAGAGTGGGAGTCGAAGTTGGGGTGTCCTCAGGGAAGCATGTGGGTTTGTTCCATTCTGAGGGTTCTGCATAGGTTTGAATGGCATGGTTTCCACCTGGGTGGCAGGCAGACTCCTGGGATGTGGCCCAGAGGTCTCCAATCTGGAAGGACAGTGCCAGGGTGGCTTTAGACCTGTGGAGGGGGTGTGAGCTGCACTAGGAGCCTGTGGAAGGCCCGGCAGTGCCAATTCACGCCACAGGAGGGAGTGGTGAGCCGTGGTGCTAGACCCTGGAAGGCATGACAATGCTGCTTGCCACCACTGGAGGCAGTGGCGAGCTGCACTACAGTGGCAAGGAAGAGTCAGTGCTGCCTGCCTGCTGGCTGTGAGGGCAGTCAAGAGTTGCTGGCTGAGAGACTTTGAAAGGTAAGGCTCTGCAGCTTGTTTTTAAAGGAGGGAGTGGTGAGCTGAAGATTCTGTTTCCCCAGGCTAAAGAGTGGTGGTAACAACCTCTGGAGCCAGGTCCCCACTCAGCATTGAGCCCCATTGCCCCAGGTTTGCTGGTAATGTGCTGCTAGGATGGTTCAGGAGGGTTTTCGCAGTGGGGCTCTGGACCCAGGTGGAAACCAAACCTGACTCATGGTGCATTTGGAACGGAGGAGTTGTGTGTTTGTTTGGAAGACTCTATTTGCTTCTCCAATAAGGACAAGGGCATTGGCTAGCATTAGAAGGAAGTGAATGACCATTTAAGAAACAGGGATGTGTCTCTCCTCTCAGGAATCAGAGCAGGTATACAGACTTTAGGTGGGAGGTGCCTGCTTATCCCCAACTGACAACTCTTCTTCACTCTGGCTCCCCAAGGACCAAAGTTTGGAAATCCATGTCTGAGTCAGTCATGCAGCTTGTCCCAGGACATCAGCATTCAGAGAAAACAGCAGGTCCATGGGACACAATGTCACATCCATAGAAATATGGGAGGGAAAACTACTCTTTCACCCTAAAACTCCTGGGCTTTTCTCTTGTCTCCAGTGGAGCCACAAAGTCGCACTAACACAGCTGTCAGCAATCTGGAGTGGGAGCCAGAGTTCCCGAGTTTCCCCTGCAGGGAGCACCTGGCAGGGGATTTCATTTTCTCTGTTTATTTCTGGCTTAAAAAGGTATTCGAAACATCTCTTTCCTAGGCAACCCCATGGATTCTAAAGGGCAGATGAGACGGACTCGGTGTGTGTTTGGAACATAGAATGTGTTCCTTCATCTAGCACTGTTTATTCCATTGGTCCTAAGCTGAGGTGGAATGGCTGGCATTTTGAGTTAGGTGGCTGTTTGTGGTCAGATCGAGGCTTGGATGATGGCTTCTCCTTTGTCCAAGGTGATGTGTCCTAACGAAATAGACTTTTCTATCCAAAGAGTTCCACTGAAGGCAGAGGAAAAATTCAAAAGGATTCCAAAGAGCCTTAGACGATCGAAAAGGGAAGCTTGGCTTTCTAGTTTCACTCAGTGGACCATCTAGAGAGTTGGACATGCCGTCCTTTCTCTGCAGTTTCATGGGTGGTGAAGTCAGAAGGAGAGTCTTTGGGAATTGCCCTGGATAGAAGCATTCTGATGGCTTCAAAGGGCATGGCGTCAGGAACCCTGGGGTGAATTTCTTTGGCTGCTTGCGGGACACTGGGTGAGTCATGTTCTCCCCCAGGTTTTCTGTTTCCCCCTAAGGAAATTGCTGGCAGGGAATGTTCTGCTTCAAGTGGAACTCTCCTGCACTGTCGGTGAACATGTGGGTTGTTGCAGCCACTCTGGAAAAGAGTATGGTGGTTCCTCCAAAACCTAAGAACTGAACAACCTTGGGATTCAGCACCTGCTCTCCTGGGTATTTCCCTAAAGGGCACAATGCACATTCAGTGGGGCACAACCACCATGATATTTACAGCAGCATTATCAACCATAGCAAAATGATGGCGGGAGTCCCAATGTCCATTCACTGATGAGTGATTTCATATATATGTATATATATGAATGTATAGATAGATAGATAGATAGAGATAGATACAGATATATGTAGATATATAATCTCCCACATTTTCTTAATGGAATAGCAACCAGATTCAAAAAGAATGAAATCTTACCATTTGCAAGGATGTGGATGGATCTAGAGTGGATTTAGCTAAGCAAAATCAGTAAGAAAAGACCAATAGCCTATGACTTGACTCCTATGGAATTTCAGAAAGAAAACAGATGAACATAGTGAGGGAAGAAAGATAGGCTAATGAGCAAACATACTCAACCTTACAGCAGAAACCAAAGGTTGCTAGAGGGCAGGGGTTTGGAGGGGAGGGGTTAAATGGGTGACAGCTGTTAGGGAGGGTACTTCTTGTGATGAGCTCTGGGTGTTCTATGCAGGTGAGGAATCATGAAACTCTACCCCTGAAGCAAAGGAATGAACACTGCATGGAAACAAATTCGAATGGAGGTCAAGGAAGGAAAGAAGAAGACCATGTTCTACTTCATGAAGGGTGAGGTAAAAATGGAGTGATTTTGGCTCTCCCGTTCTGCCAGTGATCCTTTTCAATCACACTGTGGTAGGATACACTAGTTTCTGATTGCATAAGGAGCCCTCAGAAAGCTGCCAGGAAAGATTCAGATGTCAGAGCATGTCCATGTTCCATTGATATGTTCCTTCCAGTTTGCCCAGGTACAAAGGTAAGTGGAGAGAAATATGGCAGAAGAGGAAAGGAGGTGTTAAGCATTCAGAAGGTAGCCTTCCCCCTTTCTCATGACAGCCTTGGGCCAGTGAAACTTGAGAAGCAGAGTGGGGGGTATCCCAGAGCTCTGAGGCAGACAGGGGAGTCTAGGCAGACAGGTATGCCTAAAGCTAACAGGGGCCCCTGAGAAGAGCTTAGCTAGGGGTGTGGCAGGCCTGAGTTGCTTGTCTGGAGGTGGGTTCCCTGAGGAGCTGAGTTGAGGAAGGGGGCCAGGCAGAGCATCAGGCTGTGGGGGCTGCAGAATGTCGGGGTGTCCTCATGGGGGCATGCTGGTTTCTGCGGCTCTGAGAGTTTTGTGCAGCTCCAAATGGACTGGTTCCCTGCTGGGTGGCAGTCAGACTCCTAAGGTGTGCTTCAGGGTTCCCAGTCTAGAGGGCTTTGGGGACAGGCCCCTGAGGAAGGAAGCTTGAAAACGCAACTTAGGGTTAGGGTTATGGCCTTGGGAAATTGCAGGCCCAATCTCCTGGCGTTAAAGTGGGATCCCCTCATGGTTCAGTTGAACAACTGCATCCTATGGTGTGGCAGAATCGGCATTTCTGGCCTGGGGGCCCACTGATGGTTGGGGTGGTTTTAGAAGGTTGTGCAGGTTTCTTCCTCTCTGAGGGCACTGCGGAGCTCCAAACAGCATGGTTCCCACCCCCACCCCCTTACACGTGGCTGTCGGGTTCTTGGGTTGTCACAAAGGGGTCCTTAATATGGGGAGTTGGGAGGCCAGGCCTCTAGGGATGGAAGCCTGAAAACAGAAACTAGAGTTGTAGTAAGGGCCTTGGGGCAAGGCAGGCTCCATCTGCTGGTACTGAGGCAGGCTTTCCAGTGGGCTGACTTCAGGGTGGGCATCAGGTGGCACGTCAGACTCCGAGTTTGTGTCCATGAAGGCTACAGAAGCTGGGGCTGTCCTCAGAGTGGCGTGCATGTTTCTCCCAATCTGAGAGTTCTGCAGAGCTCCAAAGGGCACGGTTTCCTCATAGGTGGGGGGTGCAGTCCTGGGGTGTCACTAAAGCATCCTTAATCTATGCCAGTGTGAGTCTCAGAGTTGCCCATCAGCAGTCTTGGGTAACAGGCCTCTGGGCATGGAAGCCTGTGCACCCTACCTAGGGTTAGGGTTAGGGCCTAAGGTCATGGCAGGCCCAATGTGGCAGCACTGATGGAGGCTCCCCTCAGGGCTGAGTCCAGGGCATGCGATCGGTGTGGTACAGCAGAATCCGGGTTTATGGCCATGGGGAACTCTCATGGTGGGGGTGGCTTTAGGGGTCTTGAGGTTTCTCCCCGTCTAAGGGTTTGGCGAGCCCCAAACCACAAGATTTCCTCCCACGTGGTGGGTGGAGTCCTGTGGGTTCATTCAGTTGTCCTTAACCCGGGGGATGTGGGGGCTCTGTCTCTTTGGATGGAAGTCTGAAAATCCAAACTAGGGTTACGGTAAGGGCCTCGGGTCATGGCCTTGGAAATTGCAGTGCCATTTCTGCCAGTGCTGAGGCGGGTTCCCTGGTGGGCTGAGCTGAGGGTAGGCCCCAGGCAGGGGGTCATATTCCAGGTTTGAGTCCAGGGGGGTCACAGATGCTGGGGATGACCTCAGGGGCATGCATATTTCCCCGCTCTGAGGAATCTGCAGCTCCCACTAGCACTATTTCACCTTAGGAGACTGGGGTGTGCCAGCACAAGTCTCAGGCATCTCCAGTCTAGCGGGTTTGGGGGCGAGGCCTCTGGGTATGGAAACCTGTAGACCCCACCTAAGGTTACACTTAGGGTCTAGGGACATGGCAGGCCCAATTTGACAGCACTGAGGTGGGCTCCCCATGGGGCTGAGTTTAGGACATTCATCTGATGATCCTGAAGAATCAGGGTTTGTCCTGGGGAGGGGGGCGATCATAGGGGTGGCTTTAGGGGGACATGCAGGTTTCTCCCCCTCTGAGTGTTCAACGCAGCTTCAAATGGCACAGTTTCCATCTGTGTGGCAGGTGGATTTCTGGGTTGTCATTCAGGGGTCCTTAATCTGGAGGGCTTGGAGTCCAGGCCCCTTGGAATTGAATCCTGAAAACCCAAACAAGGGTTAGGGTTAGGGCCCTGTGTCATTGCAGGCCATATCTGCCAGATCTGAGGCAGGCTGCCCTCAGGGATGAATTGGGCACATGCTTCCGGCGTCACAAGTATCTGGCTTTATAGCCGGAGGGCCGCGATGGTCAGGATAACTTTATGGGTGCATGCAGGTTTCAACCCCTCTGAGGGCTTGGCACAGCTCCAATCAGCATGACTTCCTATCACGTGGCATGTGGAGTCATGGGGTATCACTCAAATGTCCTTTATCTGAGGGCTTTGGGGACAGGAGCCTTGGAATGGAAGCCTGAAAACTGAAACTAGGGCTAATTTAGAGCCTAGGGGCATGGCAGGCCAGATCTTCTGGCACAAAGGCAATCACTCAGGGGCTCAATAGCAAGAGGTGTTGGACTCACATACCTGGCTTGTAGACGGCTTTCTCACAGAGTTCGTGCCGCAACCACCCAGGACCCGAGTCTAGGTAAAAGTGGTGTCCCTGCAGACATGCGCCACAGGAAGAGAGTTTGCCAATTCTCACAAGCTTTCTGCCCAAATCGGTATCGATTCTCGTGAGAATTGGCCAGCATTGGGTGGCAATTGGGACCACACTGTGGACTAGAGTGATTTCTTGATCAGTGCGTGTTGCAGCCATCTGGAAAATGGGCCATGACTGCACTTCCCACCCAAGGGCCCTTGTGCACGGGATATTTCCTGGAGCAGAGTTGAGGGAGGGGTTGTGGCTGGGGGTCACCTCCGACTTTTTGGCTCAGTGTGGTGCCAAATGTTGGGGATGGCCTCAGTGTGGGCATAAAGGTTTCTCTTGCTCTGAGGTTTCTCTGCAGATCCAAAAGGCATGGTTTCCTCCTGGGTGGCAGGTGGACTCATGGGGTGTGACTCAGGGTTTCCCAGTTAGAGGGCTCAAGGGACAGACCCATGGGGAAAGAACACTGAAAACACAACCAAGGGTTAGGTCCAGTGCCTAGGGGCAGAGCAGGCCTGAACCGCCAGCACTGGGGTGGGAACACTAGAGGGTGAGAAGCAGGAGTCTTTGTCCTCGGGCATGTGTGACTCATAGAGGGCCTTCTCCTAGGATTCTGGCTGCCATCACTGGGGTCCCCGGGCCAGGCCCAGTTGGAGGCCCTGCAGACATGTGCCACAGGAGGCAAGTTTGCCGGGGATTTTCTAGCCAATTCTCAGGAGCTTTCTGCCCAAATCAAAATCGACTGGGTCAGAAAGCTCCTGAGAATTGGCCGGCACTGGGTGGCAATTCTGGCCACACTGTCACCTATGGTCTAGAGCCCTTTCAAGCTCAGTTCATGTTGAGACCCCCTAGGAAATGGGCCATGACCAGATGGTTCCTCTGAGGACCCCCAGTGCAGGAGAGCTTTCTGGGGGGAGAGTTGAGGGAGGGGTTGAGGCTGGGTGTCAGCCTCCGAGTTTTTGGCCCAGTGTGACTCCAATGGTGGCAGATTGCCTCGGGGTGGGGTGGGGTGGGGGCATGGAGCTGTCTCCTGGTCTGAGGGTTTTCTGCAGCTCTGAAAGTCACTGTTTCCACTTAGGTGGCAGGAGGACTCATGGGGTGTGTTTCAGGGTTCCCCCAGTTGAGGGCTCGAGAGACAGGACCCTGGGAAAGGAAGAATGAAAAACCAAGGAAGGGTTAGGGCCAGGTCCTAGGGGTATGGCAGGCCCCATCTGCCAATGCCAAGGAGGGTATCCCAGGAGCTTGAGTAGCAGGAGGCAGTGGTCTGGCATGCACCTGACTCACTGAGGGCTTTCTGGCAGGGTTCTAGCTGGGACAACTAGGGATCCCGGGCCAGGCCCAGGGGTGGCCCTCTAGACATGAGGCACATGAAGCGAGTTTGTTGGGGTTTTCCAGCTGGAAACCCATGGTGGACTCTCTTCCTATGGCACATGTCTGCTGCGCCACCTCCTGAGCCTGGCCTGGGTTCCCGACTTGTCAAGTAAAGAACCCTGCGCGAAATCCCTCTATGAGTTAGGTGCACTCCAGGTCAATGGCTCCAGCTACTCAGCCCCCTGGGGTGCCCACCCTGGTGCTGGCAGATTGGGCCTGCCATGCCCCTCGGTCCTCGCACTAACCCTCTGTTGGGTTTTCAGTCTTCTTTCCCCAGGATCCTGTCCCTCGAGCCCTCAAATTGGGGACCCCTGGGTCATACTGCATGACTGCCTGCCACTCAGGAGGATTCCGTGCCACTCGGAGCTGCAGAAAACCCTCAGAGCGGAAAAAACTTACATGACCTCCTGAGGCTACGCCCAACATTCAGCACTACAACAGGGCATAAATACGGAGGCTGATGCCCAGCCAGAGCCCCTCCCTCAACTCTGCCCCTGGAAAGGTCCCTTGCCCGTGGGCTCTCGGGGGAGCTGTATGGGTCCTGCCTATGTTTCTGGATGGCTGATAGACACATAGTGACAAAACGCTCTAGACTGCAGGCACCAGCGCGGCTCGAATCACTGCTCAACACCGGTCAATTCTCATGAGGTTTCTGTCCAAATCAATATAGATATGGGCAGAAAGCTTGTGAGAACTGGCTGGAAAACACCTGGTGATCTCAAGCTTCCTGAGCAGGGTCTGCAGGGCCACTGACTGGGTCTAGCCCGGAGTACAGAGTGGTCGAGGATGGAACCCTGTGAGAAAGCCCTCTGTGAGCCAGATGCATGCAAGACCAATGCCACCTGCTACTCAGCCACCTGGGCTGCCCACCCTGGTGCTGGACATTTGGGCCTTCCATACCTCAGGCCCTGGCCAGAACCCTGCGAGAATACCCTCTATGAGCCAGGCACACATGAGGCCAATGCCTCTTGCTACTCACCCCTGAGGTGCCCGCATCAGTACTAGCGGATCATGCCTGCCATGCCTCTAGGTCCTGGCACTAACCCTCCTTTGGGTTTTCCGTCCTACTTCTCCCGGGTCCTGTCCCTCAAGCCCTCAAATTGAGGAAATCTGAGCCACACTGCCTCTCTACACCTGCCACCCAGGAGGAAACCATGCTGCTCAGAACTGCACAAAACCCTCAGAGTGGGAGAAACCTACAGGCCCCCACAAGGCCATCTCCCACCTTTGGCACCCCGTCAGCAACCAACATGGAGGCTGAAGCCCAGCCGTACCCGCTCCCTTAACTTGGCCCTCAGAAAGCTTCCCTGCACAGGGGCCTGTGTAGAAACCATGTGCACCCTGCTGGTGTTACAAATGGCCATGTCATGCACATAGTGAGAAAGTGCTCTAGACCACAGTCACCAGCATGGCCCCAAACGCTGCCCAATACCAGACAATTCTCATGAGCTTTCTGCCCAAATAGATGATTAGCTTTTTGATTCTCAGAAAGCTCATGAGAATTGGCCGGAAAACCCCCAGTGAACGCCCTCCATCGGCAGATATCCACAAGGCCATCACCTGGTCCTAGTCTGGGGTCCTGAGTGGTCAAAGCCTGAAATCTGTGAGAAAGCCCTCTACAATCCTGGAGCATGTGAAGGCAATTCCATTTACTCCTCAGCCCCCTGTGGTGCCCGCCCTGAACTCTTGGTTGGGTTTTCAGGCTTCCAACTCAGGGGCCTGTCCCTCAAGTCCAGTATGTTTGGGATGCCTGAGCCACATTTCATGACTCTGCCTGCAACCCACAAGGAAACTGTGCCTTTTGGAGCTGCACAAAATCCTCAAAGTGGGATTAACCTTAATGCCCCCCCTGAGGCTACTCCTCACCTTCCACGCCCCACCAGGCTGCAAACACAGAGGCTGATACCCACCCAGAACCCCTCCCTCAACTCTGCCCTTGGAAAGCTCCCCTGACAGGCCTCCTTGGGGGATCCGCAAGGGCCTGGCTCAAGTTCCTGGATGGCTGAGATACACACCTAGTGAAGAAGCGCTCTAGACCATGGGCACCAGCGTGGCCTGAATCGCCGCCCAACACCGGCCAGTTCTCACAAGGTTTCTGCACAAATCAATAAAGACTTGGGCCAATAGCTCATGAGAATTGGCCAGAAAACCCCTGGTGAACATGCTTCTTGCAGCGCATGTCTTCAAGGCCAAGGCCTGGGCCTGGTCCGAGGTCCCGAGTGGTCGCAGCCCAAACCCTGGGAGCCTCTATGAGCCAGATGCACATGAGGCCAATGCCTCCTGCTATGCAGCCCCCTGAGGTGTCCACCTGAGGCTGGTAGATCGGGCCTGCCATGACCCCAGGCCCTGGCCCCAACCCTCGGTTGGGTTTTCAGGCTTCCGTCCCCAGGGGACTGTCCCTCAAGTCCTCCAGATTGGGGACCCCTAAAACACACTACATGAATCCGCATGGCACCCAGGAGAAAACTGTTACACTCTGATCTGCACAAAACCCTCAGAGTGAGATTAAACTGCATGCACATCCTGATGCTACCCCCAACCTCAATGCATGGGGCCACAAAAACTGAGGCTGAGGCCCAGCTGAAACCCCTCCCTCAATTCTGCCTCCAGAAAGCTTCCCTGCACGTGGTCCTTTGGGAGAGCCGTGTTAGTTCTGCCTGTGTTCCCAGATGGCTACGACACACAACTAACAAGAAAGTGCTCTATATCATGGGCACCAGCATGGCCTGAATCGCTACACAATACTGGTCAATTCTCACGAGCTTATGCCCAAATCAATATTGATTTGGCCAGAAAGCTCGTGAGAATTGGCCAGAAAACTGCAAATGAACTTGCTTCCTGTGGCACATGTCTGAAGGGTCTCTGTCTGCACCTAGACTGGGGTCCCGAGTGGTTGTGGCCCAAACCCTGCTAGAAAGCCCTCTATGAGCCAGATATACATGAGTTCAATGCCTCTCACTATTCAGACTCCTGGGGTGACTGCCTCAGCGTCGGCAGATCGGGCCTGCCTTGCCCCTAGGCCATAACAGAAACCCTTGTTTCAGTTTTCAGGCTTCCATTCCAAGGATCCTGGTCCCCAAGCCCCCAGATAAAGGATCTTTGAATGACACCCCAGGACTCTGCACACCAAGTGATTGGAACCCGTGCTGACTGGAGCTGCACCAAACTCTCAGAGGGGGAGAAACCTGCATGCCCTCATAAAGCTACCCCAACCATCAGCAGCCCCTCTGGCCATAAGGTGAGATACTTGTGATGCTGGACATATGCCCCCAATTCAGCCCTGAGGGAAGCCTGCCTCAGAGCTGGCAGATAGGACATGCAATGACCCAAGGCCCAACCCTAACCCTTGTTTGGATCTTCAGGATTCCATTCTGAAGGGCCAGGCCCCCAAGCTTACTGGATGAAGGACTCCTGAGCAACACCTCAGGAATCTGACCTCCACACAGATGGAAACCTTGCCATTTGTAGCTGTGCCAAACCCTCAGAGGGTGAGAAACCTGCATATCCCCCTAAAGTCACCACTACCATCAGTGGCCCCCTGGCGACAAACCCTGATTCTTCAGGGTCACTGGATGAATGTCCTAAACCCAGCCCTGAGGGGAGCCTACCCCAGCACCATTATATCAGGCCTGCCATGTCCCTAGCTAACCCTAGGTGGGATGTACAGTCTTCCATACCCAAAGCCCTGACCCCAAAGCCCACCAGATTGGGGATGCCTGAGACTCACACTGACATGCCGCCAACATCCTAGGGTGAAATGGTGCCATATGGAGCTGTGCAGAAAACTCAGAGCGGGGAACCTGCATTCCCTCTAATGCCAGCCCCAGCATCTGTGTCCCCCGGACATAAACCCGGAATCTGATGTGCTGCTTATGCCCACCCTCAACTAAGCCCACTGGGCAGCCCACCTCAGCACCGGCAGATCAGGCCTGCCATTCCCCTAGGCTCTTTCCATAACCCTAGTTTGGATTTCCAGGCTTCCATCCCAAGATGGAATGCGCCCACATCCCCTGAATTAAGGACTATTGAGTGACACCACAAGACTGCACCCACCACTTGGGAGGAAACCTTGTGGTTTGGAGCTCCACTGAATCCTCAGGGAGAAACCTTCAAGCCTCCCTAAAGCCACCCCCACCATGAGAGGCCCCCATAGCCATAAAACCAGATTTTGCTGTGCCACTGGATGCATGCCATCATCTCAAACCTGAGATGATGAGCCCACATCAGCACCGGCACATTGGGCCTGACATGCCCTTAGACCCTAACCCTAACCCTAGGTGGAGTGTACAGGCTTCCATGCCCAGAGGCCTGTCCCCCAACCCCTCCATATTTGACACCTCTGAGACTCTAGCTGGCACAGACAAAGGATGCCTCAGTGACACCCCAGGACTGTGCCACCCCTTGGAGGAAAGCCCCCACATTAGAAGAAAGCCCTTTGGAGCTCTGCAGAACCCTCAGAGTGGGAGAAACCTGCATTCCAGCCTGAGGACACCCCCAGCTTCTGTAGCCTCCTTGGACACAAACTCGGAATCTGGCATGCTGCCTGATACCCGTCCTTATGTCACCCCACTGGGAAGCCTGCCAAGAGCACTGGAAGATCAGGCCTGCCTTGCCCTAAGGCCCTTACCATAACTCTAGTTTCTGTTTTCAGGCTTACATCCCAAGAGGCCTGGCCCCAAATTCCCCAGATTAAGTCCCTTTCTGGGACAACCCAGGAATCTGACCACCATGGGGGTAGGGGTGGGGACATGCTGTTTGGAACTCTGCAGTTCCCTCAGAGAGGGAGAAACCAGCATGCCCTTCTAAAGCCACCACCACACTCAGCAGTTCGCATGGCCAGAAACCCCAATCCTGCTGCACTGATGGTTGCATTCCCTCAACTCAACCCCAAGGGGAGTCAACCTCAGTGCTGGCATATTGGGCCTGCCATGACCTAAGGTCATAATCCTAACCCTAAGTTGCGTTTTCAAGCTTCCTTCCTCAGGGGCCTGTCCCCAAAGCCCTCTAGACTGGGAACCCTGAAGCTACACCTTAGGAGTCTGTCTGCCACCCAACAGGGAACCAGTCCATTTGGAGCTGCACAAAACTCTCAGAGCTGGAGAAAACTGCAGGCCCCCATGAGGACACCCTGACGTTCTGCAGCCCCCCACAGCCT
The DNA here is from genome assembly GCF_964662115.1 of Mustela nivalis. Taxonomy (NCBI): domain Eukaryota; kingdom Metazoa; phylum Chordata; class Mammalia; order Carnivora; family Mustelidae; genus Mustela; species Mustela nivalis. The sequence goes on along the minus strand of NC_139023.1, from coordinate 68,075,796 downwards.
GATGCTCTGCCTGGCCTCCTTCCTCAACTCAGCTCCTCAGGGAACCCACCTCCAGACAAGCAACTCAGGCCTGCCACACCCCTAGCTAAGCTCTTCTCAGGGGCCCCTGTTAGCTTTAGGCATACCTGTCTGCCTAGACTCCCCTGTCTGCCTCAGAGCTCTGGGATACCCCCCACTCTGCTTCTCAAGTTTCACTGGCCCAAGGCTGTCATGAGAAAGGGGGAAGGCTACCTTCTGAATGCTTAACACCTCCTTTCCTCTTCTGCCATATTTCTCTCCACTTACCTTTGTACCTGGGCAAACTGGAAGGAACATATCAATGGAACATGGACATGCTCTGACATCTGAATCTTTCCTGGCAGCTTTCTGAGGGCTCCTTATGCAATCAGAAACTAGTGTATCCTACCACAGTGTGATTGAAAAGGATCACTGGCAGAACGGGAGAGCCAAAATCACTCCATTTTTACCTCACCCTTCATGAAGTAGAACATGGTCTTCTTCTTTCCTTCCTTGACCTCCATTCGAATTTGTTTCCATGCAGTGTTCATTCCTTTGCTTCAGGGGTAGAGTTTCATGATTCCTCACCTGCATAGAACACCCAGAGCTCATCACAAGAAGTACCCTCCCTAACAGCTGTCACCCATTTAACCCCTCCCCTCCAAACCCCTGCCCTCTAGCAACCTTTGGTTTCTGCTGTAAGGTTGAGTTATGTTTGCTCATTAGCCTATCTTTCTTCCCTCACTATGTTCATCTGTTTTCTTTCTGAAATTCCATAGGAGTCAAGTCATAGGCTATTGGTCTTTTCTTACTGATTTTGCTTAGCTAAATCCACTCTAGATCCATCCACATCCTTGCAAATGGTAAGATTTCATTCTTTTTGAATCTGGTTGCTATTCCATTAAGAAAATGTGGGAGATTATATATCTACATATATCTGTATCTATCTCTATCTATCTATCTATCTATACATTCATATATATACATATATATGAAATCACTCATCAGTGAATGGACATTGGGACTCCCGCCATCATTTTGCTATGGTTGATAATGCTGCTGTAAATATCATGGTGGTTGTGCCCCACTGAATGTGCATTGTGCCCTTTAGGGAAATACCCAGGAGAGCAGGTGCTGAATCCCAAGGTTGTTCAGTTCTTAGGTTTTGGAGGAACCACCATACTCTTTTCCAGAGTGGCTGCAACAACCCACATGTTCACCGACAGTGCAGGAGAGTTCCACTTGAAGCAGAACATTCCCTGCCAGCAATTTCCTTAGGGGGAAACAGAAAACCTGGGGGAGAACATGACTCACCCAGTGTCCCGCAAGCAGCCAAAGAAATTCACCCCAGGGTTCCTGACGCCATGCCCTTTGAAGCCATCAGAATGCTTCTATCCAGGGCAATTCCCAAAGACTCTCCTTCTGACTTCACCACCCATGAAACTGCAGAGAAAGGACGGCATGTCCAACTCTCTAGATGGTCCACTGAGTGAAACTAGAAAGCCAAGCTTCCCTTTTCGATCGTCTAAGGCTCTTTGGAATCCTTTTGAATTTTTCCTCTGCCTTCAGTGGAACTCTTTGGATAGAAAAGTCTATTTCGTTAGGACACATCACCTTGGACAAAGGAGAAGCCATCATCCAAGCCTCGATCTGACCACAAACAGCCACCTAACTCAAAATGCCAGCCATTCCACCTCAGCTTAGGACCAATGGAATAAACAGTGTTAGATGAAGGAACACATTCTATGTTCCAAACACACACCGAGTCCGTCTCATCTGCCCTTTAGAATCCATGGGGTTGCCTAGGAAAGAGATGTTTCGAATGCCTTTGTAAGCCAGAAATAAACAGAGAAAATGAGATTCCCCTGCAGGGGAAACTCGGGAACTCTGGCAGCCACTCTACATTGCTGACAGCTGCATTGGACTTTGGGCCTCCACTGGAGATGAGAGAAATCCCAGGATGTTTGGGGTGAAAGAGAAGTTTTACCTCCCATCCTGACATAGATGTGACATTGTGCACCATGGGCTTGCTGTTTTCTCTGAATTCTGATGTCCTGGGACAAGCTGCATGACTGACTCAGACACTGATTTCCAAACTTTGGTCCTTGTGGAGCCAGAGTGAAGAAGGGTTGTCAGGTGGGGATAAGCAGGCACCTCCCACCTAAAGTCTATACACCTGCTCTGATTCCTGGGAGAAGGAGAGACACATGCTTGGTGGGTTTTTTTGTTTTGTTTTGTTTTTTTAAGATTTTGACAGAGATCACAAGTAGGCACAGAGAGAGAGAGAGAGAGAGGGAGGGAGGAGGAAGTACGCTCCCTGCCGAGCAGAGAGCCCGATGCGGGACTCGATCCCAGAACTCTGAGATCATGACCTGTGCCGAAGACAGAGGCTTAACCCACTGAGCCACCCAGGCGCCCCACATGCTTGTTTCTTAAGTGGTTATTCACTTCCTTCTTAGCCAGCCAATGCCCTTGTGCTTTTTGGAGAAGCAAATACATTCTTCCAAACAAACACTCAACTCCTCGGTTCTAAATGCACCGTGAGTCGGGTTACGTTCCCCCCGCTCCCGGCTCCAGACCCCCACCAGAAGGTACCTCCTGATCCATCCTGACATCACATTCCCATCCAACCTGGGGCAACGGGGCACAATGCTGAGTGGGGGCCAGACTCCAGCAGTTGTTATCATCACTCTTGAATCTGGGGAAACAGAGAGTCTTCAGCTCAACACTCCCTCCTATAAAAACAAGTTGCCATGCCTCAGCTTTCAGGGTCTCTCACCCAGAACCTCACCACTGACCTCAAAGTCAGCATACTGCAATGACTCCTCTTCTAGGGTGTGAGTTAGGGCATAGGGGTATCCAGGTCCGATCTGCTGGTGCAGAGGTGAGAACCCTGGGGGCTGAGTCGACCTTGGGGGTCAGGAAGCATATCAGGCTGGAAGTTTGGTACTGAGGGGGTGGCTTTGTGGTTGGGGATGTCCTCAGGGAGGCACGTGGGTTGTTCCATTCCTAGGGTTCTGAATAGCTTCGAGTGGCATGGTTCCCTCCTGGGTGGCAGGCAGACTCCTGGGGTGTAGGCCAGAGTCCCCAATCTGGAGGGATAGTGCCAGTGTGGTTTTAGACCTGTAGAGGGTTTGTAAGCTGCATGAGGAGTCTGTGGAAGGCCTGGCAGGGCCGATTCATACCACTGGAGGTCGTGGTGAGCTGTGGTGCAAGAGACCGTGGTAGGCATGGCAATGTTGCTTGCCACCACTGGAGCAGGTGGTGAACTACCTTAGGAAACACACCAGAAGAGGAGTCCCTGTAGCCTGGTGGCTCTGAGGGCAGTGGTGAGGTGCTGGATGAGAGAGCCTGAAATGAGAGGCACTGCAGCTTGTTTTTACAGGATGGAGAGTTGAGTTGAAGACTCTGTTTCACCAAGCTCAACAATGCTGGTAACAACAGCTGGAGCTGCGTCAACACTCAGGATTGAGCCCCGTTACCCCAGGTTTGATGGTAATATATTGTCAGGATGGTTCAGGAGGGTCCTCCTGGTTGGAGGTCTGAAGCCAGGGGATACCAAACCTGAAACATGGAGCCTTTGGAACTGAGGAGTTGAGTGTTTGTTTGGAAGAGTCTATTTGCTTCTCCAAAAAGGACAAGGGCATTGGCTGTCTTTGGAAGGAAGTGAATTACCACTTAAGAAATAAGCATGTGTCTCTCTTTATCCCAGGAATTGGGGCAAGTGTACAGGCATTAGATGGGAGGTGCCTGCGTAGGCCCATCTGACAACCCTTCTTCACTCTACCCCCATGAGACCTGAAGTTTGGAAATCAGTGTCTGAGTCAGTCATGCAGCTTGTCCCAGAATGTCAGCATTCAAAGAAAAGAGCAGGTCCATGGGGCACAATGTCATATTCAGGTCAGGATGGGAGGAAAAACTTCTTGTTCACCCCAAAGGGAAGACCCTCTTAACAAGAGAAAACTTCTTGCCCTACTGAGGCCGTCCTCAACTTTTGGCGCCACAGAAGTACAAAAAGATGGAGGCTGACACCTGGCCAGAACACCTCCTTCTGAACACATACTCCGGGGAAGCTCCCCTGTACTGGGGCCCCTGGGTGGGCCACATCGTCTCAACGCATTTTCCAAATGGCCACTATATGCACCCAGTGATAATTGGCAGGAAAACCCTGGCAAACTTGCTTTGGGTGCCACAGGTCTTCAGGGCTGCACTTGTGCCTGGCCCGGGATCCTGAGTGGTTGTGGCTCCAACGGTGCCAGAAAGCCCTCCATGAGTCAGATGCAGACCAGGCCAACGCCTACTGCTCCTCAGCCTCTGGGGGTCCCCACCCTGGCGCTGGCTGATGGGGCCTGCCCTGTCCCTAAGCCCAGGCGTGAACCCTCACCTGTTTTCTCAGCCTTCCATTTCCAGAGACTTTTCCTTTTGGCCTTCCAACTGGGGAATCCTGAGGCCCCCGCCATGACTCCCCCTACCGCCCTGGCCCAAATGGTACCTCTTGGAGCTGTGGACAAGCCTTGGAGTGAGAGAAACTTTTGTGCCCCCACTGAGGCCAGCCCCAGACTTGGGCACCCCAGAAGTCCAAACAGTGAGAGCCAGACACCCTGCCACAACCCTTCTCTCAACTCTCTCCAGGAAACCTCCCAAGCGCCCGGACGCCAGGGTGGGCCATGTCATCTTGGCGTGTTTTCCTGGTAGCTGTGACATGCTCCGAGGGAGAAAGGGCCCTTGGCCACAGGGCACAGGGCTGTCCGCAGAGCTGCTCAACGCCAGCCAATTCTCATGAGTGTTCTGCCCATATCGATCCTGATTTGGGTAGAACACTCGAGAGAATTGGCCAGAAAATGCCCAGTGAACTCGTTTCGGGTGCCGCACGTCTGCAGGCCGCCCCCTGGGCCTGGCCCAGGATTGCAAGTGGTTGCTACTGAACCATGCCAGAAAGCCCTCCAGGAGCCAGGCTCTTGCGAGGCCGATGCAGCTGCTCCTCAGCCTCTGGGGGCTCCCTCCCTGGCTGGCAGATGGGGCCGGGCCTGCCCCGAGGCCCGGGTACAACCCCTCGTCTACTTTCTCAGCCTTCCATTTCTAGGGTCCTGTCCCTTAGAGCCTCCAACTGGGGAACCATGAGACCCGCGCCACGACTCCGCCTACCATCCCAGCACAAAGGGGACCTTTCGGCGCTTTGGACAAGCCTCGGAGAGAGAGATACCTTCGTGGCCCCACTGAGGTCAGCCCCATCCTTGGGTGCCCCAGCCACCCAAAAAGTAGGAGGCGGACACCCAGCCAACATCCCTCCCTCAACTTGGCTCAGGAAAGCTCCCCTGCGTGGGGGCCCTAGGCTGGGCCATGTCAGCTCAGCGTGCTTTCCGGGTGGCCTTGACATGTCCCGAGTGAGAAAGGGCACTTGGCCATGGGGAACATAACAGTCGGCAGGGCTGTCCAAGCTGGCCTATTCTCACGAGCGTTCCACCCAAATTGATCTCAATTTGGGCAGAACCCTCATAAGAATTGGCTGGAAAATACCCAATGAACTCGCTTCAGGCACCCACGTCTGCAGGGCTGCCCCCTGGGCCTGGCCTGGCATCCCGAGTGGGCACGCCGAAACCCGCATAATGCCCTCCACGAGTCAGGCTCCAGCGAGGCCATCGCCTCCTGCAGCTCAACCCCTCATGACGTTGGAGATGGGGTGGGGCCTGCCCCGAGGCCAGGGCACAACCCCTCGCCCGCTTCCTCAGCCTTCCGTTTCCAGGGTCCTTTCCCTTGGGACCTCCACCTGGAGAACACTGACTCCCGTGCCACGACTCCCCCTCCCACCCCGGCCCAAAAGGTGCCTTTCAGCGCTTCGGACAAGCCTTAGAGCGAGAGAAACCTTTGGGCCCCCACTGTGGTCAGCCCCATCCTTGGCGCCCCAGCCGCCCCAAATGTCGGAGGCCCCAGGCCCCGACGCCAGGCCCCAAACCCTTCCTCAACTCTGTTCAGGGAAAGCGCCCCTGCGCTGGGACCCCCGGGTGGGCCATGTCATCTCAGTGAGTTTTCCGGGTGGCCACGACATGCCCCAAGCAAGAAAGTCTCCTTGGCCACGGGGAACATGGCCGTCCGCAGGGTTGCCCAATGCCCGCCAATTCTCACGAGAGTTCTCCCCAAATCGAACCCGATTTGGGCAGAACTCTCGTGAGAATTGGCCGGAAAATGTCCGTCAAACGCTTCAGGCACTGCACGCCTGAAGGGCCGCCCCCTAGGCCTGGCCCTGAATCCAGAGTAGTCCCACCCGAAACCCACTAGAAAGCCCTCCGGGAGTCAGGCTCCAGCACGGCTGATGCCTCCTGCACCTCAGCCTCCGGGTGTCCCCTCCCTAGCACTGGCAGATGAGGCCGGGCACAAAACCTCGCTTGCTTCCTCGGCCATCAGTTTCCAGTGCCCTATCCCTCAGGGCCTCCAACTGGGGAACCCTGAGACCTGCGCCACGACTCCCCCTACTGCCCCGGCGCTAACAGTGCCTTTCGGTACTATGGACTAGCCTCCTATGGAGAGAAACCTTCATGCCTCCACTGAGGTCAGCCTGATCCTTGGGGGCCGCAGCCACCCCAAAAGTCAGAGGTGGACGACCGGCCACAACCCCTCCCTCAACACTGCTCTGGGAAAGCTTCCCTGCCCCTGGGCCCCCGGGTGGGCAGCATGGTCTCCGCTCGTATTCCAGGTGGCCGTGTCATGCCCTAGTGAGAAAGGGCCCTCGGCCACGGGAAACAGGGCGGTCTGCAGGGCTGCTCCATGCCGGCCAATTCTTACGAGCATTCTTCTGCATAAATTGATCCCGATTTGGGCAGAACGCTGGTGAGAATTGGCCGGAAAACACCCGGTGAATTCACTTGGGGTGCCACATGTCTGCATGGCCACCACCTGGGCCTGGCCCGGCATCCTGAGAGGTTGCATCCGAACACCCCCAGAAAGCCCTCCGGGAGTCAGGCTGCAGCCAGGCCCACATCTCCTGCTCCTCAGCCTCTGGGGGTCCCCTCCCTGCTGCTGTCCCCTGGGGCCGGGCCTGCCACGAGGCCCAGGCTCCAAACCTCACCTCATTCCTCAGACTTCCGTTTCCAGGATGCTGTCCCTCTGGACTCCAACTGGGGAACCCTGCCTTTCAGAGCTACCTACTAGCCTTCGAGCAAGAGATACTTTCATTCCCCACAGACGCTAGTGCCATCCCTGTGTGCCCCATACACCAGAAAAGTCGGAGGCGGACGCCCGGCCACCACCCCTCCCTCAACTCTTTTCCGGAAAAGGGCCCCTTCGCCGGGGCACTGGGGTAGGCCATGTCATCTTGAATTGTTTTAGGGTGCCTGTGACGTGCCCCGAGAGACTCACACCCAATTCCTCCCAAGGATGGGAGCATCAGACTGACGGCAGGAGACAGCCTCTCAGCCAGGAGGAGACCGTTTCATTTGGTGCTCTCTAACACCCTCAGAGCTGTAGAAACCAGCATACTCTCCTGAGGACTTTCCTGCCAACTTTGCTCCTCCAAGCCAAAAGCTCTTGAGGAGCCTCCTGAGTCCCGCCCTCAACTCAGCCTTTGGGTGAGCGGATATTTGCACTGGCAGATCCGACATGCCTTGGCCCGAACACATAACCCTAACCCTACCCCTAACCCGACTCTAGCCCAGGTTGTGTGTTCAGGAGTCCATCTTCCAATGCCTGGTCCCCAAACCCTCCAGATGGGGAACCCCTGAGCTGTGCCCCATCATTTGACCTGATCCTGGGAGGATACCCTGCCATTTAGAAATGTGCTGGAGAAACCTGCATGCCTCCCTGAGACCACTGCCATCTCCAGCACTCTCAAGGGCCGGGAATCAGGAATCTCATGGTCCTGAAGACACATATCCTCAAATCAGGCCTCAGGATAGGTCACCACAGCACCACTAGATGCCCCTATGACCAAACCCTAACCCTAGGTTGGGTGTTCAGGCTTCCGTCCCCAGAGGCCTGGCTCCCTAGTCCTCCAGACTGGCGATGCCATATTCCCAATGCAGGACTCTGGCTGCCACTCATGACTAAACTGGACCACATGGCCCTGTGAAGCACCCTCCTCGCTGGAGATACCTCCATGCCCCCTAAAGCCACTGTCACCTTCCGAGGAACCCCACACCACAATCCCGGAGCTTGACGAGCTGCCAGAACAATGCCCTCAACTCAGCCCTCCGGAGAGCCTGACTCTGCCCTGGCACATCAGGCCTGCCATTATCCCTGGACCAAACACTCACCCTAGGTTGGGTGTTCAGGCTCCGGACCCCAGAGGGCTGACACCCAATTTCTCCAATAAGTGAGAGCATCAGAGTAATGACAGGACGCAGCCTCTCAGCCAGGAGGAGACCATTTCATTTGGTGCTCTCTAACACCCTCAGAGCTGTAGAAACAGGCATGCTCCCCTGAGGTCATTCCCGCCATTTTTGCCCCTTCAGTCCAAAAATCCAGGGCCTAGGAGCCTCCTGAGTCCTGCCCTCAACTCGGCCCTTGGGTGAGCCAGTATCTGTGCTGGCAGATCCGACATGTCTTGTCGCTAAGACATAAGCCTAACCCTAAGCCTAACCCTAACCCTAATGCTAACCCTAGCCCACATTGTGTGTTCAGGCATCCTTCCTCCAACACTTGGTCCCAAAACCCCCTAGATGGGGGACCCCTGAGCTGCACCCCATCATTGCACCTGATCCCATGAGGATACCCTGCCATTTAGAAAAATGCTGAACCTGCAGAGTGGGAGAAACCTGCATGCCTCCCTGAGGCCACCCCCACCTCTGGCGCCCCCAAGGCCCAGGAACCAGGAGTCTCATGGTCCTGCAGACATGCGCCCTCAACTCAGGCATCAGGATGGGTCACCATAGCACCAGCAGATCAGGGCTGCCCTGCCCCTACGTCCTAAACCTAACCCTAGGTGGGGTGTTCAGGCTTCCATCCCCAGAGGCCTGGCTACCTAGCTCTCCAGACTGGGGACCCCTTATTCCCAATGCAGGACTCTGGGTGCCATCCGCAAGGAAACTGGAACACATGGGCCTGTGCCAAACCCCTTGGATTACGGACCCCTTAGCGACATTGCTGGACTCCAACCACCACATGGGATGAAACCTTGCACTTTGGAGCTGCTGAGCCCTCAGAGGGAGAGAAACCTTCAATCCCCTGTAAAGCTACCCCCACGATTGGTGGCACCACAGTCCATAAAGCCAGTTTCTGAGGACACATGCCCTCAACTCAGCCCTGAGGGGATCCCATCTCAGCACCTACAGATTGGGCCTGCCATGTCCCTAGACCCTAACCCTAGGTGGGGTGTACAGCCTTCTGTACCCCAAGCCCATCAGACTGGGATGCCTGAGACTACCACCAGCACTACGCTGGCCTCCTAGGGCAAAATGGTGCCATTTGGAACTGTGCAGGAACCTCAGAGCAGGAGAAAACTGCATGCCCCCCAAGGACACCACCAGCTTCTTTGCCCCCCAGACACAAACCCAGACCACAACTCCTGCCTGATTCCCACCCTCCATTCAGCCAGGAGACCACCTCAATTCCAGCAGATCGGGCCTGCATGTCCCTAGGCCTTAACCCTAACTCTAGCTTGGATTTTCAGGCTTCCATCCCAAGAGGCCTGGCCACCATGCACCCCAGATTAAGGACTTCTGAGCAACACCACAGGACACAGCCTGTCACACGAGTGGAAACCTTGTGGTTTGGAGCTGCAATGAACCCTCAGAGGGGGAGAAACCTGCATGCCACCCTAAAGCCACCCCAACCATTGGCAGTCCCTCTGGCCATAGAGCTGGATTCCATCCTGCCACCAAATGCATACCCTCAACTCAGCCCATAGGGGATCCCACCTCAGCACTGGCAGATCGGGCCTGCCATGCCCCTAGCCCTAACCCTAGTTTGGGTTTTCAGGCTTCCATTCTGAGGGTCCAAGCAACAAAGCCCCCTGGATTAAGGAACATATACCCCAGGACTCCACTTGCCACACAGTAGGAACCTGTGACGTTTGGAGTTGTGCTGAACCCTCAGAGGGGGAGAAACCTGCCCCTATAAAGGCACTCCCACCATCTGCGGCCCCCCTGGTCATAAAACCTAATTCTGCTGAGCTTCTGAAAACATGCCCTCAACTCTGCCCTGAGGGGACCCCACCTCAACATCAGCAGATCGGACCACCATGCCCCTAGGCCCTTACCAGTACCCCTGTTCAGGTTTTCAGGCTTCTATCCCAAGGGGCCTGGCCCCCACGTTCCCCAGATTAAGGACTACTGAGTGACACTACAGGACTCCACCTGCCACATGGAAGGAAACCTTGTGGTTTGGAGCTGTGCCAAACCCTCAGATGGGGAGAAATCTGCCAGCCCCCGTAAGTCACCCCCATGGCCAAAAAACCGAATTCTGCTGCGACGCCAGATCAATGCCCTCAACTTGGCCCTTAGGGGAACCCGCATCAGCATGGGCACATTGGGCCTGCAATGCCCTTAGGCCCTTAACCTAACCCTAGGCATGCCCAGAGGCCTGCCCCCAAGCCCGCCAGATTGGGCACCTCTGGGACTCATGCCGGTATAGATTAAGGATGCCTCAGTGACACCCCAGGACTGCGTCTGCCACATGGGAGAAAACCGTGCCATTTGGAGCTCTGCAGAACCCTCAGGGTGGGAGAAACCTGCATGCAACCCTGAGGTCACCCCCAGCTTCTGTGGCACCCCTGGACACAAACTCGGAGTCAGACGTGCCACCTGAGACCCACCCTAAAGTCAGCCCACCAGGGAGCCCACCTCATCACCAGCAGATTGAGCATGCCATGGCCCTAGGCCCTTAACATAACTCTAGTTTCTGATTTCAGGCTTCCATCCCAAGAGGCCTGGCCCCCAAACTCCCCAGATTCAGGACCTCTTTGTAACAAGCCAGAAACCTAACCGCCATACAGGGGGAAGCCATGCCATTTGGAGATCCATAGTTCCCTCAGAGAGGGAGAAACCAGCATGCCCCTCGAAAGCAACCCCCACCATCAGCCATCCCTCTGGCCAGAAACCCTGACTCTTCTACATTGCAGGGCGCATTCCCTCAACTCAATCCCAAGGGTATCCCACCTCAGTGTCAGCAGATCACGCCTGCCATTCCCCAAGGCCATTATCCTAAACCTATGTTGCGTTTTCAGGCTTCCTTCACCAAGGGCCTGTCCCCCAAGCCCTATAGATTGGGAACCTTGGAGCCACACTGTAGGAGTCCAACTGCCACCCAGCAGGAAACTGTCCCTTTGGAGCTGTGCAGAATCCTCAGCACCAGAGAAACCTGCATGCTCCCATGAGAACTCCCCCATGCTCTGCAGACCCCTGGCTACAAACTCAAATTCTGATGCACCACCTGACCCCCATCTTCAACTCAGCTCCTTGGAGAACTCACCTCAGCACCAGCAGTTCAGGCCTGCCACGCCACTAGCTCAGCTCTCCTCAGGGACCCCTGTCAGCTCTAGGCAGACCTAGAACTCCCCTGCCTAGATCCCCTCTCCTTCTCAATTTACACTGGCCCAGGCATTCATGAGAAAGGGGAAAGCTACATCTTGGATGCTTAATACCTCCTTTCCTCTTCTGCCATATTTCTCTCCACTTACCTTTGTACCTAGGCAGACTCAAAGTAACATATCAATGGAACATGGACATGCTCTGAGATCTAATCTCTCATGGCAGCTTTCTGAGGGCTCCTTATGCAATAGGAAACTAGTGTATCCTGCCACTAGGGTGTTTCAAAATGATGAGCTACAGAACAGGAGAGCAAAGGTCATTCCAGTCTTACCTCAGTCTCATGAAGTAGAACATGGTCTTCTTCTTTCCTCCTTGACTTCAATTCCAATTTGTTTCCATGCAGTGTTCATTCCTTTGCTTCAGTGTTAATTGCGTGGATTTTGTGATATCCTCACCTGCATAGAACACCCAGAGCTCATCACAGCAAATACTCTCCCTAATAGCTGTCACCCATTTAACCCTTCCCCCCACAACCCTGTCCTCTAGCAACCCTCAGTTTGTGCTGTAGGTTAGAGTCTGTTTCCTCATTGGCCTTTCTCCCCTCACTATATTCATCTGTTATCTTTATGAAATTCCATAGAAGTCAAGTTATAGGCTTTTTGTCTTTTCTTACTGATTTTACTTAACTAAATCCACTGTAGATCCATCCACATCCCTGCAGATGGTAAGATTTCATCCTTTTTGAACCTGGCTCCTATTCCATTAAGATGTGGTAGAATGAATACACATACATACATACATACATACACAAACATGTATATAAATCTCTCTATATGTGTGTGTATACATATATGTGTATACATATATACATATATACACATATATATGTGTATATATAAATATATATATGTATATATATATATACATATATATAAAATAACTCATCAGTGAATGGACATTTGGACACCCTCCATTGTTTTACTATGGTTGATAATGCTGTTGTAAATATCACGGTGCTTGTGCCCCACTGAATGTGCATTTTTGTTCCCTTTAGGGAAATACCTAGTAGGGCAATTGCTGGATCCTAGTGTTGCTCAGTTCTTAGCCTTTGGAGGACATACCATATTCTTTTCCAGAGTGGCTGCAACAACCCGCATGCCCATCACCAGTGAAGGAGGGTTCCATTTTTTTTTTAAGATTTTATTTATTTATTTGATAGACAGAGATAACAAGTAGGCAGAGAGAGAGGGTGAATCAGGCTCCCCACTGAGCAGAGAGCCCAATGCGGGGCTCCATCCCAGGACCCTGGGATCATGACCTGAGCAGAAGGCAGTGGCTTAACCCACTGAGCCACCTAGGTACCCCCGAGGGTTCCACTTCATGCAGAACATTCCCTGCCAGCAATTTCCTAAGGAGGAAATGTAAAACCTGTGGGATAACTTGATTCACCAAGCGTCAGGCAAGCAGCCACAGAAATTCACCCCAGGGTTCCTGATGCCAAGTCCCTTGAAACCACCAGATTGCTTTTATCCAGGGAAATTCCCAAAGACTCTCCTTCTGACTACATCACCCATGAAACTGCAGAGAAAATACAGCATGTCCAACCATATATAGCCATTTGAGTGAAACTAGGAAGACATGCATCCCTTTTAAATTGTCCAAAGCTCCTTGGAATTATTTTGATTTTTCCCTAATTGGAACTCTTTAGAGGCAAAGACGAATCCATTAGGATACATCACCTTGGACAAAGGGGAAGCCATCATCCAAGTCTCTATCTGACCACAAACAGCCACATAACTCTAGATGTTGGCCATTCCACCACAGCCTAGGCCCAGTGGAATAAACACGGTTAGATGAAGGAATACTTTCTATGTTCAAAACACACACCAAGTCAATCTCATCTTCCCTGTCGAATCCAAGGGATTGCCTAGGAAAAAGATGTTCCAAATACCTTTGTATGCCAGAAATAAACAGAAAAAATGAGATCCCTGCCAGGTGGTCCCTGCAGAGAAACAGGAACTCTAGATTGCTTACAGCTGGTTCAGTGTGCCATTTGTGAGCTCCACTGGAGACAAGAGAAAAGCCCAGGAGGTTTAGGGTGAAGAGAACTTTTACCTCCCATCCTGACATGGATGTGACATTGTGCCCCATGGGCCTGCTGTTTTCTCTGAACGCTGATATCCTGAGACAAGCTGGATGATTGGCTCAGACGCTGATTTCCAAACTTCAGGTCTCGTGGAGCCAGAGTGAAGAAGGGTTGTCAGGTGCGGATAAGTAGGTGTCTCCCACCTAAAGCCTGCACACCTGCTCCAATTGCTGGGAGAAGAAGAGACACATGCTTGTTTCTTAAGTGGTCATTGACTTCCTTCTAACGCCGACCAATGCCCTTGTCCTTTTTGGAGAAACAAACATACTCTTCCAAACACTCAACTCCTCAATTCCAAATGCACCATGAGTTGGGTTTGGTTTCCCCTGGCTCCAGAGCCCAACTGGGAGGACCCTCCTGAACCATCCTGACAGCAGACAACGAGCAAACCTGGGGAAACAGGGCACAATGCTGAGTGGGGGCCCAGCTCCAGGGTTTCTTATGACCACTCTTGAGTCTGGAGAAACAGAGACTATACAGCTCACCACTCCAACCTGTAAAAACAAGCTGTGGTGCCTCACGTTTCAGGGTCTCTCACCCAGCACCACCCCCACTGCCCTCAAAGCCAGCAGGCTGCAGGGACTCCTCTCGGTGTGTTTCCCACTGGCTGTTCGCCCTGCCTCCAGTGGTGGCAAGCAGCATTGCCATGCCTTCCAGGGTCTCTCGCACCACGGCTCACCACTCCCTCCAGTGGCATGAATTGGCACTGCCGGGCCTTCCACAGACTCCTAATGCAGCTCACAAACCCTCCACAGGTCTAAAGCCACACTGGCACTGTCCCTCCAGATTGGGGACCTCTGGGTCACACCCCAGGAGTCCGCCTGCCACCCAGGAAGAAACTGTACCATTCGAAGCTGAGCAGAACCCTCAGAATGGAACAAACCCACATGCCTCCCTGAAGACACCCCCAACTTTCACAGTCTCTGCAGTCACAAACTCACAGCCTGATGTGCTTCCTGACCTCCATGTTCGACTCAGCCCCTGGGGATCCAGCCTCAGCACCAGGAGGTAGGGCCTGGATACCCCTAAGCCCTAACCCAGGCTTCCATGCCCAGAGACATGGCCAACAATCCCTCAGACTGGGAACCCCTGAGCCACAACCAAGGACTCCGCCTACCATCCAGGAGAAAACCATGCCATTTGGAGCTACCAAGAACCCTCAGACCAGGAGAAACCCACATGCATTCCAGAGGCCACCCTCACCTCTGATGGTCCACATGGCAACAAAACCGGAGATTGACATACCGCTTGACCCCCGTTGTTGACTCAACCCATGGGGGACCCCACCTCAGCAATGGAAGATTGGGCCTGCCATGCCCCTAGGCCCTAACCCTAATCCTACGTTGGCTTTTCAGGCTTCTGTCCCCAGAGACATAGCCCCCAAGCCCTCCAGACTGGGGACACCTGAGACACACCCCAGGACTCTGGCTGCCACCCAGGAAGAAACTGTGCCATTAGGAGCTGCCCAAAACCCGCAAAGCAGGAGAAACCTGCATGCCTCGCTAAAGCCACCCCCACCATTGGTGCCCCCCCCCCACCCCAGCCATGAAGCCAAATTCTTCCATGCCGCCAGACACATACCCTCAACTCAGCCCTGAGGGGAGCCTGCCTCAGCGTTGTCAGATAGGGCCTGCCATGCCCCTAGGCCCTAAGCCTAACCCTAGGGCTGAGGGCTGGCTCCCAAGCCCATCAGATTGGGGACGCCTAAGTCTCACACCAGCACACTGCCAGCTGCCTAGGGTGAAACTGTGCCATTTGGAGCTGCACAGAAAACTCAGAGCGGGAGAAAACTGTATGAACCTGGGCCACCCCCAGCATTTGCACACCCCCTAGACACAAACCAGAATTCCAATACACCACCTGACAACCACCCTCAACTCAGCCACCAGGGAGCCAGTCTCATCACCAGCATATCGACCCTGCCATGTCCCTAGGCCTAACCCTAACCTTAGTTTGGATTTTCAGGCTTACATCCCATGAGGCCAGGCCCCCAAGCCCCCTAGATTAAGGATCCCTGATCAAGAACCCAGGACTCCACCCACCATGCAGGAGGAAACCTTGTGGTAGGGAGCTGCTCCAAACCCTCAGAGGAGGAGAAACCTGCATGCCCCCTAAAGCCGCTCCCACCATCAGCAGACCCTCTGGCCATAAAGTTGGATTCTGCCTGGCACCAGACACATGCCTTCAACTCAGCCCTGAAGGGAGCCTGTCTTAGCACTGGAAGATTGGGTCTGTATTGCCCCTTGGCCCTAACTCTATCACTAATTTGGGTTCAGGCGTCCATTCTGAGGGGCTTGGCTCCCAAGCCCCCTGGATTAAGGACCTCTGAGTGACACTGCAGAACTCTGCCAGCCATGCATTATGAAACCGTACCATCTAGAGCTACTCTGAGCCCTTGGAGGGAGAGAAAGCTGCATGCCCCCCTTAAGATAACCCCAACCGTGGTGGTCCCCCTGGCCATAAAGCCAAATTCTGCCACACCACTGGATGTGTACCATCAACTAAGCCCCAAGGGGAGACCACTTCAGTGCTGGGAGATCAGTCATGCCATGCCACTGGGCCCTAACCCTAAATCTAGTTTGGGTTCTCAGGCCTCCATTCTGAAAGGCCTGGTCACCAAGCCCCCTGAATTATGGACCCATGACTCTGCCTGCCACCCAGGAGGAAACCATGCCCTTTGAAGCTGCACAAAACCCTCAGAACGGGAGAAACCTGCATGCCCCCATTGAGGTCATCCCTACCTTTGGCACCCCACCAGGCTACAAACAGAGTCTGTCGCTCAGCTGGGTTCCCTCCCTCATCTCTGAACCCAAAGAGCTCCAACAGGTGTCCCCTCCCTGACGCTGGCCCATGGAGACAGTCCTGACCTTGGCCTAGGCCCGAACCCTCGAATGCCTTCAAAGCCTTCTTTTTCCAGGGTTCTGTCCTCTACCTGGGGAACCCTGAGTCACGCGCCATGACTACCCCTACCACCTTGGCACAAACAGTGCCTTTCAGCACTTTGGACAAGCCTCAGAGCGAGAGAAACCTTCGTGCCCCCACTGAGGTGAGCCCCACCCTTGGGCGCCCAAGCCGCCCAAAAGGATGGAACGGAGGCAGACGCCCAGCCACCACCCCTCCCTCAACTCTGCTCTGGGAAAACGCCCCTGGCCGGGGTCCCCTGTGTGGGGCGCATCCTCTCGGCGCATTTACCGGGTGGCCACGACATGCCCCGAGCGAGAAAGGGCCCTTGGCCACGGGGAACAGGGCACTCCCCAGGGCTGCCCAATGCCGGCCAATTCTCACGAGCGCTCTGCCCAAATCAGGACCGATTTGGGCAGAACGCTCATGAGAATTGGCCGGAAAACACCCGGAGAACTCGCTTCGGGGGCCGCATGTCTCAGGGCTGCCCCCTGGGCCTGGCCTGGTCGCGTCCGAACCCCGCCAGAAAGCCTTCGGGGAGTCAGGCTCCTGTGAAGCCAATACTTCCTGCTCCTCAGCCTCCAGGGGTCCCCTCCCTGGCGCTGGGAAATGGGGCAGGGCCTGCCCTGAGGCCTGGGCAAGATCCCTCGCCTCCTTCCTCGGCCTTCTGTTTCTGGGGTCCTGTCCCGCTAGGCCTCCAACTGCGGAACGCTGAGTCCCTCACAACTAGTCCTCCGACCACCCCAGCGCAAACGGTTCCTTTCGGACCTGCGCACAAGCCTTTGAGTGAGAGATACATTCGTACCCCCACAGAGGCCAGCCACATCCCAGGGCGCCCCAGCCGCCCAAAAAGTCAGAGGACGACGCCCACCACCCATCCGTCAACTCTACTACAGGATAGCTCCCCTGCGCTGGGGCCCCTGGGTGGCCGCATCATCCCGGCACATTTTCCGGGTGGCTGCAACATGCCAGGAGTGAGAAAGGGCCCTCGGCCACGGGTTACAGGGCAGTCCCCAGGGCTGCCCAACGCCGGCCAATCCTGACAAGCATTCTGCCCTAATCAATCCCGGTTTTGGCAGAACGCTCATGAAAATTGGCCGGAAAATGCCCGGCAAACTCGCTTCTGGCGGCACACGACTGCAGGGCCACCCCCTGGGCCTGGCCCAGGATCCCAAGTGGTCGCGTCCAAACCCCAGCAGAAAGCCCTCCTGGAGTCAGGTACAGACGAGGCTAGTGTCTCCTGCTCTTCAGCCTCTGGGGGTCCCCTCCCTGGTGTCCGATGGGACTGAGACTGCTCCGAGGCCTGGGCAGGAACCCTCACCTGCTTCCTCAGCCTTCCACTTCCAGGGTCCTGTCCCTCGGGGCCTCCAACTGGGGAACCCTGAGTCACGCACCACAAGTCCCCTGACCACCCTGGTGCAAACGGTGCCTTTTGGAGCTGCGTACAAGCCTTTGAGCGAGAGATACATTCATTTCCCCACAGAGGCCAGCCCAATCCCTCGGCGCCACAGCCTCACGAAAAGTCAGAGGACCACGCCCGGCCACCACCCCTCCCTCAACCCTACTACGGGATAGCTCCATTGCGCCTGGGCCCCCGGGTGCCACGTCATCTCAGTGCGTTTTCTGGGTGGCCGTGACATGCCCTGAGTGAGAAAGGGCCCTCGGCCACAGGGAACAGGGCGGTCCAGAGGGCTGCCCAACACCGGCCAATTCTCACAAGCAATCTGCCCAAACTGATCCCAGTTTGGGCAGAATGCTTGTGAGAATTGGCCAGAACACACCCGGCAAAGGCAAATTCGCTTTGGGCGCTGCACGGCTGCAGGGCTGCACCCTAGCCAGGGATTCCGAGTGGTCACCGCCAAACTCCGCCAGAAATCCCGCCAGGAGTCTGGCTCCAGCGAGGCCAACGCCTCCTGCTCCTCAGCCTCCCGGGGTCCCCTCCCTGCCACTGGCAGACGGGACAGGGACAGTCCCGAGGCCCGGGCACGAACCCTCACCTGCTTCCTCAGCCTTCCATTTCCAGGGTCTTGTCCCTCGAGGCCTCCACCTGGGGAACCGTGAGTCCCGTGCTGGGACACCCCTACCACCCCGGTGCAATCGGTGCCTGTTGGAGCTGTGGAAAAGCCTCAGAAGGAGAGAAACCTTGGTGCCCGCACTGAGGCCAGCCCCAACATTGGGTGTCCCAGTGTCCCAAAAAGGCACAGAGGAGGACGCCCGGCCACAGGCCTTCCCTCAAGTCTGCTCCGGAAAGCTCCCCTGTGCTGGGCCGCTGGGTGGGCTGCGTTGTCTCGGCTCGTTTTGGGGTGGCTGCGACATGCCCTGAGCGAGAAAGGGCCCTCGGCCACAGGGTACAGGCCAGTCCACAGGCCCTCCCAATGCCAGCCATTCTCACAAGCATTCTGCCCACATTCATCACAATTTGGCCAGAACGCTCTTGAGAATTGGCCAGAAAATACCGGGTGAACTCGCCTCTGGCGTCGCATGTCTGCAGGACCGCCCCCTGGGCCTAGCCTGGGACCCCGATTCATCTTGGCACAAACCCCGCCAGAAATCCCTCCATGAGTCACGCATAGGCAAGGCTAATACCTCCTGCTTCTCAGCCTCCTGTGGTACCCTGCGTGGTATTGGCAGATGGTGCTTGCCATGCCCCTATTTCTGTGTCCTAGACCTCTCCTGGTTATTCAGTATTCCTTTTCCCGGGACCGTCCCTCTAATCCTCTCCTGGGGGAGCCCTGAAACACTCCCCATGAGTCCTCCTCCCACCTAAGTGGAAACAGTGCCTTTCGGAGCTGCAGAAACCTCTCATAGCGGGAGACACCTGCCTGTCCCCGCCACAAGGCCATCCCCCACTCATAGCAGCAGCCTCAGCTGCTGCTTTTTTCCTGATGGCCATGCCATGCACCAAGTGAGAAATTGCTCTAGTCCACGGGTTATAGGCAGTCCGATTAGCCCCCCAACATCAGCAAATTCTCACGATATGGATTTGGGCAGAATGCTCCTGAGAATTGGCCAGAAATTCCCTGGTGAACTCGCTTCCTGCAGTGCATGTCTACAGGGTCAGGGCCTTTGTCTAGATTCGGGTCCTCATTGTTCTCGACATGAACTCTGGGAAAGCCCTCTATGAGCCAGGTTATGCAAATCCAATGATTCTTGCTACTGAGCACCTAGGTGATTGCCTCTGTCCCAGAGGATCTGACCTACCATGCCCCCAAGGCTCTATATAAACCATAGTTTCAGTTTACATGCTTCCATTCCAAGGATCCTGGCCCCACAGCCTCCTGGATAAAGGAGGTCTGAGTGTGAGTGACACCCCACGCCTCCACATGCCACGTGGTAGGAATTCATGTTGATTGGAGCTGTGTCAAGCCCTCAAAAGGGGTGAAACCTGCATGCACCCATAAAGCTATCCTGACCATCAAGGCCCCCCTGGCCATAAAGCCATATACTGTGATGCCGAGGTATGCCTGCAATTCATCCCTGAGGGCAACCCACCTCAGATCCAGCAGATTTGTCCTACAATGACCCAAGGCCCTAACCTTAACCCTACTTTGAGTTTTCAGACTTCCATTCTGAGGAACCTGGCCCCCAGGTCGCCCGGATGAAGGATCGCTGAGAGACACCCCAGGATCCGCCCTCTACACGGATGGAAACCATGCCATTTGGAGCTGTGCTGAGCCCTCAGAGGGGGAGAAACCTGCATGTCCCCCTAAAGACACCACTACCATTGGTGGCCCCCCGGGGACAAGCCCTGATTCTTCGGGGTGGCCAGATGAATGTCCTAAACTGCGCCAGGATGGGAGCTTACTTCAGCTCTGTCAAATCATCCCTGCCATGTCCCTAGGCCCTAACCCTAACCCTAGGTGGGGTATATAGGCTTCGATACCCTGAGGCCTGGCCCCCACATCCACCATATTGGGGATACCTGAGATTTACCCCAGCATGCCCCAGTCTCCTAGGGCGAAGTGGTGCCATTAGAAGCTGCACAGATTGCTCGGAGTGGGGAAACTGGCATGCTCCCTGAGGCCACCCCCAGCGTCTGTGACCCCCTGGATTCAAACCCAGAATCCACGCCCACACCTGGTGCCCAACCTCAACTTAGCCCACCGTGGAACCTACCTCAGTACTGGCAGATTGGGCCTGCCATGCCCCTATGCCCTTACCATAACCCTAGTTTGGGTTTTCAGGCTTCCATCCAAAGAGACCTGGCCCCATGTCCCCCATATTATGGACTACTGAGTGACACCAAAGGACTCCACCCACCACGTGGTAGGAGAGCTTGTGGTTTGGGGCTGCACCAAATCCTCAGATGGGGAGAAACCTGTAAACCCCCCTAAAGCCACCCTCACCACGAGAGGACCCCATGGCCATAAAACGGGAAACTGCTGTGCCTCCAGACGCATGCCCTGGACTCAGCCCTGAGGGAAGCCCACATCAGCACTGATACATTGGGCCTGCCATGCCCTTAGGCCCTAAAAACTAACCCTAGGTGGGGTGGACAAGCTTCCATGCCCAGAGGCCTGTTCCCCAAGCCTGCTGATGGGCACCTCTGAGACTCATGCTGGCATAGATTAAGGACACCTCAGTGACACTCCAGGACTGCGCCCCCACACCCATGAGGAAATCATGCCCTTTGGAGCTCTTCA
This sequence comes from Mustela nivalis, assembly GCF_964662115.1. NCBI lineage: Eukaryota > Metazoa > Chordata > Mammalia > Carnivora > Mustelidae > Mustela > Mustela nivalis. The sequence continues at coordinate 68,054,650 of NC_139023.1, read as the reverse complement.
GAACCCTCAGACTGGGAGAAACATGCATGCCACTCTGAGGACACCCCCAGCTTCTATAGCTGCCCTGAACACAAACTCGGAGTCTGATGTGTTGCCTGATGCCCACCTTGACGTCAGCCCACTGGGAAGCCCACCTCAGCACCAACAGATAGAGCCTGCCTTGCCCTGAGCCCCTTACCATAACTCTAGTTTCTGTTTTCAGGCTTCCACCCCAAGAAGCCTGACCCCCCAAACTCCCCAGATGGGGAGTTTAAGCAGAACCCAAGAATCCAACTGTCATGCAGGGGCAGGCTGTGCCATTTGGAGCTCCACAGTGCCCTCAGAGAGGAAAAAAACTGCATGCCCTTCTAATCCACTCCCACCATTAGTGGTCCCGCTGGCCAGAAACACCGATTCTGCCACACTACAGGACACATTCCCTCAACTCAACCCTGAGGGGAGCCCGCATCAATGCCAGCAGAACAGACCTGCCATTCCCTAAGGCCATAACCCTAACCCTAAATTGCGTTTTCAGGCTTCCTTCTACAGGGGCCTGTCCCCCAAGCCCTCTGGGTTGGGATCCCTGGAGTCACACTGTAGGAATCCACCTGCCACTCACCAGGAAACCAGTCCATTTGGAGCTGCACAAAACCCTCAGATCTGGAGAAACCTGTGTGTCCCCATGAGTACTCCCTCACATTCTGCAGCCCCCCAGAGCCTGATGCACCACCTGACCCCCATCCTCAACTCAGCTCCTCAGGGAACCCATCTCTGGACCAGCAGTTTGGGCCTGCCACACCCATAGCTCAGCTCTCCTCAGGGACCTCTGTCAGCTCTAGGCGACTTGAAACTCCCCTGCCTGCCGCAAAGCTCTGGGATCCCCCCTCCTTCTTCTCAATTTACACCAGCCCAAGGCTTCATGAGAAAGGGGGAAGGCTACCTCCTGAATGCTTAACACCTCCTGTCCTCGTCTGCCTTATTTCTCTCCACTTACCTTTGTACCTGGGCAAACTGGAAGGAACATATCGATGGAACATGGACATGCTCTGACATCTGAATCTTTCCCGGCAGCTTTCTGAGGGCTCCTTGTGCAATTAGAAACTAGTGTATCCTACTACTGTGTGTTTGAAAATGATCATCGACAGAACAGGAGAGCAAAAATCACTCCACTTTTACCTCACCCTTCATGACGTAGAACATGGTCTTCTTTCCTTCCTTGACTTCAATTCCAATTTGCTTCCATGTAGTGTTAATTCCTTTGCTTCAGGGGTAGGATTTTGTGATTCTTCACCTGCACAGAACACCCAGCGCTCATCACAAGTACCCTCCCTAACAGCCGTCATCAATTTAACCCTTCCCCTCCACTCCCCTGCCCTCTAGCAAACCTCAGTTTGTGCTCTAAGTTTGAGTCTGTTTCATCATTAACCTATCTTTCTCCCCTCATTATGTTCATCTGCTTTCTTTCTGAAAATCCATAGAAGTCAAATTATAGGCTATTGGTCTTTTCTCACTGATTTTGCTTAGCTAAATCCACTCTAACTCCATCCACATCCTCGCAAATGGTAAGATTTCATTCTTTCTAAACCTGGCTCCTACTCCTTTAAGAAGATGTGGGAGATTATAGATCTACATTCATATATATATATATATATATATATATAATTCATCATTGGGACTCTCTCCATCATTTTACTATGGTTGATAATGTTGGTGTCAGTATCACGGTGCTTCGGTGCTTGTACCCCATTGAATGTGCATTTTTGTGCCCTTTAGGGAAATATCTTGGAGGGCAACTGCTGGATCCCAGGGCGCTGTTCAGTTCTTAGCTTATGGAGGAACCACCATACTCTTTTCCAGAGTGGCTGCAACAACCCCCATGCCCACCAACAGTGCAGGAGGGTTCCACTTTAAGCAGAACATACCCTGCCAGCAATTTCCTAAGGAGAAAACAGAAAACCTGGGGGATAACATGACTCACCCAGCGTCTGGCAAGCAGCCCCAGAAATTCACCCCAGGATTCCTGATGCCATGCCCTGGGAAGCCGTCAGAATGCCTCTATCCAGTGGAATTCCCAAAGACTCTCCTTCTGACTTCACCACCCATGAAACTTCAGAGAAAGGATGCCATGGCCAACTCTCTGGATGGTCCACCAAGTGAAACTAGAAAGTCAAGCTTCCCTTTTCAATCACCCAAGGCTCTTTGGAATCCTTTGGAATTTTCCCTCTGCCCTCATCAGAACTCTTTGGATAAAAAAAGATGAATCCATTGGGATACATCACCTTGGACAAAGGAGAAGCCATCCTCCAAGCCTCTATCTGACCACAAACAGGCACCTCACTCTAGATGCCGGCCATTCCACTAAAGCCTAGGACCAATGGAATAAACACTGTTACACGAAGGAATGCATTCTAGGTTCCAAACACACACTGAGTCCATCTCATCTTCCCTTTAGAATCCAAGGGTTTGCCTAGGAAATAGATGTTCCAAATACCTTTGTAAGGCAGAAATAAACAGAGAAAATGAGATCCCCTGCCAGGTACTCCCTCCAGGGAAACTTGGGAACTCTAGCATCCACTCGCCATTGCTGATAGCTGCATTAGTGTGACTTTTTGGCTCCACTGGAGATGAGAGAAAACCCAGGATGTTTGGGGTGAAAGAGAAGTTTTACCTCCCATCCTGGCATGGATATGATATTGTGCCCCATGGACCTGCTGTATTCTCTGAACACTGATGTTCTGGGACAAGTTGCATGACTGATTCAGATGCTGATTTTCAAACTTCAGGTCTCGTGGAGCCAGAGTGAAGAAGGGTTGTCAGGTGGGCATAAGCAGGAACCTCCCACCTAAAGCCTGCACACCTGCTCCAATTCCCAGGAGGAGAAACACATGCTTGTGTTTTCTTAAGTGGTCATTAACTTCCTTCTAAAGCTGGCCGATGCCCTTGTCCTTTTTGGAGAAGAAATATACTCCTCCAAACTAACACTCAAATCCTTGGTTCCAAAGGCACCATGTGTCAGGTTTGGTTCCCCCTGGCTCCAGACACCCCCTACTGAACCATCCTGACAGCAAATTACCTGGGGCACTACCCAGCACAAACCAGGCGCAACAGGGCACAGTGCTGTGTGTGGGACTGGCTCCAGCGGTTGTTACCACCACTCTTGAGCCTGGAGAAACAGAGTCTTCAGCTCAACACTCCATCCTGTAAAAACAAGCTGCAGTGCCTCATGTTTCAGGGTCTCTCACCCAGCACCTCCCCACTGCCCTCAGAGCCAGCAGGCTGCAGGGACTCCTCTTCTGGTGTGTTTCCCACTGGCAGCTTGCCTCTGCCTCCAGTCTTGGCAAGCAGCATTGCCACGCCTACCACGGTCTCTTGCACCACAGCTCACCACACCCTCCAGTGGCGTGAGTCGGCACTGTTGGGCCTTCCACAGACTCCTAATGCAGCTCACAAAACCTCCACAGGTCTAAAGCCACACTGGCACTGTCCTTCAGATTGGGGACCTCTGGGCCACACCCCAGGAGTCCGCCTGCCACCCAGGAAGAAATCGTGCCATTCGAAGCTATGCAGAACCCTAGGAGTGGAACAACCTGCATGCCTCCCTGAGGACACCCCCAACCACACCGCCCCCCCCCCCCGTCACAAACTCACAGCCTGATGTGCTTCCTGACCACTGTGTTTGACTCAGCCTCCAGGGTTCTCACCTCTGCACCAGTAGATCAGGCCTAGATACCCCTAAGCCCTAACCCAAATCCTAGTTTATGTTTTCAGGCTTCTGGGCCCAGAGATCTGGCCAACAAACCCTCCAGATTGGGAACCCCAGAGCCAAACCTAAGGACTCCACCTGCCATCCAGGAGGAAACCCTTCCATTCGGAGCTGCCCAGAACCCTCAGATAGCGAAAGAGCCACATGCATTCCTGAGGCCACCTTCACCACAGACAGACCACATGACAACAAAACCCAAAGCCTGGAGTGTTGCTTGACTATGGTTCTTAACTCAGTCCATCAGGGAACCTGCCTCAGCACCGGCAGATTGGGTCTGACATGCCCCTAGGCCCTAACCCTAACCCTTCAGTGGCTTTTCAGGCTTCTGTCCCCAGAGAACTGGCCCCCAACTCCACCAGACTGGGGACACCTGAGCCACACCCCAGGACTCTGGCTGCCACCCAGGAAGAAACAGTGCCCATCAGAGCTGTGCAAAACCCTCAGAGCAGGAGAAACACACATGCCCTCCTGAATCCATCCCAACAATCAGTGGCCCCTAGCCATAAAGCCAGATTCTATCACAGTGCTGGACAGATGCCCTCCACTCAGCCCTGAGGGGAGCCTGCCTCATCACTGGCAGATCGGGCCTGTAATGCCCCTAAGCCTGAACTCTAACCCTAGTTTGTGTTTTCAGGCTTCCATGCCCAGTGACCTGGCCAAAAAGCCCTCCAGATTGAGAACCCCTGAACAACACCTAAGGACTCCACCTGCCATCCAGGAGGAAACCCCTCCGTTCAGAGCTGCCCAGAACCCTCAGATCGCGAAAGAGCCACATGCATTCCTGAGGCCACCTTCAATGCAGACAGCCCAAGCCCGATGTGCCGCTTGACTCCCATTCTTGACTCAGCCCATCAGGGAACCCGCCTCAGTACTAGCAGATTGGGTCTGCTATGCCCCTAGGCCCTAACCCTAACCCTACAATGGCTTTTCAGGCTTCCATCCCCAGAGAACTGGCCCCCAACCCCTCCAGATTGGGGACACCTGAGCCACACCCCAGGACTCTGGCTGCAACCCAGGAGGAAACTATGCCCATCAAGGCTGCACGAAACCCTCAGAGAAGGAGAAAACTGCACTCCCTCCTAAAGCCACTGCAACCTTCAGCAGCCCCCAGCCATAAAGCTGGATTCTGCTGCAGTGCTGGACAGATGCCCTCCACTCAGCCCTGAGCAAAGCCCATCTCAGCGCTGGCAGATCGGGCCTGTAATGCCCCTAGTCCCTAACACTAACCCTAGTTTGGGTTTTCAGGCTTCCATTATGAGGGGCCTGGTCACCCAGCCCCACAGATTAAGGACCCATGAGCTACACCGAGGACTCTGCCTGCCACGTGGTAGGAACCTGTGCCATTTGGAGATGCACCGCTTAACATGGGAGGAACCTTCATGCGCCCCTAAAGCTACTCCCATAATCGGTGGCCCCCTGGCCATAAAGACAGATTCTGCCAGGCCACTGGACACATGTCCTCAACATAGCCCTGAGGGGAGCCCACCCAGTGCCAGCAGAGCAGTCATGCAATGCCCCTAGGCCTTAACCCTAACCCTAGTTTAGGTTTTCAAGCTCCATTCCGCTGAGCCTGCCACCTGGCCCCATAGATTAAAGACCCCTGAGCTACACCCCAGGACTCCACCCACCATGCTATAGGAACCCATGCCATTTGGGGCTGGATTGAACCCCTAACAGGGGAGAACCTGCATGACCCCCTAAAGCCACTCCCAAAATCGGCATCCCCACTGACCACGCCACCAGACGCATGCCCTCAACTCAGCCCTGAGGGGAGCCCACCTCAGCACAGGCAGATTGGACCTGTAATGCCCCTAGACCCTAACCCTAACACTAGTTTCAGTTTTCGGACTTCCATTCCAAGGGGTCTGACTCCTATGCCAACCAGATTAAAGACCCCTGAGTGAAACTTTAAAACTCCAGCAACCAGGTGGTAGGAAACCATGCCATTTGGAGCTGCACCAAACCCTCAGAGGGGGAGAAACCTGCAAGTCCCCCTAAAGCCACCCCCACAATGAGAGGCCCCATTGACCATAAAACCGGATTTTTCTGCACTGCTGGAAGCATGCCCTGAACTCAGCCCTGAGGGGAGCCCACATCAGCACCAGCCCATTGGGCCTTCCATGTCCTTAGGCCCTAACACTAACCCTAGGTGGGGTGTTCAGGCTTCCATGCCCGGAGGCCTGTTCTCCAAGCCCGCCAGATTGGGCATATCTGAGACTCACACTGGAACAGATTAAGGATGCCTCAGTGATACCCCAGGACTGTGGCTGCCATTCGGGAGGAAACTGTGCCCTTTAGAGCTCTGCAGAACCGTCAGGCTAGGAGAAACCTGCATACCATCCTGAGGACACCCCCAGCTTCTATAGCCTCCCTGGACACAAACTCAGAGTCTGATGTGCCACCTGATGCCCATCCTGACATCAGCCCACTGGGGAGCCCTCCTCAGCACCAGCAGATCAAGCCTGCCATGCCCAAAGGCCCTTACCATAACTGTAGTTTCTGTTTTCATGCTTCCATCCCAAGAGGCCTGGCCCCCAAACTTCCCAGATTAAGGGCATCTCTGTGACAACCCAGGAAACTGGCTGCCATGCGGGGGGGAAACTGTGCCATTTGGAGCTCCACAGTGCCCTCAGAGAGGAAGATACCTTTATATGCTTCTAAAGCCACCCTCAAAATCAGAGGTCCCCCTGGCAAGAACCCCCGATTCTGCTGGACTGCCAGACACATCCCCTAAACTCGACCCTGAGGGGAGCAAGCCTTCGAGCTGGTGGATTGGGCCTGCCATGTGCCTACACCCTGCCCATAACCCTCTGTTGGGTTTTCAGACATCCTTACCCAGGGGCATATCCCACAAGCCCTCAATTTGGGGAAAACTGAAACAAACCCCATGAGTCAACCTGCCACCGGGAAGGAAACTGTGCCCTTTGGAACTGTGGAAAACACTCAGACCGAGAGAAAACTGTATGCCCTCATGAGGCCATCCCCAACTTTTGGTGCCTCACCTGGCCGAAAACTCGGAGGCTGACACCCAGCCAGAACCCCTCCCTCGACTCTGCTCTCAGAAAGCTACCCTGGGCAGGGTCCCTCAGAGGGGCCGCATGGTCACAGCCCATGTTTTCAATGGCAGAGACACACACCAAGCCCGTGATCACTCTAGACCACAGAGTGAGAGGTGGGCCCAAATCACCACGCAATGCCGGCCAATTCTCACAAGCTTTCTGCCCAAATTGAAATCGATTTGAGCAGAAAGCTTGTGAGAATTGGCCAGAAAACCCCCAGAGAACTCGCTTCTGTGGTGCATGACAGAGTTGAGGGAGGGGTTCTCGCTGGGCATCAGCCTCTGAGTTTTCAACCCAGTGTGGCATGGAAGGTTGGAGACGGCCTCAGTGGGGGCTAGAAGGTTTCTCTTGCCCTGAGGGTATTCCGCAGCTCAGAAAGGCACAGGTTCCTCCTGGGTGGCAGGTGGACTCATGGGGTGTAACTCAGGGTTTCCCAATTGGAGGGTTCAGGGAAGAGACCCCTGGGGAAGGAATACTGAAAACCGAACCAAGGGTTAGGCCCAGCACCTAGGGTCATAGCAGGCCTGAACCACCAGTGCTGGGGTGCAAACACTAGAGGGTGAGAAGCAGGAGGCATTAGCCTAGCGTGTGCCTGACTCACAGAGGGAGTTCTCACAGGATTCGGGCCATGACCACTCGGGACACCAGGCCAGGCCCAGACAAAAGCCATGCAAACAGGCGCTGCAGGAAGCGAGTTTGCCAGGGGTTTTCTGGCCAATTCTCGCCACCCTTCTGCCCAAATCGATATCAATTTGCAAAGAAGATTGTGGGAATTGGCCGGTGTTGGATTGCAATTCGGGCCGTACTGTCACCTGTGGTCTAGAGTGATAATTCTTCCAATGCGTGTAGCGGCTACCTAGGAAATGGGCAGTATCCATGCAGCTACCCTGAGGGCCCCCGCGCAGGGCAGCTTTCCCGGGAGAAAGTTGAGGGAGGAGTTCTACTGGGCATCAGGCTCCAAGTTTTGGCCCAGTAAGGCGCCGAAGGTGGGGGATGGCCTCAGTGGAGGCATGCTGGTTTTCTCCTGCTCTGAGTGTTTTCTGCAGCTCCAAACAGCACTGACTCTTCTCATGTGGCAGGCAGATTTATGGTGTGTGTTTCAGGATTCCCCCAGTTGAGGGCTCGAGGGATAGGCCCCTGGGTAAGGAAGACTGAACAACCAACTGAGGGTTAGGGCCAGTGCCGAGGGGCATGGCAGGCCAGATCTCCCAGCGCAGGGAAGGCAACCCAGGAGGATAAGGAGCAGGAGGCGTTGGCCTTGCATGCGTCTGACTCATTGAGGGCTTTCTCACAGGGTTCTAGCTGTGACCCCTAACTTATCTCTGCCCCAAGAAAGCACCCCTGGGCTGGGGCCCTCGGGGGCGCTGCATTGTCATGGCCCATTTCCCAGGGGGCCTCCACACTCACCAAATGAAAAAGGGCTCTAGACCACGGGTAACAGTGGGGCCCAAGTCGCCACCCAACATTGGCCAATTTTCACAAGCTTTCTGCCCAGCTCAATTTCGATTTGGGCAGAAGTCTCATGAGAATTGGCCAGAAAATCCCCTGCAAACTCGATTCCAGCAGCACGGTCCTGCAGTGATGCTGCTTGGGCCTGGCCCGGGGTCCCTTGTGGTCACCCACTGAACCCTGTGAGAAAGCGCTCTACAAGGCAGATGCCTGCGACACCAATGCCTCCCACTTCTGAGCCCCCTGGGGTGCCCACTCTGGCTCTGGTGGATCAGGCCTGCCATGCCCCTAGGCCCTGGCCGTAACCCTCCATTGGTTTTTCAGGCTCCTATCCCAAGGGGCCTGTCCCATGAGACCTCCAGGCTGGGGACCCTGGAGCCACACCCCAGGACTCCGCCTGCCGCCCCAGGAGGAAACTGTGCCATTTTGAGCTGCACAAAACCCTCAGAGTGGGAATAACCTGCATGCCCCCTGGGATGCCCCCACCTTCGGTGCCCCACTGGGCCTCAAACACAGAGCCTGATGCTCAGCCTGAGCCCCTCCCTCAACTCTGTCCCTGGGAAGCTCCCCTCAGCTGGGTCCCACATGGGGCCCGCCTGCTCCTGGCCAAGTCCCCTGATGGTCACAACACTCACCTAGCCAGAAAGTGCTCCAAACAGCAGGCTGGATTGTGGCCCAAGCAGACACACAATGCCAGCCAACTCTCACGAGCTTTCTGCTCATATTGATATCAATTTGGGCAGAAAGCTTGTGAGAATGGGCAGAAACACCCGGTGACCTCCCTTCTGGCTGTGCGGACATTCAGGGGAACCACCTGTGCCTAGCCCAAGGTCCCGAGTAGTCACGGCCCTAACCTTGCAAGAAAGCACTCTAAAAGCCAGGCACACGCATGGACAAACCCTCCCTCAACTCAGCCACCTGGGGCACTGGTCTCAATATTGGCAGTTCGGCCTGTCATGCCCCTAGGCCCTAACCTGAACCCTATATTGGGTTTTCAGGCTTCCGTCCCTGGGGGCCTTTGCCCCAAACCCTCCTAATTGGGGACCCCAGAGCCACACCCCACAAATCCACCTGCCACCCAGATGGAAACTCTGCCATTTGGAGCTGTGCACAACCCTCTGACGGGGAGAAATCTGTATGTCCCCCTGAGGCAATCCACAAACTTGGCACCCTCTGCCCCCAGCCACCAACCTGGAGCCTGATGCACCACGTGACCCCTGTCCTCAACTCCAACCCTGGAGGATCCTACCTCTGCACCGGCAAATCAGGCCTCCCATCCCCATAGGCCCTAACACTAACTCTATGTTGGGTTTTCATGCCTCCATCCTACAGACATGGCCCCTAGCTCACCAGATTGGGGACCCCTGATACTCAGGCCTGGACTGCACCTGCAGCCCTGGAAGAAACTGTGCCATTTGGAGCTTCTCAGAACCCTCAGGCCAGGAGAAACCTGCATGTTTCCCAGAGGGCACCCCCACCTTCGGTGGCACCCTTGGCCACCAATCCAGAGCCTGACATGCTGCTTGATCACCATCCTCAACTCTGACCCCCAAAACTCTGCCTTAGTGTCAGCAGATTGGGCCTGCAATGTCCATAGCCCCTAACCTTATTCCTAGGTTGCATTTTCAGGTTTCCATCCCCAGGGACCTGCCCCCCAAGCCCTCTAGATTGGGAACTCCAGAGCCACACCCTAGAAGTCCACCTGCACCCAGGAGGAAACCAGTCTATTTGGAGCTGCATAGAACCCTCAGAGCTGGATAATCCTGCATGCTCCCATGAGGACTCCCCCGCCTTCTGCACCCTCCCCCAGCTACAAACCCGGAGGCTGACACACCGCCTGACCCCCTTCTTCAACTCAGCCCCCTGGGGAACCCACCTCAGCACCAACAGTTCTGCCCTTCCATGCCTCTAGCTCAGCTCTCCTCAGGGACCTGTCAGCTCTAGACAGACCAAGAGCTCCCCTCTCTGCCATAAAGATCTGGGATCCCCCCTTCCTTCTTCTAAAATTATGCTGGCCCATGTCTTTCATGAGAAAGGGAAAAGACTACCTCCTGAATGCTCAATAACTCCTTTTCTCTTCTGCCATATTTCTCTCCACTTACCTTTGTACCTGGGCAAACTGAAAGGAACATGTCAATGGAACATGGACATGCTCTGAAATCTGAATCTTTCATGGCAGCTTTCTGAGGATTCCTTATGCGATCAGAAACTAGTGTATCCTACCACAGTGTGTTTGAAAATGATCATCTACAGAACAGGAGAGTGAAAATGACTCCATTTTTACCTCACTTTTCATGAAGTAGAACATGCATTTAGGGAGAAAAGGTACAAACTCTGAGTGCGCACACGACCTGAATTTCTGCCCAACACTGGCCAATTCTCATGACCTTTCTACCCAAATCAGTATGGATCTGGGCAGAAAGCGTATGAGAATTGCCAGGAAACCCACGGCAAACTCACCTCCAGCAGCAGGGGCCTTCAGGGGAGCTGCCTTAGCCCTATCCAAGTGCCCTGAAGGCCAAGCACACATGTGGCCTGAATTGCCTCAGAAGGCCAGCCACAACTGCCCTCTACTCAGCCCCCTGGGGAGCCCTGCCTCACTGCTGGCATACTGGGCTTGCCATGCTCCTACGCCCTAACCCTAACCCTAGGTTTGGTGTTCATGCTTCCATCTCCAGGGGCCTGGCCCCCAAGCCCAACAGATTAGGGAAACCTGACCCACACTACAGGTCTCTGCCTGCCACCCAGGAGGGAACCGTATTTTTGCAGCTGTGCAAAACCTGCTGAGCAGGAGAAACCTGCATGCCTCTGTGAGGCCACCACCACCATCCCCGCACCAGGCCACACACCTGGAGCTTGATACTCAGCCTCACCCCCTCCCTCAACTCTGCCCTCAGGGAGCTTGCCTCAGCGGGGGCCATCAGGGGAGCTGTGTGGGTGCAGCCTTATGGTCCTGGACAGTTGCAATACCCACCTAGTAAGAAAGCTCTTCACATGCCAGGGTCGCATATGGCCCGAGTCACCACACAATGCCAACCAATGCTCACGGGCTTTCTGCCCAAATTGATATTGATTAGGCAGAAAGCTCATCAGAATTGGCCAAAAACCCGGAGCCTGACACCTGGCCTCAACTCAGCCCCATGGGGATCCCGCCTCAGCACCAGCAGATCGGGGCTGCCATACCCCTAAGTCCTAACCCTAAGCTGGGATTTGGGGCTTTTGTCCCCAGAGACCTGGCCCCCAAGACCTCCAGACTGGAACCCCTGAGCCAACCACAGGACTCCAGCTGTATTCCAGAAAGAAATCATGCCAGTGTAGATGTGCATAACTATCCAAGTTGGAGAAACCTGCATGTCTACTAAGGTCACCTCCACCATCAGCAGTCCCTGTGTACACAAACCCTCAGGGTGCCACTCATCCTGACTACCATGCTCAACTCAGGCACCAGAGCAGCTCACCTCTGCGCTGGCGTGTCATGCCTGTCAGGACCCTGGGCCCTAATCCTAAACCTATATTGGGTTGTCAGGCTTCCATCCCCTGAGGCCTGGCACCCAAGCCCTCAGAAGGGAATCCATGAGTCACACCATAGTACTCCAGCTGCCCCCAGAAGAGAACTGTGCCAACTGGAGCTGCACAAAACCCTCCGAGCAGGAGAAACCTGCAGTACCCCTGAGGTCACCCCTACCATCAGCAGCCCCCCTGAACCCAAATCTGCAGGCTGATACTCAGCCTGAACCCCGCCCTCCAGTCAGCCCCCTTGGGAGTTCACCTCAGTGCTGGCTGATCGAGCATGCCATTCCCTAGGCCCTAACCCTAACCCTAGGTTGGGTTTTCAGGCTTCCATTCTCAGAGTCCTGGCCTCCAAGCCCTCCAGATTGGGAACCCCTGATCCACACCACAGGTCTCCACTTGTCCCCAAGAAGGAAGCCATGCCGTTTGAAGTTGTGTAAAAACCTCTAAGCAGGAGAATCCTGCATGGCCCCCTGAGGCCATCCCCACTTTCAGCCCCCCAACCCTGGACACAAAACTGCAGCCTGACTCTCACCCTGACCCCTGTCCTAAACTCATCCCACTGGGGAGCTCACCTCAGTGCCTGCAGATCGGGCCTGCCAGGCCCCTAGGCCCTAATCCTAACCCTCGGTTTGGTTTTCAGACTTCCTTTCCCAGTGATCTGGCAATGATGCCCTCCAGATTGGGGAAACCTGAGCCACACCACAGGACTCCACTTACCACCTGGAAGGAAACCGAGCCATTTGGAACTGTGTGAAAACCTCAGAGCAGGAGAAACCTGCATGCCCCCCAGAAGCCACCCACACCTTCATTGGCCTCCCTGGCCAGAAACCCGGATCCTGACACTCAGCCTGACCTCCATCCTCAACACACTGCCCCCTCTTGTGATCCTCACCATAGCACTGACAGCTTGGATTGCCATTCCCCTAGGCCCTAACACTGACCCTTTGTTGGATTCTTAGTGTTCCAACCCCAGAGGCCTGTCTCCAAAGCACCAAGGACTGGATGTACCTGAGCAATACCAAAGGACTCAACCTGCCACCCAGAAGGAAACCCTGCCATTTGGAACTCGGGAAATGAATCAGAGCAGGAGAAATATCATGCCCACCTGATACCACCAGCAGTTTCATCGGCCATCTTCTAAATCCCAGAGCCTGACACTCACTGTGACCCATATCCTCAACTGAGTCTACCAGGAAACATTCCATAGCACCAGCAGATCAGTCCTGTCATTCCCCAAGGCCCTAACTCTAAACCAAGGTTAGGTTTTCAGGTTCTGACCCCAAAAGCCTGGCCCGCATGCTATCCAGACTGGGGACACCTGAGTTATACCAGAGGACTCTGCCTGCCACCCAGATAGATACCGTGCAAGTTGGAACTCTACAATGGATTCAGATCTGGGTAAATGTGCATACCCACCTGAATCCACCCCTATATTCAGCAGCCCCTAGACATTAACCTAGAGACTGATAACCCCCGTGACCCATGCCCTCAATTCAGCCCCCTGGGATGTTCACCACAGGGATGGAAGATCAGGCCTGCCATGCCACTAGCCCCTAACCTTAACCTTAGGTTGCTTTTTAAAGGATCACTCCCAGAGGCCTGGCTCCAAATCCCAGGAAATTATTCACCAGAGTGATGCAGAGGACTGGTGAACAAAGTCAGAAATCATGTCTTTTTAAACTCCAGTATGGATTTGGAGCAAGAGAAATTTGAATGAAATCTCAATCTTAATACCATACTGAGCATAGTATTGAGCCTGATACTCTCCTTATTTCTTTCCCTCAATTCAGAGCTTGTGAAGGTTTTTACACCTAAGCAGATTACACCTTCCATGCTACTGGGCTTACCCCTAACCTGAAACGAATATAACGCCATGTTAACTCAACTGGAATTAAAATAAACAATTTAAAAAAAAGACTTTTCAGGGTGCCTGAGTGGGTTAAGCATCTGCCTTCGGCTCAGGTCATGATCCCAGGGTCCTGGGATTGAGCCCCACATCGGGCTCTCTGCTCAGCAGGGAGCCTGCTTCCCCCTCTCCTTCTGCCTGCCTCTCTGCCTACTTGTGATCTCTCTCTCTGTGTCAAATAAATAGATAAAATCCTTAAAAAGAAAAAGACTTTTCACCCAGTAACCTATTTGAAAAAACTATTGTTATGTAATGTTCTTAAGCCCTACCTGGGAGTATTTACTCAACAATAATTATTCACTGTATGCCTGGAATTCAAATTTCTCTAAATTCTTATACTCTATCTGTTAATCCTAGCCCACAGGAACCATGGTCTCTTTCTGTCCAGGCTCAGTACCTATGCATTCAAGAGCATAAGTAGAGACAGATACCACTTCATAATCCAGAAAGCTAATATTGTTTCTGTTTTAATATGAGATAGAGTGTGGGACAGGTTTCAGAGCAGATTTGTTCTAGCTTAACACATTAGTATAATCACAAACATACCTTTCTACAAAGAGGACATTCAAGTGACCAAGACACATGAAAAAATGTTCAACATCAATAGCTATCAGGAAAATACAGATCAAAACCACAGTAAGATACCACCTTAACAACAGTTGGCATGGCTAAAATTATCAAGGCAGGGAACAACAAATAAAGGTGAGGATGTGGTGACAGGGGAACCCTCTTACACTGTTGGTGGGAATTCAAGCTCATACAGACACCCTGTAAAATGGTATTGAGCTTCCTGAAGAAGTTAAAAATAGAGCTACTCTATGACCCAGGAATTGCACTACCAGGTATTTACCCCAAAGATACAGATTTAGAAAAGTAGTGGCACCTGCCCCCCAATGTTTATAGCAGTAATATCTGCTATAGCCAAACTATGGAAAGAGCCCAGATATTCATGGACAGAGGAATGCATAAAGAGGATGTGGTTCATATCTACAATGTAATATTATTCAGTCATCAGAGAGGATGAATACTTGCCATCACATCAACCTGGATGAAACTGGAGGGTATTATGCTGAGTAAAATGTCTATCAGAGAAAGACAATAGTTATATGGTTTCACTCACGTGTGAACTATAAGAAACAGCACAGAGGATCATAAGGGAAGGAAGGGGAAATGGAATGGGAAGTCATCAGAGAGGGAGGAAAACCATGAGAGACTCTTAACTACAGAAAAAAACTGAGGGTTGCTGGAGGGGAAATGGATGGGGGATGGGGTAACTGGGTGATGGGCATTAAGGAGAGCACATGATGCAATGAGCCCTGGGTGTTATACACACCTGACCTATTATTGAATACTACAGCTGAAACTAATGATAAGTTGGCTTATTAAATTTCTATTAAACAAAAAGAACTCAAATAAACAATCCTAAAAATTTGTATGTGACCACAAAAGATACTAAACAGCCAATGCAATGTTGAGAAGAAAAAGCTGGAGGAGTCACAATTCCAGAGTTCAAGTTATACTACCAAGCTGTAGTCATCCTAACAGTGTGGTACTGGCACAAAAATAATGCAGTGACCAAGGGAACAAGAGAGAAGCGCACAGTTATGTGGTCAATTAATCTTCCACAAAGCAGGCAAGAATATCAAAAAGGAAAAGGACTATCTCTAAAACAAATGGTGTTGGAAAAACTGGACAGCTACACACAAAAGAATGAAATTACTCGACTTCCTAATACCATACAGACAAACAAACTCAAGAGTTAGAAGATCTCAATGTGAGACCTGAAACCATAAAAATCCTCTAAGACAGCATAGACAGTAACTTCTTAACATGGACCATAGCAACATTCTTCTAGACTGTCTCCTAAAGCAAAGGAAACAAAGCAAAAATGAACTATTGGGACTACATCAAAATAAAAAGTTTCTTCACAGTGGAAAAACAATGAAAAAAGTAATAATAATACAACCTACTGAAAGGGAGAAGATATCCTGTGCAATAAAGAGATACTGTCCAAGGGGCGCCTGGGTGGCTCAGTGGGTTAAGCCGCTGCCTTCAGCTCGGGTCATGATCTCAGGGTCCTGGGATTGAGTCCCGTATCGGGCTCTCTGCTCAGCAGGGAGCCTGCTTCTCTCTCTCTCTCTCTCTCTCTCTCTCTCTCTGCCTGCCTCTCCATCTGCTTGTGATATCTCTCTGTCAAATAAATAAATAAAATCTTAAAAAAAAAAAAAAGAAATACTGTCCAAAATATATAGAACTGATACAACTCAACACCCAAAAAAAACAAATACTCCAGTTAAAATGTAGGCAGAAGACATGAACAGACATTTCTCTAAAGAAGAAATACAGATGGGGGAAATTGGAGGGGGAGATGGGAGATGAACCATGAGAGATGGTGGACTCTGAGAAACAAACTGAGGTTTTGAAGGGGATGGGGGTGGGAGATTGTGTGAGCCTGGTGGTAGGTATTAAGGGGGGCATGTATTGCATGGGGCCCTGGGTGTGGTACATAAACAATGAATTCTGGAACACTAAAAAGAAATTTAAAAAATAAATAAATAAAAATTTTTTTAAATCCTAGAGGAGATGACATGCAGTAAACTCTTTGTCTTCGGCCATAAAAATTTCCTACTAAATCGTCTCCTCAGAAAAGGGAAACATCAGCAAATATAAACTAATGGGACTTCATCATGATCATCATCAACAAAAACAACAACAAACTTCTACACAGTGGAGGATCCTATCAACAAAATGAAAAGACAAACGACAGGATGGGAAAAGCTAGTTGCAAATGACATATCAGATAAAGGCTCAATATCCAAATCATAAAAGGATCTTAAAAAACCAAACACCTAAAAAAATTGTAATTCAATTAAAAAATGCACAGAACACATGAATGGAAAATTTTCCAAAGGGGACTTAAGCACTGCTTACAGTCATGAAAAGATGCTCAGAATCATTGGTTGTCTGGGAAATGCAAATGGAAACTCCAGTGAGATATCAACAGACACCTGACAAAATGGCTAAAATTAACAACAGAATATAAAACAGGTGTTGGCGAGGGGTGGGGGGGTGGGGGGGTGGGGGGGTGGGGGGGTGGGGGGGGCAAGATGGCAGAGAACTAGGAGGAGGCGCCCTTTCAACCTGTACCCTAAAGTGAGCTGATTATCTACCAAAGAACCCTGATCACCCATGAAATCAGCCTGAGGTTAGAATTATACATGTCTGTATCTCTACAGGAGCAGAAGATGCCAGTGGGCAGGTAAAGCGAAGTGGGAACGTCGGACTAATATTGGAAGATAAACAAAAGGGGGAGAGAGCCACCAGAAGCGATCCATTGGAAAGTAATACCCCACTACGAGAGTGCCCTGCGACTGGGGACCAGCATTAACCTGGAGTCTGGCTGAAAGCACTCAAAAAGAGCAAAGGATCATAGGGGTAAATTGTGGGAATCAGGGAGTTAGGTACAGGGGCTTAAGTCCCCAGACCCAGGACAGCCACCCCTGGCGCTGAGCCAGAGAGAGTGCAGCAAAGAAACCAGATCTTGGTCCCTGAGCCACAAGCACACCTGAGAGTGCATGGGGTGTGGATCCCTTGAGGGGCTGGGAGCCTCGCCAGCTGGCAGAAACACAGCCTTTTTGCAGACCCCACGTGCACACTGCACCACGCTACTGGAGTCTGAGTCGCGCCCCACACCTTCCCCTGAGAGAGGTGCGTGCAGGTGCCAGCCCGGCTCTCTGGCACTCTTGGTCCTGGAAAGGCTGAGTACTCCCAGCCTGGGCCAGCAGGCAAATCTCAGTGTGCTATCGCTGCTTGGAACCTCTCTGGCAGTCTGGAGCTGCCCAGAAAGCCACTGCTGTTGTGGTTTTGGGTACAAGCAGGAGTTCCTTTGTCCCCAGGGACTGCAAATCAGAACGTACTCTGCCAGCAGCTGAGGGGGAACTTATGTGCTCTGTAACACCCAGAGGAGAACAGACTGAGGCTTGTCTCTGAGAGGGAAGTCTGGGTGCTGTTTGCTTTCCTCTAAACCTCCAAAAACCATCAAAAGCTGTCAAGGCAAGAGAAAACAAATGAAAAAACAAACAAAACCTCCAGAGAACAAAAGTCTGAAAAACCGGTTTCCTCAGAGCCCACCCCCTTGAGGGAAGTGGGAGGACTTAACTCAGGAAACATTGCCTGAAAACCCACGTGGCAGACCCCTCCCCCAGAAAGCCAACCAGAAAAAAAAAAAAAAAAAAGACACGAGAACAACCACCACTACTTCATAGATACAACTTTTATTTTTAATTCGTTCCCACCATTCTGGTTCATTTTTTTATAGATAATTTTTAAACCTATTTACATCACAGTAAGATGTCCAGTACATCAAATTCCATAATAACCTTTTAACCTGAACTTTTTGATACATATACCCTCGTTTTTCTTTTGCTTTTCTATTTTTTAATTTTTTTAAATTTCATTTTAGTTTAGTTGATTCTTTTTTTATTTTTGTTTTTTAATATACATATTGTTGGGCTGGCAGGAAGGGCTACCAAAGATGGCGAAAGTTCCCGCCACACCACCTGAGCTCGGACAGGAGAACAAAGGCCCAAGCAGGAACCTGAGACCCCCTCCCGGGCTCCTGTGGACCAATGGGATCCCGATGAGCAGGAGGGATATCCAAATAAGGGAAACTTGCCAAAAGACCCCTGAGCTTTCCCCAAGACCCCTTAAAAGCCCCCTCCTCCCTGCCTTGGGCGCGACTTCCCCCACTCTGCTTTCCAGAGAACCTCGCCCGAGGGTGCCCACCTCCTCCCGGTGCAACTTTCTCGGCTCCCCTTCACCTGGGCCCTGAAACTTCACCGGAGAGAACCTTTAATAAACCTTGCCTTACACTCACTTTGCCTGGTGTTGTGTTTATCTCGCCGGAAAAACCTTACACATATAGAATTAAACTTCAATGTAGTCCCTTTTCCCCAATCAATGCTAACCCTATAGGTAAACCAATTTTTAATTCCTCTTTATCCTAGGAAAGTTGAGTCCCTTAACAAAGATATCAAGATACATCCAGGAAGAATCAAAATAAATTTCTTCCCCCACACTGAGAATTTATAACCACTCTCCCATGTTTTTCTTCCACCAGTGTTTCTATGTATTTGTGTTTGTCCTAGTAGTATATAAATCTTAAACTTGGGGTTCTTTTTGACGAGGTTTGTTTTTTTTTTTTTGTCTTGCTTTTATACATATATATGTTTTTTTTCTTGTCATCTACTTTTCTCAGTCTTTTTATTTGTCTGTTTTTGTTTGTTTACCTCATAAATCTTACCTTGGGGCCCATTTGGGCTGGACCTTCTCTTTTATTTTATCTTTCTTTTTTTTTTTTTTCCTGTCTCTCTCTCCCTCTCTCTCTCTCTTCTTCTTCTTCTTTTTTTTTTTTTTATCTCATTCTTTTTTCTTTCATTGAGGTGGGGACTCTTGATTGCTCAGAAGTGTTCCAGGGTGCACCTCGACTGCACCACAGTCAATACATCCAGCTACATCCATTCAGCGATCTTTCACCAAAATGACCAGGAGGAGGAATGCCCAACAGAGGAAAAATTCAGAGGCTGGGCCATCTGCAGCAGAGCTAATTGCTATCAACATAGACAATATGTCAGAAAAGGAATTCAGCTAACAATTATCCAGGAAATAGCTAGGTTCGAGAAAGCCATGGAATACAAAATGGAATTGATTAGGACAGAACTGAAAGCCACCAGGGATGATGTTCACAATGTTAAGGCAGAACTGAAAGCCACCAGGGATGATGTTCAAAATGCTCTCAATGAGTTCCAATCCAATCTGAATTCTCTAAAAGCTAGGGTAACTGAGTCAGAAGATAGAATTAATGATCTGGAGGACAAACAGAGAGAAAAGACCAGGAGGAATCCTGGAGTAAACAGCTTAGAACCCATGAAAACAGAATCAAGGAAATAAATGACATCATGAAAAGTTCCAACATCAGAATTATTGGAATCCGTGAAGGGGAGGAGAAAGAAAGAAGTCTAGAAGATATAGTGGAACAAATTCTCCATGAAAAATTTCCCAATCTCATGAATGGAACCAGCATTCATGTACTAGAGGCAGAATGGACTCCCCCCAAGACTATAGATACTAAAAAAAATCAAGGCACCTAATAGTAAAATTGAGAAATCGTAATTGTAGATACAATCTCTTGAAAGCCACTAGAACAAAGAGGCTCCTTATGTACAGAGGAAAACCCATCAGAATAACAGCAGACCTGTCCACAGAAACCTGGCAAGCCAGAAAAGGCTAGCAAGATATGTTCAGGGCGCTAAATGAGAAGAACATGCAGCCAAGAATACTTTATCCAGCAAGACTGATATTCAAAATGGATGGAGAAATAAAGAGTTTCCAAGGCCAGCAAGGCTTAAAAGACTATGCAACCACCAAGCTGACACTGCAGGAAATATTAAGGGGAGTTCTATAAAAGAGGAAAAATCCTAAGAATAGCATTGAACAGAAATATAGAGACAATCTACAGGAAAAAAGACTTCAAAGGTAACACGATGTCAATAAAAATGTATCTCTCAATAATCACTCTCAATGTGAATGGCCTAAATGCACCCATAAGATGACACAGGGTTACAGATTGGATAAAATAACAGGACCCATCCATGTGTTGTCTACAAGAGACCCATTTCGAACCTAAGGATTCACCCAGACTGAAAGTGAAGGGATGGAGAAGCATCTTTCATGCCAGTGGGCCTCAAAAGAAGGCCAGGGTAGTGATTCTCATATCAGATAAATTAGTTTTTGAACTAAAGACTCTAGTCAGAGATACAGAAGGACAATACATCATTCTTTTTTTTTTTTAATTTTATTTATTTATTTGACAGAGAGAGATCACAAGGAGGCAGAGAGGCAGACAGAGAGAGAGGGGGAAGCAGAGAGCCTTATATGGGACTCGATCCCAGGACCCTGAGATCATGACCTGAGCCGAAGGCAGAGGCTTAACCCACTGAGCCACCCAGGTGCCCCAGGACACTACATCATTCTTAAAGGAACTATCCACCAAGATGATCTAACAATTGTAAATATCTATGCCCCCAATATGGGAGCAGCCAATTATATAAGAAAACTATTAATCAAGATAAAGAGTCATATTGATATGAATACGTTAATAGTAGGAGATCTTAACACGCCTCTCTCAGTAATAGATCTTCAAAGCAGAAAATCAATAAAGAAACAAGAGCATTGAATGACACACTGGACAAGATGGACCTCATAGATATTACAGAACATTCCACCCTAAAACAACAGAATACTCATTCTTCTCAAGTGCACATGAAACCTTCTCCAGAATAGACCACATACTAGGTCACAAATCAGGGCTCAACCGATACCAAAAGACTGAGATTATTCCCTGAATATTCTCAGATCAAAATGCTTTGAAACTAGAGCTCAATCACAAGGAAAAGTTTGGAAGGAACTCAAACACCTGGAAGCTAAAGACCACCTTGCTTAAGAATGCTTGGGTCAGGGGCGCCTGTGTGGCTCAGTGGGTTAAAGCCTCTGCCTTCAGCTCTGGTCATGATCTCAGGGTCCTGGGATTGAGACCCACATCAGGCTCTCTGCTCAGCAGGGAGCCTGCTTCTCTTCCTCCCTCTCTCTCTGCCTGCCTCTCTGCCAACTTGTGATCTCTGTCTGTCAAATAAATAAATAAAATCTTTTAAAAAAGAAAAAAAAAAGAATGCTTGGATCAACCAGGAGATCAAAGAAGAACTTAAACAATTCATGGAAACCAATGAAAATGAAGACACTTCAGTCCAAAACCTATGGGATATAGCAAAGGCAGTCTTAAGGAGGAAATACATAGCCATCCAAGCCTCCCTCAAAAAAATTAAAAAATCCAGAATACACCAGCTATCTCTACACCTTAAAGAACTGGAGAATCAACAAGAAATTAAACCAACTCCACACACAAGAAGGGAAATAATCAAGATTAGAGCAGAGATCAATGAGGTAGAAACGAGAGATACAGTAGAATGTATCAATGAAACTAGAAGCTTGTTTTTTGAAAGAATCAATAAGATCAATAAACCATTGGCCACACTGATCCAAAAGAAAAGAGAGAAAGCTCAAATTAATAAAATTATGAATGAAAAGGGAGAGATCACAACAAACACCAAAGAAGTAGAAACAATCATCAGAAGTTATTATCAACGGTTATATGCCAATAAGCTAAGCAACATAGATGAAATGGATGCATTCCTGGAAAACTATAAACTCCCAAAATTGAACCAGGAAGAAATTGACAACCTGAATCAGCCAATAGCTAGTAACGAGATTGAAGCAGTGATCAAAAACCTCCCAAAAAACAAGAGCCCAGGACCTGATGCATTCCCTGGGGAATTCTACCAAACTTTCAAAGAAGAAATAACACCTATTCTCCTGAAGCTGTTTCAAAAAATTGAAACAGAAGGAAAACTTCCTGACTCTTTCTATGAAGCCAGCATTACCCTGATCCCCAAACCAGGCAAAGACCCTACCAAAAAGAAGAATTTCAGACCAATATCCCCGATGAATATGGATGCTAAGATTCTCAACAAGATCCTAGCAAACAGGATCCAACAGCACATTTAAAAGATTATCCACCATGACCAGGTGGAATTCATCCCTGGGCTACAAGGATGGTTCAACATTTGCAAATCAATCAATGTGATAGAACAAATCAATAAGAGAAGAGAGAAGAACCACATGGTCCTCTCAATCGATGCAGAAAAAGCATTTGACAAAATCTAGCATCCGTTCCTGATTAAAACGTTTCAAGTATAGGGATAGAGGGAACATTCCTCAACTTCATCAAATCTGTCTAGGAAAGACCCACAGCAAATATCATCCTCAATGGGAAAAAGCTCACAGCCTTCCCTTTAAGATCAGGAACACAACAAGGATGCCCACTCTCACCACTCTTGTTCAACTTCTAACATAGTATTAGAAGTCCTAGCAACAGCCATCAGACAACAAAGAGAAATAAAAGGTATCCAAATTGGTAATTTGGATAAAAAAAAAAAAAGAAGTCAAACTCTCTCTCTTCACAGATGACATGATTCCTTATATGGAAAACCCAAAAGACTACACCCCCAAACTACTAGAACTCATACAGCAATTCAGTAACGTGACAGGATACAAAGTCAATGTAGAGAAATCAGTGGTTTTCTTATACACTACCAATGAAAATACAGAAAGGGAAATTAGAGAATCTATTCCATTTACTATAGCACCAAGAACCATAAGATACCTGGGAATAAACCTAACCAAAGAGGTAAAGGATCTGTGCTCGAGGAACTACAGAGCACTCATGAAAGAAATTGAAGAAGACACAAAAAGATGGAAGACCATTCCATGCTCTTGGATTGAAAGAATAAGCATTGTTTAAATGTCTATACTGCCTAGAGCAATCTATACTTTTAATGCCATTCTGATCAAAATTCCACCGGTATTTTTCAAAGGGCTGGAGCAAATAATCCAAAAATTTGTATGGAATCAGAAGAGGCCCTGTATCGCTAAGGAAATGTTGAAAAACAAAAATAAAACTGGGGGCATCACGTTACCTGATTTCAAGCTTTACTACAAAGCTGTGATCACCAAGACAGCATGGTACTGGCATAAAAACAGACACATAGACCAGTGGAACAATAAACAGTGGTCAAATAATCTTCAACAAAACAGGAAAAAATATAGTGGAAAAAAGACAGTCTCTTCAATAAATGGTGCTGGGAAAACTGGACAGCTATATGTAGAAGAATGAAACTCGACCATTCTCTTACACCATACACAAAAATAAACTCAAAATGGATAAAAGACCTCAACGTGAGACAGGAATCCATCATAATCCTAGAGGAGAACATAGGCAGTAACTTCTTCAATATCAGGCACAGCAACTTCTTTCAAGATATGTCTCCAAAGGCAAAGGAAACAAAAATGAAAATGAACTTTTGGGACTTCATCAAAATCAAAAACTTCTGCACAGCAAAGGAAACAGTCAACAAAACAAAGAGGCAACCCACGGAATGGGAGAAGATATTTGCAAATTACAGTACAGACAAAAGGTTGATATCCAGGATCTATAAAGAACTCCTCAAACTCAACACACACAAAACAGATAATCATATCAAAAAATGGACAGAAGATATGAACAGACACTTCTCCAATGAAGACATACAAATGGCTATCAGACACATGAAAAAATGTTCATCATCACTAGCCATCAGGGAGATTCAAATTAAAACCACATTGAGATATCACCTTACACCAGTTAGAATGGCCAAAATTAGCAAGACAGGAAACAACATGTGTTGGAGAAAGGGGGACCTCTTACACTGTTGGTGGGAATGCAAGTTGATGCAACCAATTTGGAGAACAGTGTGGAGATTCCTCAAGAAATTAAAAATAGAGCTTCCCTATGACCCTGCAATTGCACTATTGGGTATTTACAGATGTAGTGAAAGATACAGATGTAGTGAAAAGAAGGGCCATCTGTACTCCAATGTTTATAGCAGCAATGGCCATGGTCGCCAAACTGTGGAAAGAACCAAGATGCCCTTCAACAGATGAATGGATAAGGAAGATGTGGTCCATATACACTATGAAGTATCATGCCTCCATCAGAAAGGATGAAAACCCAACTTTTGTAGCAACATGGATGGGACTGGAAGGATTGTGCTAAGTGAAATAAGTCAAGCAGATAGAGTCAATTATCATATGGTTTCACTTATTTGTGGGGCATAACAAATAGCATGGAGGACATGGGGAGATGGAGAGGAGAAGGGAATTGAGGGAAACTGGAAGGGGAGGTGAACCATGAGAGACTATGGACTCTGAAAAACAACCTGAGGGTCTTGAAGGGGCAGGGGGTGGGAGGTTGGGGGAACAAGGTGGTGGGTATTAGGGAGGGCATGCATTGCATGGAGCACTGGGTGTTGTGCAAAAACAATGAATACTGTTAAGTGGAAAAGAAATTATAAAAAATGCAGCAACAATAAGAACATAATTGTCTGCCATACTAAAAAAATGCTAACTTTCAAAATGGAGAAATCAACCCATATGTTTAAATTTGTCTATGTAAAGAATATTTGTAATGAAATAAAAACCTCTTATGTACAAAGAAATTAAAAAAAAAAAAATGGAGACTCATGCTTAGCACTTCCTCAAGAAGAATCTAGTCCAGAAAAGTAAGTATATCCTAGACTTCATGCACTGTGAGTTCTAATGGCACATATGCACTGATTCCTAGAACCAACGAAGAGTAAATCATCCAGTGTCGATTGGGGGTTTGTGACACAACTTTTCTGACCAAATGACAGTGTTTCATCCAACATGTCCAGAACCTCTCAGTTTTCCCAAGGATCTCTGCGATCCTCTGATTCTTCCATCAACATCCTTGGGAAGCTCTGTCTTGGCATCTTCCTTGTCTCCTGCCCCCTCAGGGACCCTTCCGCGGACCCTCCTCAGGGGTCGCCCCCAGGCCTCCCCTGCCAGGACTTCCCATGACCTGTGGCCTGATGCCTGCATCCTGTGCTGGGTGCTGTGAGCCTGGTGCTTTGTGCAAGGTCTGTGTGCTCCCTCTGGGGTCACTTAGCATCTCCCTTGCAATGCCCTGCATCTTCCTGCACTGGGTCTCCTCTGACAAGTCTATGAGGCCAGCCTGTGCCCATGTCACGGGCATGGAAGCACAAGTCCAGAAGGTCCAGACGATCTGCTCCCAGTCCCAGCATGTGGAGCCCGGGACAGAGATTGTCCCCGAGCAGAGGAGAACTTGGGTCTAGGGAGACTGAGGGAGGATGTGGCACCGTGAGCCCCCAGGAGGAGAGTGAGCGCAGTGTGGGCCTAGTGCTCAGTCCTGCTAGGAGACTATGTCCCACCCGCACTGGCTCTGTCCCCAGGGCTGGATGTCATCGAGTTCCACTTTCCCACGTTGCAGGCTGGCAGTGACTCACAGAGGAAGAGGCACTACTGGTGCTGGAGAGAGCCTTCGGGCAGAAAGAAGGGGGCAGGTGCTCCCCCAGCAGCAGGTGCACTGGGGCAGGCTCAGGGGACATAAAGGGACAGCAGTGCCTGCAGAGGGGTTCTCCACACAGACCCCTCCTCAGGCTCAGCACAAGCTTATATGGAAGGCCTTTGTCCCCCAAACACAAAGTCTGGCCCAGGACCACCCCCCACAAGCTCCCACTCCCAATCCTTCGTACTCAGCTCAAGTGACAAGAAAGGGCCAATAGATTAGGTGGTGTCGGGTGCACAAAGATGTGTTTTTCTGGCCCATGTTCTAACACTGCTGGCATTTTAAGGATCTCAGGGCTTTGATTCAAAAACAGTAAGATGCTGGGAACCCCAGACAGTTTTCTGGAAACCTGTCTCTGTGCCTTGCAGCCCTCCCAACCCGCCAGCTCTGCTCAGAATCACTCCAGGCCTCAGACCCACGGTCTTAAGTCCTCAGACAGCCCAGATGATGTGCCATCAAAAAGCAATCCAGGTGAAGCAGCAGGACATGCTACAGATTTCAGCAAATCCCTCTCCCAGAAAGTGAGGGTACCACTGGGGGAGTTGTCTGATAACAGCCAGGTCAGGGTTCCAGGAAGACACCAGAGGCTGAGGAGTAACAGAGGAGCATCTGAAGGTCAGGTAGGGACTGTGGGAATCTCAGGTGGTTTGCCTAGGGGAAGTTCCCATCCCCCTAAACCCTCAGTGTGATGGCTCTTTGGGGGGATGGGGGAGGACCATGCCTGGAGGACCCATGACTCCACTGTCAGAGGTCGCCAACTTGGTCTGTGCAAAGGTGGGGAAACCCGGCCACACCCCAAAGAATTCTGGAAACAGTAGCTATCTCAGTGGCAGCTGACCTGGGAGGTCAACCTTCCAGCTGCCTGAAGTGGGATTAAGCCACAGAACAGTGTACTAGCCAGAAATGGAAGAAGGAGAACCAGTTCTTCATTTCAATAGTTTCTAAGTTACCAGTTTGTTCCTATGGTTAGTATACTTTGCAATGTCTTGAAAATGTTCTCCTCCTGTTCTCTGCTAGAGAGGTTCTCAGAAAAGCTTGGTTTAGAGGCGCCTGGGTCGCTCAGTGGGTTAAAGCCTCTGCTTTCAGCTCTGGTCATGATCCCAGGGTCCTGGGATCAAGCCCCACATCGGGTTCTCTGCCAGCAGGGAGCCTGCCTCCCCCTCTCTCTCTGCCTGCCTCTCTGCCTACTTGTGATCTCTGTCAAATAAATAAATAAAATCTTAAAAAAAAAAAAAAAAGAAAGAAAAGCTTGGTTTATAGGTAGAAATCATCCAGAATTGACTTCAGTTGGCACAGCCATGCTAGTAAAAGTATGGAACTTCCCCAAAATACTAAAGATAGATCTCCTGTCTGATCCCACTATCAGGAAATCTGATTTTCAGGAAATATCCCATTTTCAGGAAATGAAGTCAGTTTCTCAAAGTAAGATCTTCATTCTCCCACCCAATCTCCCTGAGGAAGGGTGGCCACCCTTAGCAATGGGGTACCCATGTGGGAAGTCATAGACAACCCTCTCCTTGAGGCAGGCATCTCCCTGGACAAGGGGCTGCCCCAGGGCTGGGAGGTCTCCACAGCAGTGCATTTGATGTCCCGGATACTAGGGGGAGACAGAGGGTCATCAGGCCAGTGAGGGTTAGGACACACTACTCAAAATATGGCATCTGGGCAAATTAAATATAGAAACTGAAAGAATTTTGCATAGAGCAGAAGCCAGAAGTTCCCTCTGATCCCCAGCCATCAGCTCTTCTTCCATGAAGCAGGTCAGCATACTCCCATGCAGCACTTTCTCTCCCCAGACCATAGGGAAGACCAAGCTTATCACCAGAGTGAAGGAATTTAGGGCCACAAAGGCCATACGAACACACCTGGTTAAACTAACCCTTACCTTCCTAGTTACTTCTTTACCATTTACCAGCCCTAGTCCAATTCTAGTCTGTCAATTCTTCACACATTTATTGCTTCTTTGTCTAAAGGGAGAAGAGCTGTCTGCTCCCATTGCCTCTGCTGGTCTCCATGTTCTTGTGAGGCTCCCACCAAAAAAATCAATACACTTTGCCTGCTTTTCTCCTGTTCATCTGTCAATTTTCAGACCCAGCCAGGGGTGTTAAGAGGAGCTGAAGAAAACTTTCCTCTCTTGCAGCACTGCAGAGGGGCAAGGGTCAGGGGTAGTCAGGAAAACCCATCCCATCTTCCTGGCCCTGGTTAAAACCAACCTCTTCTGGAAAGCACCACAGGGCTGTGCATGGCTGGGAGAGACAGGGAGAGGCGGGTGGAACACATAGGCGCTACCTGACCACCAGCCAGGGGACTTGGCCCCAGTGACAAGTCCAGGGTGTTATGATGAATATTATAATGGAGAATCCTGTATATCAAAACTTCCCCATACCAGGCTTCATTATTGCTACTCATTGTAGTTGTTACTATTGGCTGAGTGACTTTCCTGAACTAACTTTGTCAAGTTTGTGTTCTTTGCTATATGTGACCTCTGAATCCCTGTGCTATTTACTTAGTGGTCAGCCAGTGGCTGGGCAGAGAGGTCACCCATGTTTCTGAGCTATGGCTACAGATATGGCTGTATTGGAGGTCTCACAACCTCCTCCTCCTCAGGTTCAAAAAAATCTGCTTGAGTGGCTCATGGAACTCAGAGAAACATGTTCATTAAAAAGACAGAACTCAGGACCAGGCAGCTGGAAGTGATGAGCAGGGCAATATGTGTAGCAGAAGCTTGGAGCTCCCCCACTTTTGGAGTGAAAGAGGCCTTTACCCACCTCCACTCTGATCTTTGTCTGTACTTCTTAACTAATGACGTCCTTCCTTTGGGCTCCTCTGTTAACTCAAGTGAAAAAGATGCTGGGCACTGAAACAACCCCACAAGCAATAATCACTGCCTGATGCCAACAAGACCCCAAATGACTGACCCCAAGACAGTGATCAACTGGAACTTTACTGCCCCTGCACCTACCCATAGACCTTTGTCCTAAATTTTCCTTATATAAAAGCCCAGGAGTGTTTTCAACACCTATAGACCAGGACACTCGTCTGCCTTCCAGTGTGGGCTGCAGGGAAATAGATTCCTTTCCTGTGTTACCACTACCCATCTCTCTGCCTCTGGATCTGGGGCACTGCGAATAGTGCAATGTAGAAAGTCAAATACCAGTTCTGCCCCTCCCCAGGGTTCACTGCTTCTGCTCCTCTCACTGCAGTTCTGCCGTTGGCTTAGTAACTTTTCTGAACTGATTTTGTCAAATCTGTATTCCTTGTCATATGCAGCCACAGAAGTGTCTGTTCTGTGAATGTAGTGGTCAGTTGTTGATTGGGTGAGATTTCCTTAAACATCTGGAAACTTCCCTCCCTCTGGGAAAAAAACAAAACAAAACTTCCAGTCTTCAGAGTTGGGGAGGAGGGTTCTGGGTGTGTGGGTGTTGGGATATACCTTCAGCACCAGCCATGCCTTTTAGGACTCTGCCTTGGCCTTCACTTCCTACTTGCTGAGTCTGATGATCACCAGAGAGGAGAGCCTAGGGCCTTCTCAAGTCTGCCCTGAGCAGGCACTCAGCCCATGCATCTAGTGTCCTAGGAGCTTAGGAATAGATCAGAGCTTCCAGACCCTTCTTCCATAAAGCTCCTCATCACTTGGACTTTCTTCCAGTGATTCTGCTTGGTATCTCTTTGCACCAACTATTATCCATTGCCCTAGGGAACAGAGACTCACATATGCCTTTAAATGTTTTGGTCATTGAATGCCTGCAATAGCCACCTCAGTAATGGGAGATTTGGTGGTAAGCAAGAAGTCACAGAGGACTCCAAGGGCCTGGACTTGGTGTTAATTCCTCACCTGAAATGGGGACACATGTGGGAGGAACAAGTGGCCAGCTGATGGGGGGTGCAGGCACCTGACGTGGACGGATGGGTAGGTGAGGCCTGAGACCCCCAGGGTATGTTCCTGGCATCCAGACTGCAAGGTCTTCAAAGTGGCAGATTGGTTGGGATCATCTTCAGGCTGAGGAGGAAGATGAGGAAGGCAGAGGGGACTGAGGAGGCTCAACTTAGACAGGATGGCACTGAGCCACTCCTTTGGGGGAAAAGTGGGTCAGGTCCAGGTTCATGGGGTCAGACTTTGAGCCCATTGCACTATACGAAATAAGCCAGTCCTTAAAGGACTGATACTGGAGCACCCAACCTGTGAGGGACAAAGAACACTCTGATTCATAGAAATTGAAGGAACTGCTGAGTGCTGGGGCTGGGGAGGGGGAATGAGGTGTTAGGGTCTCATGTGTAGAGGTTCAGTTTGGGATGATGACAAAGTTGTGGTGATGGATGGAGGTAGCAGGTGCAGAACAGTGAATTTACTTGTTGCCACGAATTGTACCTTGAAATATGCTTAACAGTATCACTTGTATGTCTATTACAACACAGTAGGAAAGAAGTGAGTCAAGAGGACAGGGTCATCATGAGTCCCAGGAGGGCCCTGGAGCAGGAATCCTGCATCTTAGTTCTAGCTTTCACAGTCTGCCCCTTGTTGGTGACTGAGTTCACAGTTGGCACTCAGTGAATGCTTGCTAAGACACAGTGCAAGCAGATGAGGGCACAAGTGCAAACACACCAGTGGGCACTGAGGAATCCCAATAGGACACACACCCAGATGGAGCCAGTGCCCACATTTCACAAACACCAGCACAGAAATAGCCATTTAAAACCAAGGCAGGAACCATATATAACCCAGAGGGCTCCATGCTTTTGGAGGCCAAGCTAGTGGCCACAGCCAAGGCCTCTGGTGGTCAGTGGACTGGGGGTCTGACAGGTGGCTCGACACACCCATGGCCCTGAAGCCCCTTGTGACTAGGAGGGAAGACCTGACCAGGCCCAGTTCTGGCTCCATGGTTGCTGCAGGGCTGCTCGCAGCCCCACTAGCCTGTGTCTGTTTAGAATCAGGGAGAAAACCTTTTCCCTCGATTGTTCTTTTTAAAGATGGTTGCACCACATTGACATAGAAAAACATCTGACATAAAACTGGAGCCATTCACAGCTGCAAATGACCCAGAAGTTATCAAAATGTAGTGACCACAAAGAGAGGACCTTGCGCCCCCAGGCAGGCCTCCTGTGTGTGGGAGTAGCTGGGGACTCTGGACATGCCCATGTGGGCAGTGCTGGGCTCCACAGCCTCCCTCAAAGGGACAGAAGAAGGAACCTGCTCTGATGGCTCCACTGGAAGCACCCCCTAATGGAGATGGGGGCAGCCCCATGTGCATTCTGGGTGTCCTGGTGATTCTTAGACACAGCCACAAATTCAGTTTCTTCATGGCTGGGGTGGGGTGGTGGTTGGGTAGCTCAGCAGTCACGGGTAGCCAGAGGTCCTCCAGGGACAGCCCAGCCACCGCAAACCCCACAGGTCCTCTGCGGACAACCCAGCAGCCACAGGTCCCACAGGTCCTCCAGGGACAGCCCAGCAGCTGTGGGTCCCACTGGTCCTCCAGAGACATCCCAGCAGCCACGGGTCCCACAGGTCTTCTGGGGACAGCCCAGCAGCCACAGGTCCCATGGGTGCTCCAGGGATAGCATCTTGGTGAGCTTGTGGTCCAGCAGGTACCTGTTTAAGTGGCTCTCGTCATGCCACATGGCCTCCATCCCATTGGCCAGGTTGACCCCCATTGCATGGTGACAGGTCAAGGTCAGTCAGTGAACCTTCATCACTGATACTCCAAAAAAGGTTCCCAAGTAGTAAATGTTGCCCTGGTCCCTGGGGATGTGGGTCTAGGACTGTGGCTGGCACTTGTAGCTGAAGTCCTTGTGGGCTACCAGGTAGAAACTGGAGTACAGGGTGCCAAAGAGGGGGGACAGGATCTCCACACCCATTTGGTCACAGAACTTCAGGTCTACATCTGCACAACAAGTCATCTACCTCATCTAAGTCTTGTCCAACTACCTCACATGGCTGGTGTCCTTTTGAGGTGACCACCCGCTCCCCAGCATGGGGAAAGCAGCTCCCCCATCGTTAGGCAAGTGTGGTGAGCCCCTCTGTAACTGATTTTTTGTACAGACACTAAGGCTACTTCCCTATGCCTGCCCCATCACTGGCAGGTTAGTAAATTACTCACAAAGGGAAGACAGGCACTACATTTAAGTAAGAGACAGGCACACATATACACCCAAATGGCATGGGTCAGGTCATTAGCAGCAAATTGAGGCCCAGAAAGTGAGGACACAAGCCAGACATGAAGCAGTGGGAGAGAAGAATGATCATAGGCAGAGGGCACAGCAAATAGAAAGACTTTGCATTGAGCCTGAGGCATAGGTAAGACAACCACACCCCACAGATGGCTGGGCACAGAAGGAGAGGTAAGGCTGGAAAGGATGGACAAGAGGGGAACAGACCACAGAAAGGCCCAAAGGAAATGTTCCAAAAAGATCACTCCAGTTACTGGAGGAGAATAGGCTCTGTACAAAAGAGGACAGGGAGAACCTAATCCTAACCCAACCCTAACCCTAACCTTAACCCCTAACCCTCATCCTAATCACTAACCCAACTCCATTGAAATCATCACAAAAACAACAAAACACATTCCTATACCTTTCTTAAAACAGATGTAAGAAGCCTCCTCAGGAAAAGTTAAAACCAAGAGCTCTTTTGTGTACCATAAATGTAAATATATTGTGCCCTATAAGCAAGTGTGTCTTCACAAACATCTTAAACATTGTTCAATAGAGTGATACCAAGCAATGTTATCCACCATAGTAAGTTTTCAAGTAAAAACATGTGTTCATATCAATTGATGCAGAAAATGTTCTAACCAAAATCCAACATCTGTTGCTGATATAAACACTCATGAAAGCAGGAACAAGGGGTAATTTTTTTTTTTTTTTCAAGAAATCTATAGGAAACACCATGCTCGGGTCTTAAGATTGACAGCTCTACTCTGAAATCAGGAACAAGGACAGGATGCTGGTTTTCGCAGAAGGACAGATACTGTATGATTCCACTTGGATGGGGTGTCTGGAGACACAAAGTTGGATGTGGCTGTAGGGGCTGAGGGGAAGGGGAATGGGGAGTTGGTGTTTCATGCATACAGTCTCCCTCAGGGAGAATGAAAAAGGTCTGGAGAATGATGTACAACCATGGGAACTCAGCTAAGGCCAGAGAACTGTACCTGAAATATTTGAAGTGGTCAATGTTATTATGTTTAACCATAAACATATTAGTGAAAAAATGAAGGACTGGTGCATGTCACAACATGGAGACACTGAAAACAGTGCAAGTGACATAAGCCATATAGAAAATACCATTCAGATGGTGCTGAAGCCTTGGAACACCTGCCAGCGCGCCAGAGAAAGCGGCCTGAGCGCAAGCCCCACAAAGGTAGTGAGCGGGAGTCGGGCGCCCCCCTGCGGGCGGTGGGAGCGGCGCAGCATGCGGTGCGGTGACTCAGGCGACCCCTGAAGGCGGTGGGGGCGGTGCAGGATGCAGTGCACTCAGTTCAGGGGAGGCACCTGTTCCTTCCGGGGTCCAGCTGAATCCATTACATTTTGGAAATTGAAAATCAGATGGAATCCAATTGCCCCCTGACTTCTCCAGAAATAGAAACAATTAATTAGAAATCATACGGAATTAAGTGAAATGCAGACACAAGCTTTACAACTTACACCAAAATTGATTCAAAATTGTAGATAACTTTAAAATGTAAACCTATCAAAGTACCAAAAAGAAAACATAAAAGAATATCCACATGACCTTGAGTTCGGTGGTGAGTTTTAACCCACAAAACCACAAAGAAAAAGTCCACAAAAGAAAAAAATTGGTAACATGAACTTCCTAAAATTAAAACTTCTACTCTGTGAAAGACCTTGCTCAGGAAACCAAAAGACAAGCCCAAAAATGGGAGGAGATGTTTGCAAAACACATACTTGGCAAAATATTTGCATTCAAAATACACAAAAAACTATCAGAACTCAACAATAAGGAAACAAACGTCGTAATCGATAACAGGTAAGGATCTGAAAATGCTTAGACAAAGAAGACATACAAATACAAAATAAGCATACAAAAATACTAGGAAAGTGCAAATAGCAATAGGTACAAATAGGTGTGCAGTACTGCATGTGCACACCTATTACAAATTATAAGCTCCAAAAACAAGAATATTAATTGCTAGAAGGTGAAGGATGGCAGCAACTGTCCCTTCAGAAGACAGGCTATTTTTTCCAAACCTAAGTAAGTCTCATATTAAGATCCAACAATTACACTTCTAGTATTTAGAAAACTGCTTTGAAAAAATCATTTCCAAACAAAAATTCGCATGCAGTTATGCACAGTAGCTCTATTCATAATGGTTACAAACTTAAAGAAACCAGAATGTCCTTCCATGAACGAAGCAAACTGAGTGCATCCATGGGAAGGAAGCAGAATATGCCACCCAAAATATGCCTCTTTAGCACAAGGGTCATTTGGGCTGATTAATTTTAAGAAACAACAGACACGAGAGAATCTTTGAAAACTGGGTAAAAGTTGCCATTTGGTGAGTGAAATGTACACTCATAAAGGAACGCTCCATTTGTAAGCCTGTTTACTTCTGTATCATGAACATAATGACTAAATCTCAAGGAACTCTTACCAAAAGAGAAGGCACAGACTTAAGTCTGTGTAACAACCATTCCCTCATTTACAGGGCTCACTGATAACATCTCTTAACTGGACTTCCCACCACCCAAAAATCTTTTGGTCTTTAGTTGAAGATAGCATTATGCTGAGGGCTGAGCCACCTCACAGAGTTATTCCGTTTACTTGTTTTTCTCCTGTTAATCTACCCAACAATAAAAAGAAATGAACCATCACCCTATACAAGGACATGGAAGAACTTTACATGTATTTTTCTAAGTGAAAGAATCCAGTCTGAAAAGGCTACATGCTTGAGTGACCCCATTTGTAGGAGATTCTGGAAAAGGCAAAACTGGAGATGATAAAAGGATCAGGGGGTAAATTCCATGATATTTTAATGATTTGTACCTGCCACTATGCATTTGTCAAGACCCAAACACTTTGGGGCACCTGACTGGCTCAGTTGGTGGAGCATGTAACTCTTGATCTTGGAGTTGTGAATGCAAGGCCCATGTTGGGTGTGGTGATGACTTAAAAGTAAAATCTTTAAAAAACATAAACATTTTTATATCCCAAAGAGTAAATCACAATCTACTGAAATTAAGTTATTTGAGATGTGGGAGTGTCACAGGATGGTATAGGGGCCAAGGGCAGGCTGCCCCAAATCTGCCACTTTAACATATAGATCACTTTAATAAAAGTTACTTAAGAGACAGACTATACAATGAGGACACCTAGACCCTCCTCTGCCCTCCTGGAAGTAGGAAATCTGTCTCCCATGTGAAGATGTCCTTGTACCAGAAGGTAGAGGATTTCAACATCATCAGAGATGGGAGATCTGGAGTCCATAAGGCTGTATAAACAACCCTTGTTACTTCTCACTAATTTACTACCCCAGCCCAAATTCTGTTTAGAATCCCCCAGTGATTGAAGCTCCCAAGGTTAAGTTTTCTTTGTCCTGTGATTTAATCACAGTTTTATTTTCTCTTTGCTCAAAAAGTATGAACCTGGCTTCCTGGATCATTTCTTTAGACCTCAGTTTCATTATTGGGTCTCTAGGCGTACATCATTACACTTCGGTTTTTTTCCTCCTATTAATCTGTCTCATGTCAATTTCATTCTTAGCCCCAAGGTTAGAAACTTGGACCAAGGAAAAATTCTTCCTCCCCTTCAATGGAATACAGAACGTGTCATATAATCTAACTGTATTAGAAACATATGGGGAAAAAAGACCCTCACTGTAGATTGCATAACAAAAAATGCTGACCTAAGTAACTTTGGAAATGAGTGGAATCTTTAGAGTAAAGAAAAATGTACTGTACGTACACAGTGGGCTCTATGTGATAAAGTTCTTTCCCTGAGGAGTGGTAGCTATCAGTTCTGAAGACGTCACATCTGTAATCTGGAATGGAGCAATGAATTAAATCAATGGCAGGTGGGGAGAGCCAGGTTTGTTCATGTTAGAGTAGGAAGTTACAGATCAGCAAAGGGAGAAGATTACTATCTCCTCATGGTGATGGACCATGTTGGAGACATCAGTGTAAACTCATCTTTAGCTTGATATGGACACAGACAGTTGCACATAGAAACCTTTATAACTAGGTGTGTCAGCGTAGGTGGGAATACATGCATATATTGTCTTGCATTGTCCGCTGAGCACATTTAGCTCCCACGTGTAAGACTTTTATACCATCCTCTACTAACCAGGGCTCCTTAAAGAAATTGCTGACACTAGAACTGAGACAGGAAGTATAGGAGCCAGGATAATCGGGAAGTATCAGAAAGTAAAGAAGTTCCAGGAAAAGAGCCACAGAGATGGAAAGATGTCAACAGAGAACAATAACCAATGGAAAGTGCTCCCAATCCCAAAGCAGGAATGAGACAGTGACCAAACACTGTAGTGCTGGAGCATAACCTGCCCTGGTGTCCACACTGGTAAAAATAAATGATTCTTTAAAGATTTCATTTGTTTATTTGAGATAAAGTGCATGAGCAGAAGGGAGAGGCAAAGGGAGAGGAGAAGTAGGTTCCCCGAGGAGTAGGGAGCCCAACATGGAGATTGATCCCAGGACCATGAGATCATGACCTGAGCTGAAGGCAGCTACTTAACTGAGCCACCTAGGTGCACCAAAATAAATGACTTTTTTAAAAGAAACCACAGGCCCAAAATGGAGTCACTTGTGTCAAGAGATGCAAGCCAGCAAACCAAGACTTATTACCTG
This sequence comes from Mustela nivalis, assembly GCF_964662115.1. Lineage (NCBI taxonomy): Eukaryota > Metazoa > Chordata > Mammalia > Carnivora > Mustelidae > Mustela > Mustela nivalis. The sequence continues at coordinate 68,018,132 of NC_139023.1, read as the reverse complement.
ATCTAACTGCAGTTTCACACACTCTCACCTCTGTGTAAACTTTAACCAGTCAGGCTGGAAAATGAACTGAATGGCCCCTTCTGTTGCCCTTTGGAAGGAGACATTGCCTGAAATAGACTGCATCCTTTTCTAGTAATTTCTTTTTTTTCAATCCCTTCTCTGCCTTTAAATCCCTTCCCTTCCCTGCAGCTAAAAGGAGCTCCTTTCCATTTGCTAAATGGGATGCTGCCCAATTAATGAACTATTCAGTGAAACCATTGGGATCATTTAAATTACTCAGTTGCATTTCTACCAACAGATTATATAGTTGTTGTTTTTTACAAATGGAATTGAATAGACCTCTCCTATAAGAATTCCAAATAGCAGATGTAGACACTCAGCCATCCATTAAGGAAATGGAGCTAACTCCCCTCTCAGTTAGTGTTTGAGCTCAGTGCAGTGTTTTCCTACTTATGAAGACACGCTGTATGCTCATGGAAAAGAGTAACTTCATGGTGGGGAACCCTGACTATCACTGCTTCAGCCAGGTGACTAACATTACCATGGACAGTGACAAGCGTTCCCTTATTATAAAATGAGGACAGAGCACTTCCACTTGCTGAAAAAACAACTTTGCTCTTGGTGGGACTCAAGGCTCCTGCATCTCAGAGATGGGAAGGCACACGGACCTCACCTGTGTCCCTGTTGGGCTCCATGCTGGTGGAGCCTACTTTAAAAAAAAATAAAATCAATTAAATAAAAATAGAACAACCTCTTCCATGTTTGCTATAACTTGCTGGTCTTGCATTACAATTCTCTGCATTTCTGAATAAACTTACTTGGCAGGTAAAATAACGGGCCGTTTTATTTTTAAAGTTAATACCTTATTTTGACTTAAGTCTTTAAAATGTATCTTTGAATACAATCAGATTCTGAAGTACTGAGGTTTAGGATGTAAACATAATGAATTTTTGGAAGGATAAAACTCAGCTCATAACAAAGACCCCTGTAAGGGATGATGTAATCTTTGGTTTTGTTTTGTTTTTTGGGTATTTTAAAGATTTCATTTATTTATTTGAGAAAGAGAAGGTCAGAAGCAAGGAGAAGGTCAGAGGGAGAAACAGACCCTCAGCAAAGCTGGGAGCCCCATGCAGGACTTGATCCCAGGACTCTGGGATCATAACCTGAGCCAAGGCGGTTGCTTAACCAATTGAGGCACACAGGCGCCCTTTGTTTTTCTTTTAAAAGTCAACAAAGTGTGGAGATTCAAAGCACAGGCTGTCAGACTGTGGGCTCTAAATCTTTGTCCTGTGCCTCGTTAGCTGTGTCACTTTAGACACGTTACTTCATTTCTGGGTTTGCAATGAAGAATAATGACTACTTTAAAGGGTTCTTGTGATCAAATAAAATAACTTCAAGGGCTTGACCGGGTGCCTGGCAGGTGATAACTAGAAAGTCCAGCTGTTGTTCAGAGGCTGTTATTAACACTCAGGGTGAGTGAGTACTGGTCACACGTCGAGGCCGGGGACAGAGGAGGCGTTCGGGGAAAGGGTCGCACGAGATCCCAACAAGGTACTGGCGTCTGGTCTGCATACGGACGCCTTGACCTTCTCTAGGTCACCCCGCAATGGGACAGCGGCGCAGCTTAAAGGCTCCGCGGCACACACCTGCCCACGACAGGTGAGCGCTCGGAGGCGACGGCACCTTACACGGCAGGCCGATGCGACACAGCTGAGAGCTCCTAGCAGGAGGTATGGCACAAGACAGCCTCCCACCTCTCGAACCAGACCCGGCGGGACCCACTGGGACACGAGGGAGGGGCCTCGCGGGCGGGAGGGAGTTCGCCCGGGCACGCGCCGGAAGTATTGGCAAGGGGTTCGGGGACTCTGGGGACTGCCGGCGCCGGCAAGCGCCTTCCCTTTGCGTATTTCCGGCGCGACGGCGGACGTGATGACACACTGAGCCGGCACCAGTTATGCGGGCCAGTTCACGCTTGTTCGGCGGCAGCTCCCGGAAGCCGCCCGTCGGGGCGAGGCTCGTACGGGGGTCAGGGACCCGGGATCCGCGCCCAGCGGTTAGGCACGATGCGGCTGGGCTCCGGGACCTTTGCCGCCTGCTGCGTGGTGATCCAGGTGCTCGGGGTCGCGCTTTTCCTTCGGGGATTCTTCCCGGCTCCGATTCGTTCCTCCTCCAGGACGGAGCACCAAGCAGAGCCTCCAGCGCCCGAGCCCTCAGCTGGTACGGACCCCTCCCCGGCCGTCTCCGCTCCTCCCCACCCCTTTCTCCAAAGGAGCCTCCTATGAGCATCGCCTCTCGCATTTCTCGGGACTTCCGAGCGCTCTCCTCGTTGGGAGGAGAGGACTCCACGCCCAGGAGTCCTCTCTCCACCGCCCCAGCCCCTTTCTGTACGCCACAGCGTGTGGCATCCACCACTACCAGCCACGCTGCAGTCTCCTCCCTGGTCGCCGCAGAGAAAGCTCTGCACACCTGCTCTAACTCGTCTCCTGACGTCGCTCGTCCCGTCACAGCCCCGCCCCCTGCCCGAACAGTCCGTTGTGTCACTCCCTTTCCCAGGCACCCTTTCTGCTCAATAAGACACAGCATATAAGATTCCGCTGACCCCAAGCACTGCGTTTTCTTCTGTGACATTCTTTCAGTGAATGTCCCCCTTTTCCTGCCAGTGGCCCTCACTTACCCAGTAGTACGCACTAGGTAAAGGCTCTCCCGTGTTTGACTAGGTCCCCACAATACCAGCCACTGACCGTGTAGACAGTTTGTAGACGTTTGCCCATCCCCTACCCGCTGCACTGTGTTTTGAATCAAGCTCCGCAAACGTCGGATATCCAGGGTTCTCACGAAGGAACTCTCCTTCCCCAGTACACACCATGCATAGGGCAATTCATGGTTAATACGGGGGCTCCTTCAGCTTCCTCAGTATCCTCGCACTGTCCAGTAACCGGTCCTTTTCTTTGGCTTGGGTTAGGTAGATATGACAGCATATGTGCTAGAGAAGTGGGCCAGAAGCAGATTATAAGGTGCTTAAAAACTTAATTTCCTTTTTCCTTTCATTTTTAGGAGACCGTTCCAACTGGACCAAGCTCCCACCACCTCTATTCAGAAAAGTTGTTATTATGCTGATAGATGGCTTGAGAGATGATTTTGTGTTTGGGTCAAAGGGTGTGAAATTTATGCCCTACACAACTTATCTTGTGGAGAAAGGAGCATCTCATAGTTTTGTGGCTGAAGCCAAGCTGCCTACAGTTACTATGCCTCGAATCAAGGTAAACAGTTTGACTTAATGTGTTATAAGTCATGATTTGGCTCTTTGGGAGGTTTGGAGGGGCTCTCTGTACTCTTTTACCTAGAGTCCCAATTTTAACTTGGTGGAAATTAGTTGAGTGCTGTCCACCTGGCTGGGGCAATAAAATGCTGACAAAGCCGCACAAGATAGGGTAGAACTGAGACCCATGATTTGTGTCTCTTGTCAAGTAGCCCCAAGTTCGCACTTCATGGAGGGCATAAGGTGTTTAGAGCCAGATCAGTCAGGTTAGCCTAATCCTGAAGATAGTGTCCTCCTTGCTAATCTGGTCTCTTCTTTAATCATCAGTGGGTCACTTACATTCCAGCCTTTCACGTTAATCTAGTTCAGTCTCTTGACTTTATAGATCAGAAACTAACTCAGGTAAGTTAGATGGCTTGTCCACAACTATGATATAAATAATGACCAAACCTGCATGATCTGGCCTCAATAGTTATCACTGTTTCTACTATATAACTCACCTTTGAGGTGCTCAGCCTAGTGAGTGTGGCTTTAAAGTACATAGTGCTTTACCCATGAACTATGAGTTTAAAAAAAGAAGAAGAAGAAAGGGTAAAGCTGTATTGATTGGCTCAAGAACTATTTATTATGCAACTACTGTAAAGGGTTTGCAGTTAGGGCAACATAGTATTTGCTTTCATGGAGTTTTTCGTCACCTGTGAGAGACATAGCCATTAAGCAAATGAGCAGACAAACTGATTTATAGTTTAAAGTGTGATTAATACATGATGATGAGAAAGAGCAGGATGTGATGCTCATTACTGGGGGGGTTGGGAGGCCTCAGTGTAGATCGAGGGTCAGAAAAGCCTGCCTGAAGAAATGACAAGTTGAAACAGAAAGGGTGAGTAAAGGAGAGGAGGCAGAAAGAGACAGAGGAGCTTAAAAGTTTGTGACTATGTGGCTGGTACGGTAAGATAGTCTCTGGTTGGAGCCTTCCATCTATGGCTGATCATGTGACACCTTGTTATTTGGTGAGAAGGAGCCACTACTTGATTCAGTATTTGGTAGGTATTCAGTAATTGTTTACTGGATGAATGAAACCGTCTGGGATTGAAAGGGTTAATACCACATCTCCATCTCTCTCTCTCTCTCTCTCTCTCTCTCTTTTTTTTTTTTTTTAAGATTTTATTTATTTGACAGACAGAGCTCACAAGTAGACAGAGAGGCAGGCAGAGAGAGAGAGGAGGAAGCAGGCTCCCTTCGAAGCAGAGAGCCCAATGTGGGGCCCGATCCCAGGACCCTGGGATCATGACCTGAGCCGAAGGCAGAGGCTTAACCCACTGAGCCACCCAGGCGCCCCACCACATCTCTTCTTGACCTATTTTCTTGCGTTTCCCACTTTCTGCAACTTTGGGATGTAGTGTGTCCTTCATTCAGCAGTATTTCCTGAACATCTTTTGTGTATCACACAGTTTTAATTAAGAGAGATTCAATGAAGAACAAGTGTCCTATCGTCATGGAGCTTAATTTCTAATTGAGGGGAGAAAAGATATGTAATTATATAAATAAATAATCGGGATAGTTTCAAAAAGTGATAAGTGCTGTGGAAGGAATCAGGGAGGAGAATATGACACTGATGAGAAACGGAGAGAGTGGGGCACCTTCAGTCAAGAAGCTTAGGGATGGCCTCTCAAGAATGTTCATTCTGCTGAGGCCAGTCTTGTTAAAGCTGGAAGAAAGGCATCCAGGCTCCTCACCATCAGGAGCACTGATTTCTTCATCTGTTCTATTGAAGGTGTGGAAGGAACCCATTCCTTCCCCCTGGTAAGGAATCTGAGTAGGTTTATAAGAAAGCATGTAAGTGGGTGTGCAGGCTTCAGACTGTGTCCAGACTGCATGTCAGTTACTGTGGTTCTTGGGGCCTCCCGTTTCCAGCCTGTTTGTGTCATTTCATGGAACCAGTCTTGTGCTTCATTTTATTTGCTTTCAGGCCTTTGCAGGTTCTTGCCTCTCATTTCCCAGGAATGGAGAGCTAGAACCAGAAATACATATTGGAGTTAGGGTTCACAGCTCTAGAATTTGGTAGGATTGGGTAGTAATTGGCTAAGGAGTGTGTCCCCTACCCTGCCTCCTGTTAGGGAAGGGATATATTAATCTTGAGGTATTGATGCAGTTGTCACAAAATGCTGATCTTAGTGATTCAGACTAATAGCACTTTCCTAGCACTTTCTCGTGTTAACTAATTTGTGAATGCTTTTCCTTTCTTCAGCGAATTTATAGTCATCATAAGGAGCAGGTACTGACCAACTGACTGCAGTGAGCACAAAGCACAGATGTTATGTCATGTGCTGTCACAACAGCCCCATGATCTAGGCTCCGTGAGGCAGACACTGCCGTCTTCTCCATTTTCCTGATGAGGAAACAGGCTTGAAGTGGTAGAACCACACAGCTGGCATCAGAAACCAACCCTAGCCTATGTGTGTCTAGTTCCAGAGCCTCTGTTGGTCGCTGCTGAATAGGGTGACCAGGCCACATCCTCTTCCAGTAGTTTCTGCAGAGCTCTCCTTCATTCTCAGAAGGGAAGAAACTACTGTTCTCAAGGTCACAACAACTGCAGGATGACCTCCAAGGTGATGGCAGACATGGGCTCTCACTTAGACTTCCTAGGGCTCCCAACTGCCTGCATGCTTCCTGCGGTGAAGTGTACCAAGTAGTCCCTGCCCTCCTCAAAAATGTCAGTGGGAACACAGTCTAATATGAGAAGGAGGCAAATACCTTATAAAATCCCCTGGGAAAAGGATGGACAGATTAGACCACATGGAAACCAAAAAAATTTATGTGGTGAAAGACACAAAAACCAAGTCAACTGACAAATGATAAACTGGAAAAATTATTGACAGTTGACATCACAAACAAGATATTAAGCCCATGATGTGTAAAGAGAATCTGACCAAGGACAACAATCCAATGGCAAAGGATATAAAGAAATCCACAAAAGAAGACATTGAAATGGCAAGTAAACATATGAAAAGATTCTGTACTAGTAATCAGGGAAAGGCAAACTAAAGCAATTTATAAGCCCAGTTTTTGTCTGTCGCACTGTAAAAATGTAAAGATTGATGATGACCTCTTCTTTATACGAAACAAGGTAGACAGTACTGTCAACACTGAGCCAGCCCCTGCACTCTTGCCACCCTGGTCCAGTCTGCTGTGGTCTCCAGCCAGGACTGTAGAAGTCTCTCAGCACCTCCTAGTGCCCAAGCCCCTGCAAACAAAGCAGGTCGTGGTGCTCTTCTTCAAACCCTGCACTCGTTTATATCTGCCTACTAACCCAGGCCTCGAGTCTGCATGGTCCTGTTCCCGTTTACCTCATCCTCATCTGAGCTGCTTTCCCTCTTCCTGTGTCATTCATCCACATAGATCACACATACCCCAAGCATGCCGCCGTCTCTCAGCCTTGGGGCTTTCACAGTTTGCTGTGTTCCGCCTGGGAAGCCCCACTGTACCTCCCTTCCCCTCCCCTAGACAACAACATGCCAGCCTTCAGGTCTCAGCTCAAATGGCACTTGCATTGCAAGCTTGTTAAAATGCATGTCCATTAAAATGGTCTTGGTCCAAATACTGAGTACTTTGTAGCTGAGTTTAAAATAAATAAATAAATAAAGTAACTCTGAGTTTTCTGGGGAGAGACGTTAGGGATATGTTATTAATTGAAAAATAAAAGCAAGTTGCAGAATTGTTTATATAGTTTATTACCATTGTATATTTGTGATTGTACACATACAGGAAAATATATGAAAGAGTACTTACCCAAAGTAACTGGTTGCCTATAAGTAGTAAAATTCTGGGGTGAAAGACTCACGTTTTTAAAAAATAATTTCATTGAGGTAGAATTTTCATACAGTGCAGTGCAGACCTTCTTATGTGTACGGTCCGGTGAGATTTAACAAATGTGGTCTTTCCGTGCAACCCTCACCTCAACTCTGGATCCTGATCCTCCACCCCGGGAGTGGTGGTTCTTGCTATCATTTTGCTGGTTTGTCAGTGAGTTACTTGCCTAAACTCATTCTATAGAGTCTTTCTCCTGGAGTGCACAGTAACTGGCATCTGCTTGTTTTTGTTTTAAATTCTTGTTTTTATTTTAAGCTGGTCTTCCAAAAGGTCACCCCTGAATGAACATAGTAGTGGTTAGCCAGTGACTGGTCACAGGTTGTGCTTAAACAAGTAGGCCTTCCGCCCTTCCCAGGGGTCTATGTGTGGTTCGTACTCACTGTTCAGGCACCTAATAAGCCTGCCCTGTCACTTTCTGTGTAGGGTCTCCTATTCCGCTAAAAGGAGTGGATTATTAGGCATTATCTGCTCTCTCCTGAGTGCACAATCAGCCCCATGTGTGCACGCAGCTCAGTGGGCGCTTACAGAAATCTGCTATACCTGTCTCATTCCCTAAACCCCATTTTTTTTTTAATTTCAATTTTTTTTTTAAGTAGACTCCATGCCCGGCATGGAACCCAATGTGGGGCTTTAACTTATGAGCCTGAGATCAAGATCTGAGCTGAGATCAAGAGTCAGACGCTTAACTGACTGAGCCACCCAGGGGCCCCAACCTAGATCCCGTTTTTTTAAAGATTTTATTTTTTTATTTGAGAGAGAGAGAGAGCACGTGCGTGTGCACACAAGCTGGAAGAGAAGCAGAGGGAGAGAGAGAAGCTCTCTCTTGGCAATGTGGGGCTCAATCCCAGGACCCCAAGATCATGACCTGAGCTGAAGGCAGAGGCTTAACCCACTGAGCCACCCGGGTTCCCCCCAGATCCCATTTCTGAGTGTTGGGATTGTCTGTTACCAAAAACAGCACTGATGGCTTTGGCAGCTGTGATGTTGGCCTTCCCTGTTTTCAACACATCCCTAGCGTGGGACTTCTCCGTGCAGTTCCAGGTCAGATGGACCCATCAGGTCCCCATGACCACGACATGGTGGGGGTAAGGGAAGGGGAGCAGCCTATGTTAAAACACCACAGGTTACTCACTGCTCTTACTGAGATTCTGTAGTTTGTCTTAGATAAGAACTTCTCAATTTGTTATAAATCCTTGGTAAGTTTTCTAAGTCTTAAAATGGTTGTTTTGGGCAGTTCTGTCCCATTTTGTCATTACTCTTAGGGGAGAGGATTTGCTGAGTTCCTCTGGCATTCCAGAAATCAGGTTAATTCATATTTGGTTTGTTTGTTTGGTTGGTTTTTTGCTGTTAAAGAATGGCAAAATTGGGCCTATTGTCATTATCCAGATTTCTGTTTATTTTCATTGCACAGGTAGGTCCCTAAATGCCAGTGTCATGGGTTGTTGGATAACTCCAGATCATAGGAGACACGTGACCCATTACTATGGCCTCTGAGACTGTGCTGAAGTGAGGGAGATTGTTGACATAATTCTGCATCAGAAAGGTATGGGGATATGTGACACCCACCCTTTCCTCCCAGAAATGATGGTGCTGTGTGTGTGTGTGTGTGTGTGTGTTTGGAGCAGGGGTGTCCCACCAGCACCCCTGGGCCAGTTTACTATGAGAATTTCTGAGAGTTCTTGCACAGAGACTGTGGGAGAGGCTGCTTGTACACATGGCATGGTCATTAGAATGGCTAGGTTGTAAGGTGAGTACACAGTGTTTGCTTATCACACAGGGCAGATTTGAAGCTTAGGTGGGGACCTGATAGGCAGTTGAGTATACAGCTTCATGTTTTCAGTGTATACCATGCTTTGCCGTTTTCTTCAGTTGCTCTAACCTGCAGCTTTTCTGTCTACCACGGTGGTCCAACTGCCCCAGCCTCCTCCTTCATCCTCTCATTGGCTGAAAGACAGTCAAGTCTTTGAGAACAGGTTTGCTAGTTTTGCCAAAATCTGTGTGCAGCTTTCCCCTCTGACCCAGCTTCCAGTATTGGGGATGTCCTAGTTTCAAGCTCTCCTCTTTCATCCATAACATGATCTGCGGCGCTCCTTCCTATGCTGTGCTTTCGATTCCATAGTCTAACTTCATGAACGTTTCCTTCTGCAGGCAATGATGACAGGGAGCCTCCCCGGCTTCATCGATGTTGTCAGGAACCTCAATTCCCCCGCACTGGTGGAAGACAACGTGATCACACAGGCAAAAGCAGCTGGGAAAAGAATTATTTTTTATGGAGATGAAACATGGGTGAAACTATTCCCAAAGCATTTTGTGGAGTATGATGGAACAACCTCATTTTTCGTGTCAGATTATACGGAGGTCAGTTTTTAGAATAAGAACCCTTTATCACACTGGAGTCTGATACCCTGTCGGGGAGAGGCAGGGTATCAGACTGTTTTGTATGTGGCCTTTGTTGGTGTGCTGGGAGAGGTATGGAGAGATTATAGACACCATTCATCCACATGATCAGGTTCAACCCAGGGACATAAACCCTGATGGAGATGTGAACAAAGCTCTCTTAGAACAGCTGAGCACCTGTTGATGGGGTATAGATGACTAGGAAGGGCTTCCCAGCAAGGAGCCATTTAAGCTGTTTTGAGAAGTGAGTGGCAGCTTCCCATGTGGACAGAATGGGGGGTGGCAGCATCGGTACAAGGCAAGGCAGAGGACTCCATGGCCTCCCTGGGATCCTTGAGGCTACTGGTTCTCCTGTTAGTGCAGCTGTGTTCCCAGTGGGGAGGTAGAAGAACAGATGGTGAGCTGGGTGGAGCCTGGTCCCAAGGGACACTGTCCTGTGCTGGACAGGCTCCAACAAGGAAAAAAGACCTGTAGTTAGAAAGCTGACCCTGAAGCAGAAGGAAGCCACACAAAACAAAGACAAACCCATACCAGCTCAGTTTACTGGGCCTGATAGAGCATTTGTACTTTTACTTACATTAATACTCTTTCCTAAAGTTGACTTCTGTACATGCAGCAGTTGCTTTCAGAAGTGAGTTTCCCTGTCCTCTGTCTCATCACTCAGAGATCCTTCCCTTTGTAGAGACTTTTCAGTGGGCGGGAGGTGGACCAGCTGAATGGTCTAGGCTGACCTGACCAGGCTCATGGCTCTGTCGGGGGATGCTCAACCGCTAGTTGCTCAGAGCTGTGTCTCTTTCTTCCCAGAACAGCCTTTGCACAGGACACACTTAGATGCCCTCACCTTCACCACCCCCCACCCCACCCCGGTCACCTGCGTCACCTGGTCATCAACTAGTATTAGTTAATTCTCAGGAGGGATCCCACAGAATGTTTTTTATTTTTTTAAGGATTTTTTATTTATTTATTCAAAAGACGGAGATCACAACTAGGCATAGAGGCAGGCAGAGAGAGGAAGAAGCAGGCTCCCTGCTGAACAGAGAGCCCAATGTGGGGCTTGATCTCAGGACCCTGAGATCATGACCTGAGCTGAAGGCAGAGGCTTAACCTGAGCCACCCAAGTGCCCACAGAATGTTTTTATCAGAACAACACTTCTCATTTAAATTACCTATATAGTATGTTCTATCTATACCTTAGAAATGTGAGGACAGTATTAGTGAAAGCTTAATCTAATGCTAATATTTGTTTAACTTTCTTATGACAGATTTTTCTGTTTGTGTTTGGGGTTTTTTTGGTGTTTTCAGACTCTGAGTCCTAGATTTTCTTTTTGTTTAAAGATTTTGTTTATTTAACAGAGAGGGACAGCAAGAGAGGGAACTCAAGAAGGGGCTTGTATGAGTGGGAGAAGCAAGCTTCCCACTGAGCAGGGAGCCCAATGCGGGCTCCATCACAGAGTCCTAGGATCAGGACCCAAGCCAAAAGAAGACACTTAACCAACTGGGCCACCAGGTGCCCCAAATGCCTAGATTCTATTTTTTTTTTTCCATTTTTATTAACATATAATGTATTATTTGCCCCAGAGGTACAGATCTGTGAATCATTAGGCTTACACATTTCATGGCACTTACCGTAGCACATACCCTCCCCAATGTCCATAACCAGCCACCCTATCCCTACCCCCCACCTCCCAGCAACCCTGTTTGTTTTATAAGATTAAGAATCTCTTATGGTTTATCTTCCTCCCAATCCCATCTTGTTTATTTTTTTCCTCCCTACCCTCCACGACCCCCTGCCCTGCCTCTCATAGATGGCTTTGATGATATCAAGGTACCCTACACTGTGAAGAGTTTTGATCAAGAAAGGATGCTGTACTTTGTCAAATGCTTTTTCAGCATCTATTGAGAGTATCATATGGTTCTTGTTCTTTGTTTTATTAATATTATATCACATTGATTGATTTGCAGATGTTGAACCAAACTTGCAGCCCAGGAATAAATCCCACTTAGCTGTGGTGAATAATCCTTTTAATGTACTGTTGAATACTATTGGCTAGTATTTTGGTGAGAATTTTTGCATCCATGTTAATCAAGGATATTGGTCTGTAATTCTACTTTTGATGGGGTCTTGTCTTGTTTTGGGATCGGTAATGCTGGCCTCATAAAATGAGTTTGGAAGTTTTCCTTCCATTTCTATTTTTTGGAACAGTTTCTGGAGAATAGGTATTAATTCTTCTTTAAATGTTCAGTAGAACTCCCTGGGAAGCTGTCTGGCCCTGGGCTTTTGTTTGTTGGGAGATTTTTGATGCCTGCTTCAATCTCCTTACTGGTTATGGATCTGTTCAGGTTTTTGTTTCTTCCTGGTTCAGTTTTGGTAGTTTATATGTTTCTCTATTGTCAAATTAGCTGGTGTATAGTTGCTCATAGTATGTTTTGTAGTTGTTTGAATTTCTTTGGTATTGGTTGTGATCTCTCCTCTTTCATGATTTTATTAATCTGGGTCCTTTCTCTTTTCTTTTGGATAAGTCTGGCCAGGGGTTTATCAACCTTATTAATTATTTCAAAGAACCAGCTCCTAGTTTTGTTGATCTGTTCACTGTTCTTTTGGTTTCTATTTTGATTTCTTCTCTGATCTTTATTATTACTCTTCTGCTGAGTTTAGGCTTTTTTTGCCATTCTGTCTCCAGCTCCTTTAGATGTAGGGTTAGTCTGTGTACTTGACACCTTTCTTGTTTCTTGGGAAAGGCTTGTATCGCTATATACTTTCCTCTCAGGACCGCCTTTGTGTCCAAAGATTTTGAACAGTTGGGTTCAAACAGTTGGTTTCCATGAATTGTTTAAGTTCTTCTTTGATTTCTGGGTCGACCCATTCATTGTTAAGTAGGATGCTCTTTAGCCTCCATATATTCGAGTTCTTTTCAACTTTCCTCTTCTGATTGAGTTCTAGTTTCAGAGCATTGTGGTCTGAAAATATGCAGGGAATGATCCCAGTCTTTTGGAACTGGTGGAGACCTGATTTGTGACCCAGGATATGATCTATTCTAGAGAATGTTCCATGTGCACTAGAGAAGAATGTATTCTGTTGTTTTGGAATGGAATGTTCTAAATTTATCTGTGATGTCCATCTGGTCCAGTGTGTCATTTAAAGCCTTTATTTCAGTAAGGGGGGGTGTTAAAGTTCCCTACCATTATTGTATTATTGTTGATGTGTTTCTTTGATTTTTTTATTACTTGGTTTATATAATTGGCTGCTCCCATGTTAGAGGCATAGATATTTAAAATTGTTAGATCTTCAGGTTGGACAGACCCTTCAAGTATGATATAGTGTCCTTCCTCATCTCTTATTATAGTCTTTGGCTTAAAGTCTAATTTATCTGATATAAGGATTGCCACCCCAGCCTTTTTTTGATGTCCATTAGCGTGGTAAATTGTTTTCCACCCCCTCACTTTAAATCTGGATGTGTCTTTGGGTCTAAAATTAGTTTCTTATAGACAGCATATTGATGGGTCTTGTTGTTTTTATCTATTCTGATACCCTGTGTCTTTTAATTGGGGCACTTAGCCCATTTACATTCAGGGTAACTATTAAAAGATATGAATTTAGTGCCATTGTATTGCCTGTAAGGTGACTGTTACCATATATCGTGTCTGTTCCTTTCTGGTCTGTTACTTTTAGGCTCTCTCTTTGCTTAGAGGACCCCTTTCAATATTTCCTGTAGGGTTGGTTTGGTGTTTGCAAATTCTTTTCATTTTTGTTAGTCCTGGAAGTTTTTAATCTCTCCTCCTATTTTCAATGACAGTGTAGCTGGATGTAATATTCTTTGGCTGCATTATTTTTCTTGTTTAGCATCCTGAATATATCATGTCTGTCCTTTCTGGCATGCCAGATCTCTGTGGATAAGTCTGCTGCCAATCTAATATTTCTGCCATTGTGTGTTACAGACCTCTTGTCCCAAGCTTCTTTCAGGATTTTCACTTTGTCACTAAGACTTATAGGTTTTACTATTAGATGATGGAGTATGGACCTATTTTTATTGAATTGAGTGGGGTTCTCTGTGCCTCCTGGATTTTGATGCTTGTTCCCTTCCCCAAATTAGGGAAATTGTCTACTATAGTTTGCTCCAGTATATCTTCTGCCCCTCTCGCTCTCCTTCTGGGATCCCAATTATTCTCATATTGTTTCATCTTACGGTATCTCTTATATCTAGGATTCTCCCCATGTGGTCCAGTAGTTGTTTGGTCTTGATAGATGTTCTTGGCTAATATTCTGGGGGAGGGGTGTGCCATAGTGATTCACAAATGTCTTGGCCCAAGGCAGAATTACACCACCCTTGCCAGGGGCCAGGCTAAGTCATCTGCTCCAGTTTGTGCTCAGGAGCTTTTGTTCCCTGAACGCTTTCTGTAGAACTTTGGAGGACGGGATTGAAGATGGCAGCCACCTAATCTCTGGCCCCCTAGGAGCCAAGAACTTGGGGCCCCACTCCTCAGAGCACCCTCAGAGAAAAGTAGTCAATCCCTCCCGTCTCCCTGGTCTCTGGCCATGCTTCGAGCTCAACCAGTCTGTGACTGATAGCATTTCTATCTCTGGTGCACGGCCCCATTTGGAGTCTCCAAACCCAGCAGATCCTGCCACTTGCTTCCATGCCATTCCTCCCAGAGGAGGAAGGGTGGGCTTTTTTTGGATCTGCCACTTATGGGGTCCTTGCTCGAAGAGCAGTCACCCAGCTGTGCCTTGGATCATGGTTTATGGTAACCCTGAGCTGAGAGCCCCCTCCTTGGCTGTCTCTGCAGGTGGCATCACTGCTTCAATACCTGGGAGCACTGCCACACTCAGACACTGCTGGTCTTTCTGTGACCCCATGGATCCTGAGACCACACTGTCCCCACGAGGGCTCCACCCCCACTTAGCCTCTGGAGCAACGTCCCTCAGTGGAGCCAACTTCTAAAAGTCAAATTTGTGCTCCACTGCTCTTTTGCTTGCCAGGAGCTGGCCTCTCCCATCGTGGTCTGTCTTCCCACCACTTCAGATTTACTTCTCCACAAGTCCTACCTTCTGGAAAGCAGTCGATTTTCTCTTCCTAGAATTGCTGCTCTTCTTCTCTTCTATCTCCTGTTGAGTTTGTAGATGTACAGAATGGTTTGATAACTCTAGCTGAACTCCTGGAACCTGATGATATTTCAGTCTCCTACTCCTCCGCCATCTTGCTCCTTCCTCCAAAATGCCTAGATTTTAAAAGAACTGTATCCTTTTCCTTGGAGAGTGTAGATCAAGGGAAATAAAGGAAGCTATTCATACATACCTTTCCCCCTTTACAGGTGGATAATAATGTTACAAGGCATTTGGATAAAGTATTAAAAAGAGGAGATTGGGATGTGTTAATCCTCCACTACCTCGGGCTGGACCACATCGGCCATGTCTCTGGTCCCAGTAGCCCTCTGATCGGGCACAAACTCCGGGAGATGGACAGTGTCCTGATGAAGATCCACACCTCACTGCTGTCCGAGGTGAGGCTTACTGTGGTGCGCTGGGCTGCACGAGTTTCAACTGTGCCAGCAACTCCTAAGAGATACCGAGTTCCTGAAGTGGACTCGAGACCTATGTAAATGCCACGCCCACCATCACACAGTTTGCCTGTAAGCACAGAGCATGGGCTCAGCCTCCCAACAGCTCTGACTATGTCTACCATTGACCCATTCATCCCCCTCCTAGTTCTTGAATGCCTGTCTGGGCATCTGTAGAGCTTATACTTTAGCCAGGAAGGACAAGTGAGGATAATCAACGAGTATATAAGTATTCTAGGAAAATGTGGGGCAGGAGGAGGGACCAGCATCTGAGAGAATAGTTGCAATTTGAGGCAGAATTGTGAGAGCAGCTGTCCTTCAAGATAGGAGTAAGAGACTGGAGCAGAGCCTTGAAGGGAGGGAGGGGGCAAATGCACCGTCTGTGAAAGTGCATTCCAGCTGAAGAAAGTAGCAAAAGCAAGGAAGAGCCTGCCCTGCACCTCAAGGAGCAGCAGAGGCCCTTGGCTGGAGCCGTAGGCTGAGGGGCAATCCCATGTGACACATAATATGGGTATGATAAGGCATGCGCCTAGGCTCTCACGGTCCGTAGAAACCAGGCCCAAATCCTCTACCCTGAGAGGTCCTAAATAGAACCCTGCTGTGCTTCATGACCTCCATATGATTCTGTTTGTTATATTTGTGATATTACTTGTTTTTGACCCTTTGATCTAGCTGTAAGTTCATAGGTTAAGAAAAAAAAGTCTAACTCATTTATAAAGAGTTATTCTTTTAAAGTAAAGGTAAAATCTGAAGTTGTTTCCTTAACAAGATCATGTGTTCTCCTCAGTCTGAATGCAATTGAAATATTTTTTTTCTTTGCCTTATAGGAGAGAGAGACTCTTGTACCCAATTTGCTAGTTCTTTGTGGTGATCATGGCATGTCGGAAGCAGGAGGTCACGGGGCCTCTTCCATGGAGGAGCTTAACACCGCCCTGATCTTAATCAGTTCTGCATTTGAAAGAAAACCTGGTGAGGATTTAGGAATGTTTACTATTTTAAAACTGTATTCTGTGTATCTTTCTGGAAACTGTGTAAGTTTGAAATATCCCAAGCAATGTGAAGATGAAAATGGGGCAAAGGGCAGCCAGTATTTGGAGTTTACATTTCTTGCCCTAATTTTTAAAATATAAATGTTCTTTTTAGGAATTTTGTTTTATGAAGGTCATGGCCTGGGTATCTGAAACTTTAACAAAAATTACCAGTAGTTTTGGGACATCTGAACACATGTGAACTGAAAGAAAAAAACATTAATAATTTTAAAAAATTTTAAGATTGTATTTATCTTTTTGAGAGAGAGAAAGAGAGAGAACACAAGCAGGGAAGGGGACAGAGGGAGAGGCACAAGCTGTCTCTCCTCTAAGCAAGGAACCCAGTCTGAGGCTTGATCCCAGGTCCCTGGGATCACAACCTGAGCCAAAGGCACACACCCAAACGACTGAGCCACCCAGATGCCCCAATAATCAAAATTTTTACAATCTTTTTTTTTTTAAGATTTTTTAATTTATTTGACAGAGAGAGAGATCACAAGCAGGTAGAGAGGCAGGCAGAAAGAGAGGGGGAAGCAGGCCCTGCTGAGCAGAGAGCCCAATATAGGGCTCGACCCTAAAACCCTGGGATCATGACCTGAGCCAAAGGCAGAGGCTTAACCCACTGAGCCACCTGGGTGCCCCCAAAATTTTTATAATCTTTTGAAACTCGAGGAGTCAGGATCAGTCAGAGCAGGACTAACTGAGGGCCTGTATGTCAGCATTAAGACAGCCCAGCTGTCCACCCCAAACACACATAGGCCGGCTTGCCTCATGGCCACGTGCCCTGTCTCTTCTTCATCCTGCACTTCCTCTGCTGCCTCAAGTTTACAACACGCCTACCCTCACTCACCAGTTATTTCTGAGTTGGACACTCTGGCTTCCTCTTACGTGATCCTTCAGTACCATTTGGCATTTCTGACCCCCCGTTCTGGTAGCTCCCATTTGCCTGGTTTTCTTTGCACCTCACTTTGCTATCTAGTCTTTGTTAGCTTAGCTCCTGGCCCTGGCACTCTTTCTGGATTGTCTCCTGGTTTCACTCTATATTCAATTCTAAGATGATCTTGTCCGCGCCCACAGTTTTAAGTCCCATGAATAGGTTTGTCAGATTTATCCCACTGGCTGTCTCCTCTTTTCCAATCTCCAGACTGTCTACTCAGCTGCCTGTCTGACACCTCCACTTGGGTCTCCCAAAGGTAGAGAAACTGTGACAGCCTCATGTCTAATCTGCCCTCTCATATTCCCCTCCCAACAAATGGCACCTTCATGTGATTCTTCCAGGTAGAAATGTGGGCGTCCCCCCTTCACCATCCTTCTCCCTCGCTCCTCACGTTCCAGACCATCCCTGATCTCCAGTACATAAAACCTTTCAGTAGCTGAACTTTGGATCAATTAACAATCCTACGTGAGGCTTCTTTCCTACCTTGCAGCTTCATCCTAAACCATATTCACCATTACTCACTGTGTCCTGGCCTCTGCCCTTCACACAGTCCTCCAGGTGACGAACTCTTCCCCAGGTGCCCAGCTCTGTCATCATCAGCCCCTCAGCCTGCTTGTCCACTCATCCCTGGTTTCAGCTGACATCTCTCGCTCATCCATGAAACCAAATTGCCCTCACTGTGCTTGTCATTCACAGCAGTCCACGCTCGGTGCCCTCTTTCTTCGCTTAGATTGTAATTACAGACTTGCCCGTGTGATGCATGTAACAGCCGCCTGCTCTCTGCACTTCAGCCTGCAGTCGGGCAGGGCCAAATCTGTTTTGTTCATTGTACATGCCTACCATGGGCATAAACATCACCTGGTATGTAATGGGTGCCAAAAAGGATTGTCGAAGGAATGAGTCTCCCGCTTGAGCGAGGATTATTTGGGGAAGAATCTCCATTGATTTCTTTCAATCATTTTGCAACACTTCTTCCTCTCGGACATCTAATCTCCTAAGATGTAAGTCCTCAGCTCTTGGGACCTGAGCCTTCCTAGTCCAGGTGTCTTAATGAAGCCTATCCTCCAGTGAGCACACACACTAGCCACCAGAACACCTGCCTTCTACACCTGGCTTTCCCCCACTGTGTACCCAAAGAAGGGTTCCATATGGCTCCCCTATGGGAGCGAGAGCCCCATGCCAAAAATGCCCTTTCCACTCAGCCATCCAGCAGAGGTGGGCCAGGCACTGTGCTGGACACTGTGGGCAGCCTCCATCCTCAGGGAGCTTATAGTCTGCAGAGCAAAAGAGAGAACTAAACCGGTGACTTTTATTACAGGGATGTGAGGGTCATTTTTGAACTCAAGTGCTGATGTTTCATCTCAAAGGAAGGTTGTCCTCCATGGAAGGCCTGACTGCATCTTCACTTCCAGGAACAGCCAGGGGGGCTAATTGTGCAGGACACCTGACAGGGTGGTTCAGGCCACTGACCTCAGTGCCAACAGTGGGTTCCAAGTTTTTCTTCTTTTATTGACTCCTATAAAGAGTGGTTGTGTTCAGTTGTCTCATTATGCTTATTTTATGAGCCAGGACTGCCTTGCAGGTAGCCTGCTGAGAGGAGGTATTAATTTCAGGACAGTCTACCCCCAATTACCGCCTTTCCCTCAGCTGCCAGCAACTGTGGATCTTTTTTCCATCTCTGTAGATTTGCCTCTTTTGGACATTTCCCTTGAATGGGCCCTGTATTACATGGCCTTGTGTGACGGCTGCTTTCACTTGGCAGAGTGCTTTCAAGGGTCACCCAGGTTGTAGTGGCGTGAGGACTTCTTTCTTTCTTTGGCTGAGTTATGTTCCACATGACAGATAGACCACATCATGTATCCATTCATTAGTTGATAAATATATGGGTTGTGTCCACTTTTCAGCTGTTACAGATAATGTTGCTATGAACATTTGGGAAGTTTTTTGTGTGGATAGATGTTTTCTTTCTTTTTTTTTTTTTTAATATTTATCATTTATTTATTTGTGAGAGCGAGAGCAAGACAGTGTGTGCAAGCAAGGGGAGGGGCACAGAGAGTGGGAGACAAGCAGACTCCACAGTGAGCGGGGAGCCCAAAGCAAGGCTTGATCCCCAGACCCTGACATCATGAGGTGAGCTGAAATCAAGAGTTGGACACTTAACTGTCTGACCCATGCAGGCGCCGTTGGACAGATATTTTCATGAGGTATTGTGCCTTTATTTTTAAAAGATAGTTTTGCTGGGTAGAAGATTCTGAGCCGACCATTTCTCTCTCTTTCAGGACTTCAGGTGCGCTGTCCCACTGCCTTGTGGCCTGCATGGCTTCTGATGGGACTTCCTCTCAGTCTGCCTGGGCTTCCCTTGTCTTGTCTGTCAGCATTTTCATTATAATATGTCTTTGTGTTTTGTGCTTATCCAACTGGGAGGTCATTGAGCCTCTTGGATATGTAGATTAATGGTTTTCGTCAAATTTGGGAAAGTTTCTGTTTTTCAGATTGTATACTTTTTATCACGCTGCCTTTAAATTTGGTGATTCTTCTGCCAGTTCAGTGCAACTATAGTGAGTGAGTTTTTCATTTCAGTTATTATATTTCTCATCTTCATGGTTTCCATTGATTCTTTTCTTTATAATTTCTATCTCCTTGTTGATAATCTCAACTTGATGACACATTGTCATCAGACCTTCCTTTACTTGTCTATGCATGGTTTCCTGGAGCTCTTTGAACGTGTTTGCCATGGTTCCTTGGAAGTCCATCTATTACCTCTAATGTCTGGGTCCTTTACTGAAAGGTTCTCTTGCTTTTTCTTCTGTTTGAGTCATTGTTTCCTGTTTCTTTGCTTAATTCTTAATAGTTTTTGGTGTGAAAACTGACCATTTCAAATCATATGTTGCAGCAACTCTGGATGCTGACCCACCCCCAACCCACCCCACAGCTGTCGTCATTGTTGTTCCCTTGTTTGCCAAGCAGCATGGCTAGGCCACTCCAGTGGCTCCCTCTCTCTCCTGCAGTGTGGAGTCAGCTGTGGCTCCCAGGCTGGTACAGCCACCCTGGGGTGCCAGCAGTCTCGCTGACACCCTGTGCCTCTCTCTTTCTCTGTGACAGCTGTGCCAGGCTATTGCCTCTATTGCTGTCACACCCAGCTTCAGGCTGCACTCATTGCCAGCTGACTGCCTTATTTTTGACAACTTATAATAAATGTGCTGCATAATCTGATCCCGTGTTTGAGCCCCTTTGCAGGGTCATTTTCGAGGCTATTCTGTGAGGTGGTTCTGACCCTTCTCTCCTGGCCCTCTCAGTGAGAGCCCAGCTAGTTTGTGGTTTTAGCTTGTGGCTGTCATGAAGCTACCAGCCTCCACTTACCTGCACACCTCCAAAATCTCCATTGTTTTCAAGAACATTCCTAGGCTTGAATTCACTATCTTCTGTTTCAGACAAAGTCAGTTCTTTTGTGGGGAGCTTTGCTCTGTTCTGTGGCCTGCCACAGGAAAAGCCTGTGGTCTTTTCCACTAGCCTCTTCTGGGGGCAGCCTCTACCCTGGAAACAAACTGGGACAGAAGAAGAGAGAACCCAGACACTCAGCTGGGATTGAGCCTCTACACCACACAGCTGAGGAGGACAGGTGATGCTGGCAGCCTGTTCTCCCCGGAAGAGCTCAGAGCCCTCACGGGGACCCAGTGGGGAGGGGGCCCCGTGTTCTTTGCTGCACCCTCTCAGCACGGAGTCTGTCCCACAGAGCTATGGGAGGAGGGAGGAAGTCATGGTTCCTCCGGTGCCTCACACTGCTCTGTTCTTACCAAGCTTTAGGAGATTTTCTGGAACAAAGATTTCTTTATTTACTGTATGCCCCAGATGGGTATATCATGGTGGTGGTGGTGCTTTTTATAATTTTTACCAGTTGCGCTTTTTTCCTGGCAAGCCAATCCACAGAGCTCCTCAAGCCACCATTCCTGATAGGTCTTTAAAGGCTTATTTTTATCCTACAGGTTTATGTCAATTTTTGTTGCTTATTCTAATAAAAATTAATCTTAAGATGTTTGTTATTCTGAAAAATAAGCAGTTTTGAATTGTGTACCATGTGATTTCAGGTGCCCCAGCCTGCTACTGTCCACCCCCGAGCTCTGGCCTCATGCCTCTGTTCCACCTTCACACAGGGCAGAGCTAAGATATTTTATGGTCCTCTTCCTGCTCACAGGATGTGAGCTCCGTGAAGGGAGGGACTTGGCCTTTTCTTTTATATTCTAGCCCTCAAGCCCAGAATCGTGGCATGTACTGTCTGTGTCCTCAGTATTTGTTGATGGAAGGTGTGAAAGGTGGCTGAGCTGTACAGAGCACATTGCAGGGACCAGTGGAGAGGAGACAGGTGGGAGAAGGGCTGGGTGCTGAATGGGGATAATGGTTTTCTGAAATGCTTTCCTTCTTCTACAGGATAAAACCCACTGTGTAATGTGGCCTCCCTTGTAGTAGTATTACAGAATTACCATTCTCAAAATACTGCTGGTAAGAGCTAGTCATACTAATCAGTAGAGCAAAGTCAGGAGGCCAAAAATAGACCCCGGTAGATTTGGGCATTTGGTGACGAAAGGTGGCATTTCCCATTAATAGAGAAAAGACATCTGGAAGTGATGTCAGGACCTTCTGGGAAAAAATCATGCTGAGAATCTACCTTTTCTCTGAACCTGTATAACTCACAGATCAAAACATTTAAGTGTTTCTTAAAGACTCCTTATTATGTAAATTTTCAGATATACAAAAGTATTCAAAACAGTGTAATAAAGTGCACCACCCAGCCAATGTTTTCTTTTTTCTTTTTCTTTTTTTTAAGATTTTTATGTATTTATTTGAAAGAGACACAAAGTGTGAGAGAGAGCGTGGAATCTGGGATCATGACCTGAGCCAAAGACAGCCGCTCAACTGACTGAGCCCCCCAGGCGCCCGTTATGCCCATTCTTTTTATTTTTTTTTTTTAAGATTTTATTTATTTATTTGACAGACAGAGATCGCAAGTGGGCAGAGAGGCAGACAGAGAGGGGGAGGCAGGCTCCCTGCTGAACAGAGCCCAATGCAGGGCTCAATCCCAGGACCCTGAGATCATGATCTGAGCCGAAGGCAGAGGCTTTAACCCTCTGAGCCACCCAGATGCCCCCTGTTATGCCCATTCTTATATCCTATGTCCTCTAGCTTTTTTTCCTCTTCTGTTTTATTTGGAAGCAAGTCTCTAGAAGTTATGTCCTTTTTTTACTTTCTTTTTCTTACTTTCTGGAGTAGCACATTTGAAATATGGTATTCATTCCTTTATTCATCAGTGGTGGTCAGTGTTCAGATTTCCAAAGTCTGTCTCCCTCATTAGTTGTTTGAGTTAAGATCCAATAAGATCCATGCGTTTAGATTAGCTGATGTGTCTTCTTATGTGTCTTCCGTCTGTAGGGCCCCACTCCATCCTCTTCTATTTCACCACAGTTTATTTGTTGAAGAAACCTGCTTATTTGCCCTGGGGAGTCTTCCTCTGCACTGTCTGCTGACCTACCCTCTGTTCCTCTGTGAATCCTCTCTGATCAGGAGGCAGATTCAGATCCCATTGGTTTGGTTGGTTTTCCTAAGGCTGTTTCCAGCAGGATGCACACAGTGTCTGACTGTTTGATGAAGCCAATAGCCATTGATGACCAACTAGTAATTCACTGGAGGTTGCAAATAGTGATATTTTAATTACCTAATTCTGTTTTTCATTAACTAGCCAGAACAATTCTGTAAGGAGAATCTTCCCTAATTTACTTTTTGTTACCTAACTACCATTTTTTAACATGAGATAGGAGTAAAGATGAATTATTCTTCCCACTTAATTTCCAGTTCCAGATCAGTGAATTAGTTCACTGTGAGTTCGCTAGCATGCTTCAGCTATAACCAACTAGTGTTTTGTGTTGTTGGTGTTCAGTAGAACATGTGAATTCATGGATTTAAGCATAGTTTGTTTCAATTCACCATAAAAATTACCCTTATTAATATTCAGATTGTCCCATCTTTGGCCAGTAGGAGCCTCTGATTCAGATTAGCTCTTGAGTCCTTCTAACCTGAAAGTCCCAAACACCTTAGTTTCTCTGAGGGCTCTGTCACTGCCTCGTCTAAAAAGTTGTATCAGCTTCTCGTGCACAGATCCTTGCCTAGACCTGGAATCAGCTGCTTTTCCCAGATTCCTTGGTCCCTTTCAGTGCAAAGGGATCTTTGAGGGCCACCGTCTCAGAACTAGCAGTACTTGTGGATACTTGTGTAGTTATCATTTCTGGACAAAGCAAGGAAATCTTTTTAAGATAAAATAGGTCTTGAGTTTGTACTGATACTTGCAATCCACATTCACTACTGTAAAATGAAATTCATGGATCTTACATCTGTTCTCTCTGCCTCCCAAGCTTAGAATACTGGTTGTCACCAGCCTTGGATATGAGTGTCATATAATGACCTACAATAGTCCCAGAATAACACCAGCACCACCACCTTTATCGGTGCCAAAAGCAGTTTAAGGTGGGCTTTCTGTTTTGGGTTTTGTTTTATTTCAAATCAGTGCACTTAGTATAAGAAAATACTAGAAGAAAACAAATGATAATTCTGGAGTAGAAGGTTCTTTCTAAACATAACCCAGAAGCCATCAGTGGAGGGTTGGTCAAGAAAAGGTTAATATACTTGACCAAATTAAAAAGAAAAAAAAAATTCTATACAACCAAAAAGTACCATAATCAATATATTGTCCTGGCATGGTTAGGCTGGGTGTTCCCTTTGCAAATGAGAACAGTCTGACAAAGTTGCGTTCTTGTCCAAGGCATGAGCTAGATGGTGGCAAAGCAGGAGTGTGAGCCCAGTGTCCTGCTGTGGAACCCATTCTCCTTGGGAGGGGCAGTAGGACGGCCAACCATTGCTAGGACTTGAAGTCTTTCAGTTGCTTGGGCCATCAGTAGGCAGATGTCTTGTTTGTTGGAGTTGGTTATAGGACTTGGCCCAGCTGAATCCAGCCTCATTCTACTCTCCCCAGTTAGAGGTACCTTCTACTGCCCAGGAGCTGCTGAGATGCCTGTGTCCGGTTCTCAGCACTGTGTAGACCTCTCTGAACCCACGGGGTAGGGACCGCCAGAGATCCCACCGGCACCCTGGTTCAGGGAAGGCCCCATGCCCACACAGAATGAATGTTTGGTAAATTTGTTGACATAAACGCCAGTGAGGTGATTTCTGAATGAATATTCATGGAATGCTTTGAAGAGATAGGTAATTGGTTATAGCAGGTTGATGGAAGGACCACCATTGTACACACTTGAGAGCCTGTTGCTTAAAACACTTTCCTTTCTCTAGGTGACATCAGACGTCCAAAGCATGTTCAACAGACTGACTTGGCTGCAACCCTTGCAATAGGGCTTGGTCTGCCTATCCCAGGGAACAGTGTTGGCAGCCTGCTGTTCCCCACCGTGGAAGGGAGACCCGTGAGAGAACAGCTGAGGTTTTTACATTTAAATGCAGTGCAGCTCAGCAAATTACTGCAAGAGAATGTGCCATCCTACACAAAAGGTAACTCCGTTAATGACAATGTTTCCACTGTGCCTGGTGTTTTCCTGTTTGTTCGTGGTGTGCACAACTGTGCTTCTGTTTTGTTACAACCATGATGGTCACCATTAGCAGCACCGACAGATACAGTTATCTACACCAAGCTCTTTCATAAATGTACTCATTCAACAAATATGGACTTTTTTAATAAGCTCCTGATTGGCTGAGGACTGTTAAAAGCTCCTGAAACACCAGGGCTCTGCCCTCATGGAGCTTACCTTACAGAGATGGAGAAGGAGCAGCAGCTGTCAGATGGTGATGAGTACCTCAGAAAAAGGGTGTACTGGGGAAAGGATGGGGGACGCAGGTAGGTGAGGGATGTCGGGGCAGAGGCCCGGCCTTTGAGATGCAGAGGGAGCGTGTGGCAGATGCAGGATCCTAGAGAGGAGATGTGTCTGCACCTTCAAAGGATGACCAGGGGACAGAGTGGCTGGAACAGGGTGAACTGGAGCAAGGCAGAAGGAGACGAGGTCAGAGGGATATGGAGGCCTTTCAGGCCTTGGAAGGGCTCTTAATTCCATCATGAGCTGGGGGGGATCTCGTGCAGAGTCTGAGGTCTTCGAGTTGCAGTTTCAGAGGCCATCTCAGGCGCCTATGTGGAAGGTTCTGCCTTGTGTTGTAGGAGAGTCTGAAGGCTGCTGCATGTCCCAATGAGAGGTGAGATGAGGGCCCAGGCAGTGGCGGTGCTGTGTCCAGGACAGACGATGGCATTCCAGATATATTTTGAAGCTGGTACAGGCAGGACTTACTGATGGTGAACCAGAGGCATAAGGAGCAAGCTGCCGTGTTCAGCAGAACAGTAGAAGAATGGGATGACCATTACTGAAGTGGGAAGTAGGGTGCTTGCAGGATGAGGGGATTAGTGTTGAGGAAGCCAAGTAAGGAAAGAATTTTAGGAAGGGAGGAGTGAGCACCCAAGTTGAATCCTGCTCAAGGTAAGATAAAATGAGGAACTGAGACTTGACCATTCACCTGGCAGGTGAGGTTACCAGCGACTTCGTCAGGACACACAGAGTGCTGGGAGAAGGCGGAATTGGAGTCGGGGCAAGGAAGGAGGTGGGGTGTGGAGATGGCTGTATTATGAGGTGAACAGAGACCAACAAAGGATATGTTTATATTTTTAAGCCAGGAGAAACTAAGAGGTAGGAATGATCCAGAACAAGAGAGCGTATCTCCCCCAAGACCATCTTTTCAAACAATTTATCTGACCATCAAGTTGCATCAATGACCGCATGTTTGGTGCAGGGACTGGGGCTGGTTTGGGAATCTGGAAACAGTCGACTCCTGGTCTGAGGTGCATTTAACATGTTGTTGGCAGCTTTTCCTACTTGAGAAAGGGAGTACTAGTTAGTAGAGTGAATGCCTGAGTTGTAGGCTGGCCCTGACTTGCCTGTGGAAGATCAACAAGGACTAATGGGGCGCTGAGTATCCGGAATGGTGGGAGAGCTTAGGGGGCCAGCCCCTTGTCCGTGAGGTGGCCCCAGTGAGCAACTGTATGAAAAGTGAGGCCAGCCCAGGTGCATATTTCAGTCCAGAGGAGAGTCAATATTTGTTTTCAAAAGTAACTTTTGAGTTTAGTAGCTTTTGAAAATTTGCTGTTGGTAATATGTGTCCTTTTTCCTCTACTAACATCTAATAAAGCACCAAACAAAAGGGACGCCTGAGGGGCTCAGTCGGGTAAGCGTCTGCCTTCGGTTCGGGTCATGATGTCAGGACCCTGGAATCGAGTCCTGGGTTAGGCTCCTTGCTTGGTGTGGAACCTGCTTCTCCCTCTCCCTCTGCCCCTCCCACTGCTTATGCTTTCTCTCTCCTCTCTCTCTGTCAGGTAAATAAATAAAATCTTTAAAAAAGTAAAAAACAAAACAAAGCCACAGTGAGGGTTGTTTGCTTATTTCAGGAGGAGCAAGTAGGGAGAATTAAGCACTGCAGTGGGTGTGGCCAGAAAGAAGCCCATGAGTTGAGCATAGGCCAATCCCTGGCATGAGAAAGCATTCAAGGGTCCTTAGGCTCCTAGGATGCCCCTTATCTATAACATCAGTGATCCTGTTTCCTGAGACAAAACTAAGTACGTGTCTGACACTAATCGATTTCAAGGCCTCCGCTAATATCCAGCCCAATCTGATACAACTCTCCCATCACTCCACTGACTTTCATTCCAGTGGGACCAACTTTTCTCACCTCAGGATCTTTGCATGTGCTACTCACATAGACTGGATGCTCTTCCTAGTTGTCACCTGGTGGATTCCTGGGCCAGCTTCCACTTCAGCTTCAGTGTCGTACCTTCTTATCCCCCACCCTCCACCCTAGATTTCAGTCCATTTCTTCAGTGTTACCAAAAGTCTCCCACATTCCCCTACTTAAACCTCCATAGCATTTTTCACAATTTGTACTACATGCACATGTGAGAACCCAGCTAGATCACAGACCCAAGCAGGCAGGAACTACACGTTTGCACGTACCATGTCGTCAGTGCTCAGTAAATACTTGTCTGGATACATACACAGGTTTCCACTTCTCTGTGATTCTAGGTGGTTGGGTATAGACACAGGTATCCCCATGTCTGTGTGACTTCAAGGTGGTGGGGTATAACAATAAAGGTTTCCATCCTAGATCCAGACTAATGGCGTTTAGATCCCAGCTATCACCTGCCAGCCCACGAGCTGGTGTCTGTGTGCCTCTTCTCTGGAGTGGGCTTGGTCATCGTGCAGGGCTGTCACACTGGTCACCAGCTGGTCACGCTGGTCACCAGCACTTTGTCACCCAGTATCCACAGCAGTGGCAGGACTTCCAGCATTTGGGCTGTGCTCAGGGTTATACAGCAACCCTAACCCTAATCCTGAAGGACAGGGCCTAGACCACCTTAGAATAGCTCTGCTGGAGGTTGGAAGAGCACAGTAAACA
The DNA here is from genome assembly GCF_964662115.1 of Mustela nivalis. NCBI lineage: Eukaryota > Metazoa > Chordata > Mammalia > Carnivora > Mustelidae > Mustela > Mustela nivalis. The sequence goes on along the minus strand of NC_139023.1, from coordinate 67,990,603 downwards.
CCAGGGAGTCTCTGAAAGGCAGTTCTTGCTTTGCAGACTAGTTGAGTCACCAGTAAGTCTGGTCCAGCTCCAGAGGGAAGCAGCTTCCTGATGCTGAGCTGCCTGCCAGTGCCGTTCCAGAGTGGGAGCCGGTGGCGTTTGGGGCTGGGCTTCAATCCAGGTGCTGTTCTGCCAGCCCTAGCTGTGTGTTGGGATGTATCTTCTAGCTCAGCATCATGGCAGGAGGGGTCGGGATGTGTGAAGAAGAGAAACAGGTTAGAGATGGATGCAGTCAGTCCACAGTGGGAAGTGGATGTGGTGGAAGAGGCCACTGCCTGCATGATCCTCACAGTGTGTAAGCGTCGGAAAGATTTGTAACACCAACGGCATGGTAATGTAATGCCTTTCTGGGCTGTTTTTGGTTTTGTTTTTTAAAGATTTTATTTATTTATTTGTCAGAGAGGGAGAGAGAGCATGCACTAGCAGGGGGAGTCTCAGAGGGAGAAGCAGACCTCCCACTGAGCAGGGAGCCCGATGGGGAGCTCCATCCCAGGACCCTGGGATCATGACCTGAGCTGGAGGCAGAGGCTTAACCCACTGAGCCACCTGGTTCCCCTGGGTGTTTCTGTATTGCACATTAAAGAAGAAGAAAAACTTGGAGAGAGACTGAGAGAGAAGGAGGAGGCAAGGCCAGGGGTGGGAGGGAGAGAATGGGCAGCAGAGCAGAGGGCACGCACATCTATCCATGTTGTGTGCTGCGTTGTGCCTCGGGCCATGGCAGGCTGGCAGGTGGGCAGGATGTCCCAGGACTCATGAGCATCATCGGCTGTTTTACTGAGGCACTGGAGACCACTCCCCAAGGAATAATAGTTCCTCTTCACTAGGTACCAGGCTTTATGCTCATACCACGTGCCGCGAATAACTGAATATGTTGAAGTGATAAATGTGTGTGACTCTCTGTGATTTCTGCATGTAACCCTGTCCTCTTCTTGTTAGAGCCTGGATTTGAGCAGTTTAAAATGTCAGAGAGGTTGCATGGGAACTGGATCAGACTGTACTTGGAGGAAAATAACTCAGAAGTCCTTTTCAACCTGGGAGCCAAGGTTCGCAGGCAGTACTTGGAGGCCCTGAGGACCCTGAGCCTGTCCCTGAGCAGACAAGTGGCCCAGTACGACATCTACTCGATGCTGGTGGGGACTGTCATGGTTCTGGAGGTACGGGTGCTTGTGTGCAGTTATGGCTCAGCTGTTAGACTGATTTCATACCTCAGCCAGAAAATTGTAGTTTAAAGCATATAAAATACTATTTTTTTCTGAAAAGGGGATAATTCCAGTTTCCGTGTTTGAAGTCTCTCATTGTGTGTCCTCATGGCCAAGGTATCCTCAGGTGTCAGGCGGCTGTGCTCCACATGGCTGCATGCATACGTTCTTGGCAGGTCATCAGAAATCGTGTTTATTGGGCTTTCTTCTGTTTCCAGCATTCGAACAGCTGGCATAAGGTCAGGAGATAGACTTTTTCTGAACAGTTCTCTCCAAGCCCAGCAGTCGTGGACACAACTGTTTTTTCCCATTCCAGGTTCTAGTGCTGCTCCTACTCAGCATGCCACAGGCTCTGAGCAACAAGGCTGAACTGGAGGTCCCTCTATGGTCGCCTGTGTTTTCTCTGCTGTTTTATTTGGTGTTCCTGGTTCTTTCTGCTCTTCACGTCATTGTGTGCACCTCGGCCGAGAGTTCGTGCTATTTCTGTGGCCTCTCGTGGCTGACGGCAGGTGGAGTGATGGCACTGATCTCTGCACTGCTCTGTGCCGTCGTGTCTGCTCTTGCCAAGGTGTTTGCTGATAGGAGACTCCTGAGGAAGGTAAGACTCATTTTTCCATGTAGGACACTGGCCATTGTCTCTTACTTTGCTGGTCTTTGTCAGACGCTGGTAAACCCCAGGTCTGTATATCAGGCCGAGTCAAGGAGCCAAGGAGAGGAGCCCATACTTCAGAGGGGCCAACATGTGAGCATCCTGACTTCTGACACTCAGATCTGTGTTGTCAGGTCACATGCCCCTTTCCTTTATGGGAAAGACAGGGTCCCCCTGAGTGTAAACATGGCAGGCACTGCACAGAGCTGTTGGTCACACATGAATAGGCAGTTGTCTGATAGGGCAGTGTGTGAATCAGACATTTCTCTGCCAGTGTTTGAACTGCAGCCAAGGGAAGAACACTTCAGAGAGAAAAGAGTCAACTTGTTAGACCTTCCAGGAAGGTAAGCAGGAGGCTGGGACCCTGTCCTCATCCTGCCCTCCTTGGGAGTTCATCCTGCCTTTTCTTTTCAAGACTGACATTTTCTTTGAGATTTCTTAGAATCTTTGGCCTCTGACACCTTTATTTTATTCATGGCTGTGCTGGCAGGCCAGTGAAGCAGAGGGGGACAGCCACAGTTGCTCCATAGTACCTGGAGCCCAAGGAACTCAGGGAAGTGATTCCAGCTCCCCCTTACCACCCCCAACCCCTGCCCAGTGCAGCTGCCTCATCTCGAAGCCATCTAATACCCTTCCCTGCGTGCATGTGTCCAAGGAGCTCATAGGTTGTTGTTCATAGTGCATTTTTATTTCCCATCAGAGCATAGGTTTCCCTAAAGCCATTTGATTCCCCGGGACCTAAATAAATTCATGGCATCTCTCCTTTCTTACACAAGCTGTACATGATAGATAGAGTAAATATTAAGTAGTTATCAACTGATAGCATTAAATTCTCATCTTTAATTGTAAATGCTTTCAGTTAGTGTATTTAAAGGATAGTGCTAGGATGCCAACTTTGTTGTTTCAATAGAATTGACCATTTTAATGAAAACTTGTCTGGATTTCTGGAAAATACATAGTGAAATTAGATGTCTGCTTTGGTAGAATATATCCTAGGAATGCTTTGGTTTGAAATAGCAGGAGCTGACTTTGGACCACCCCTGAAGACCTCAGGCTCCCAGGGAGAGGGTGAGGGTTCCAGGAGGGCTGGTAGGTGAGCTCTCTGAGCTGCAGCACTGCCCAGATGGTATGGGTCACTCAGCTTAGGACTTGGAGTCCAGGGTGACAACTGGCTGTACCTCAGGAGAGTAGGCAGTCCCATCAGAGCAGAAGATGGGTGTGGGGCATGAGGGGCAGCAGGTACCTGTCATAGCAGGTGATGCTCTGTGAGCAAGAACTTTTACATGCACATGGGATTTGTGTCATTTTCATATTTTTCCCTCACGAAATGCATTTTCCTTTTATAGAATCCAGCTCATCCAAAGGCACGATGGTCGGAGTTAGATGTCCTTATCTTACTGGGGACCCTGGGCCACGTGCTGAGTCTGGGTGCGAGCAGCTTCGTTGAGGAGGAGCACCAGACCTGGTATTTCCTCGTCAACACCCTGTGTCTGGCTCTGTGTCACGAGCTCTACAAAAACTGCTTTCTGAGTGATGACTGTGAGCCCCAGCCGTGCTCACACGTGGAGCAGGGACTCGTCAGCAGTGAGCCAGCATTATGGGACAGGAACATCCACTGTAACGTGTCCGAGCCCCACAGAGTGTCTAAGAGCCCTACTTCCCTTGACACGCTCAGAGGCTACGAGAAGTGGATGGTGTTAGCAAGCCCATGGGTGATACTTACCTGCTGTCGTCTGCTGCGGTCGCTCAACCAGACGGGTGTGCAGTGGGCCCACCGGCCTGACCTGGGGCATTGGCTCACCAGGTGAGAGCAGGAGCCATGGCCTTAGCAGACCTTTTATGGTTGTCTGGCCATACACAGAGTCTTTTTCAAAATGTAGGCCTGTTTTTTGTATTCAAAACAGAAGTGGTATTTGAGATCTGAGGAAATGGGAAAAAAAGACCGTAAGCCATGAATTAATGTTGAAAGATGGATTTGTTTTTTTTTTTAATTGCTGAATCACTGTATTTGTTTATGTTTGAAAACCTTCGAGTTTTAAAATGACAACTGCAGCAAGCATGTAGTTTTGTCACTTGCTGCCACCTCCCTGACAAGGTAGGGCTGGGGCCAGGGTCATGCTCCCTCCGGCCACCCACTCCTCTCTCCACCCTAAAGCCAGTGGCTGGACAGCCTCATCCAAAGTATAACAGAGGGGGAGCACCAAAGTAAAGAGAGGCAACTGGGGCAGAAAAGGTCAAGATTTGGCTGTATTGGGGTGTCTGGGTGGCACAGTCAGTTAAGTCTGCCTCTAGATTTCAGCTCAGATCATGGTCTCGTGTCTGGCTCCACACTTAGCATGGAGTCTGCTTTGATATTCTCTCTCCCTCTGCTTCTGCCTCTACCCTTACCCCTGTGCATTCTCTCTCCCCCCCAACAAAAAAAAAAAATATATATATATGTGCTATATTGTGTGTGTATATATTTTTTTATTTTTAGGATTTCTTATTTATTTATTTGACAGAGAGAGAGAATACACACAGGCAGGGGGAGTGGCAGAGTGGAGCCCAATGTGGGGCTTGATCCCAGAACCCCAGGATCATGACCTGAGCCAAAGACAAACACTTAACTGGCTGAGCCAACCAGGCACCCCAGTATTATACCTCTTAATTGTCAGTGAAAACTTAGAAACTAAAGTAGAAGGAAGAGAACAGAATGGACATTTGTTTCCTGTTGCTGTGAAGAACTTGGATGAAAATCACCAGCAGGAGGGGTGCTGGGGACAGTGCCAGACATGTTCCTAAAGAAGGGAATGCCAACGGAAAGAGAAAGGACATGCTCATCCTCCTGGGGATCGGGAAGCTTCAGGTCAAACAACAAGGCATGATTTTACTCAGTCAGGTAGACACACAGAAGGAAGTGATAGAACCCAGTCCAGGTATGGAGCAGAAGACCCCTGACCACATGCTGCCATGGTCCTTTGGAAAGATACCTGGAATTACCCATCAAAAGCTATAAAAATCATTCCTCTGGTCAAATAATTCTGGTGGGAAATTTTTCCCAGGTGTTAGTAACTCTGTTAGCAAACCCCTGGCAACCATCGGAGTCACAGGCAGCTTTTTCCGGGTGCCTGCCATGTGCCTGCTCATTTCATTTTCACAGAAAACCTGCACAGAGCTCACTGGCCTGTCCTACCTCAGGAGAGGAAGCAGAAGGAAGCTAAGGCACGTGCCCAAGCATGTGATTTTGGCAGCCCAGTGGCCTCACTTCTTATTTTTTCTGGAGAATTGAAGCAGTGCAGGAGAATGTCCTGATTGCCAGCCCAGATGCCTTGCCCCCCACTCCTCAGTCTGGACCCTCCTCCAGCAGACTGGGTATGGCCTCTTCCTATCAGGATGCTCGCCTCCTGAATCACCAGTCTTCCCTGTGCTGCTGAATTCTTCCTGTCTATGAAGAGGCGGCTGTGCGGTCCTGTTTCTCCTCCATAGCAGAGCTTCTGGGGAGGCGTATAAACTCACCTTCCTTACTGCTGTTTTCAGTTGTTATAATTAACAGTCCAGGAGAGTGCACAAAACACGTTTTATTTTATTTTTTTCTCTACAAGACTTCATTCTTTTTTTTTAAAATTTCTTTGCAGCTTAACAGTATTCATTGTTTTTGCACCACACCCAGTGCTCCATGCAATCCGTGCCTTCCCTAATACCCACCACCTTGTTCCCCCAACCTCCCACCCCCCCACCCCTTCAAGACCCTCAGGTTGTTTTTCAGAGTCCATAGTCTCTCATGGTTCACCTCCCCTTCCAGTTTTCCTCAACTCCCTTCTCCTCTCCATCTCCCCATGTCCTCCATGTTCTTTGTTTTGCTCCACAAATAAGTGAAACTATATGATAATTGACACTCTCTGCTTGACTTATTTCACTCAGCATAATCTCTTCCAGTCCCATCCATGTTACTACAAAAGTTGGGCATTCATCCTTTCTGATGGAGGCACGATACTCCATAGTGTATATGGACCACATCTTCCTTATCCATTCGTCCATTGAAGGGCATCTTGGTTCTTTCCACAGTTTGGCGACCGTGGCCATTGCTGCTATAAACATTGGAATACAGATGGCCCTTCTTTTCACTACATCTGTATCTTTGGGGTAAATACCCAGTAGTGCAATTGAGGGTCATAGGGAAGCTCTATTTTTAATTTCTTGAGGAATCTCCACACTGTTCTCCAAAGTGGCTGCACCAAATTGCATTCCCACCAACAGTGTAAGAGGGTTCCCCTTTCTCCACATCCTCTCCAACACACGTTGTTTCCTGCCTTGCTAATTTTGGCCATTCTAACTGGTGTAAGGTGATATCTCAATGTGGTTTTAAATTGAATCTCCCTGATGGCTAATGACAATGAACATTTTTTCATGTGTCTGATAGCCATTTGTATGTCTTCATTGGAGAAGTGTCTGTTCATATCTTCTGCCCATTTTTGATATGATTATCTCACAAAACACATTTTTTTTTAAGATTTTATTTGTTTATTTGACAGACAGAGACCACAAGCAGGCAGAGAGGCAGGCAGAGAGAGAGAGAGGAAGCAGGTTCCCTGCTGAGCAGAGAGCCCAATGCAGGACTCGATCCCAGGACCCTGAGACCATGACCTGAGCTGAAGGCAGCGGCTTAACCCACTGAGCCACCCAGGCGCCCACAAAACACATTTTAAAGGGCAACAGTAAATGGACACCCAGGTGACCGCCTCCCAGAGCAAGGACAAGGGCAGGGCCAGGCCCCAGCATGACCCCTGCCACCACCTGCTCTCCCTGGCCACAGGGACACTGGCCACATCTTTCCTCTGAGTCTTTCCTGAGTAATTTTTCCACTGATGTTTATTCACTTGGCAAGATAGTCACTCATCCACTTAATTCTGAGCATCTAGGTTTTGTGAGCAAGAACTGTGGTGAGTGACACAGAAGAGAACCCTGCTGTCCAGCGCAGCACTCCCCAAGGTAGCAGGATGGTGGCAAGGGCCAGGCAGAGGGGGGGGCCCGGCTCTGCCATGACAGCTCCGTGCTCCAAATGGTGACATCCAGCCCCTCTGCAAACTCTCCCCACCTGACAGCGGGCAGACTCTCCAGTGAGTCAGTGTGTGCCAGTGAGTGAGCAAGAGAGGGCCACACCGGCAAGTGCTAGCCTCCCTGCGCAGCATGTGCCCTGGTAAATCCAGTGAGCCCGGAATCTCCTCACCTTTAGGTGGGGAGAGGGGGGCTGCCAGGGGAGCCAGGGGGTGGCATTTTGTACAGGGAAGGCCTGGCAGCAGGGGTTGTTTGTGAATGGAAACAAGTTTGGGGTAGCCATCCTTCATTTGTTGTATTTTAAGAACCTTTGAGTTTAAATCACCAATGAATTTCTTTTCTTTTTTGCTTTTCAGAAAAATCAGCTATTTTTAATACAGTTCTTAGAAAGCCACTCAGCGTAGACCCATGACATCAATGGTTATACTTGTTGGTAATTTGGGGCTCTTCCATTTTCATTTCAGCTCTGATCACAAAGCTGAACTCTCTGTTCTGGCTGCCCTTTCGCTCCTTGTGATTTTCGTGCTAGTTCAGAGGAGGTGCTCCCTGACGTCAAAAGTAGCCATGGCACTTGGCCTGCTGGGCGTCTATTGCTACCGGGCAGCCATTGGAAATGTCCTGTTCCCATGGCAACGAGACAGCAAAGACATTTCAAAGTAAGTGCACTGGCAAATCAATGTCATGTTTTATGTAGTAAAGCCAGCCATGCAGTCTTGAGAACTTTGGAGTGGTTCCTGTGAAGTGTGATCTCAGCAGCTACTAGACCTGACAAGAAGAACCTCAGCGAACAGGTTCTTCTAGCCTCTTTGCTTTGGTAGGAGGGAGACAAGTAATGCAGTAAGGTCACTGAGCTTTCCTTTTTAAAAAAGGGATTCTCTTAAAATAGGGAGTTTAAAGGATTTACTTTTGCTCAGTTAAAGACATAGTAACAGGAATTACAAAGAATGGATGCTTGCTAGCAGCTGGGAAACAAAGCACACCAGAAAAATCAGTTTTCTCATAATTTACAGTGAACTCCAGGGGTGGGGAGTGTTCCCCCCGTTCTGAGTCATGAAGGCCATTTTTTGTCACAAAGTGGCAGCTTTTCTTTCTTTAATGGTGGTTGTGGGATAGAGTGAGCAGAACCACCCTGGAGGCTGTTTGCACAATGTTTTAAGAGCCTTGAGTGTGTCCAGCCTCTGACCGGGGCACCATCTTACAGAATGTACCTCAGGAATCCAACCAGAGAGGAGGCCTGAAACCAGGACACAGGCAGGCTCTCTGGAAACTGGAAATAGGTGCACGTAGTACAGAACAAGGTAATTGGCCACCAGCAGTGTGATGAGCCTCTAAATGCACTTTGTGCTGACTAGTGTGTTTTCGTAAAAGATGTGAAGATGTGGGTCAACTGCATCTATGAAACTGTGGTATGACCCCAGCTTGTGAAGTAGGTGCATATTGTTTTATGTTCATATGAAAGGCTAAAATAGGTAATTGGTTTTAAGTATATTTAGGACATTGGAATATTTTGGACATGTATATTTTGGACAAGTATATTTTGGACATGGAATCATAGGTGGCTTGTTGTCTTCCTTTTCATGCTTTTTTTTTTTTTATTGCTTTTCTAATCAGAGAAAGAAAAGCAAATGTCATCTTCTCTGAAAAGGTCAAGGTGTTAGCTGAAGGCTGTGACCAGGCTGTGTGGGTGTCCAGGAGCCATGGGGCACATCTGGAAGCCAGACCCACCAATGGTAGAGGCAGTTGAGGTGACAGCAGGATGACAAGCCTTCTCCTGAGGCAGTGAAGTCAGGTAGGGGGAGGTAGGGGGAGACATCTCAATGACTGTCCACTTCGGAGTCCTGACTCTGAGCAGATGCCAAGGCTGGGCGTCACGTTTGATGGTGTTCAAGTGTGAAACATGAATAAATTCCTCGTTTCCTCTCAGATCAATGCACCTAATTTCATCATCACTCATCTCAAGACTTGGACCACTTGCCGTTTGTGGATGCCGCAGTGTACACCTTATTGGTGTCTAGAGCATAGGCCACCGAAGCCTTTCATTAACTTGCAGTGCTTGGCTCGCATTCTTCCTGGAAAATGCTTCCTTCCCCACCCCCATCTACCCTGGTTCTAGATCCCTCTCCCTTCTAGGTCTACTCCAGTACTAAAGCCATCCCAAGTCTAGCTCCCTCTGCTTCCAGCTCTACCCACATTCTAGAGCTGTCCAGGTTCTAGATGGCCCTAACCGCTGCTTCTCACTGTGTAGTCTGTAGCTGTCCGTCAGTAATAAAAATCTTCCTTTACTTCTGACTTTCTTCACCACTCTGAAGCCCAGGCTTGGCTGGAGTGGAAGGTCAGATTGCCATGATCCTAGACGTGTGGGAATGGCATTGGATGGTTTAGGGCAAGGAAGTGGACCCCTTGAAGGCATTTGCTGGTGCTCTCATTTCATGTTCACCACAAATACTGCCCTGGCATTCCTCCGCCCTGATGACTTAGGGCCTTGGCTGATTACTCCTTTAACTCTTGTGGGTCAGTCATCAGCGTTCTGTTTAGCACATGCCTTGGTGACAGGGTTGCACCTGACCCCAGCTTCTAGGCCAGAGTATGACCCCCTGGGCAAGTGTCTGCACATGGGAGGAGGCATGCAGCAGACAGTGGTCTGAGTGTTTGGAGTAAACTACACTTTAAGAAAAGGGATTTTTGTAAGTGCATAAACCTCCCTAAGAAAATCTAAGATAGGAAGATTTAGTTTTTCCAAACAAATACATTATTATGGTAATGATTTCATTTAAAATTTTATTTACTTAGCATTACTTTAAGTGATCAGCTTTTCTTATATATAGAAAATATTTGATTTATGAAATTTATTTAAAATATGGGTTAGAGATACCTATGTTTTATAAGGTGAAATTTTTTGATTGAGCATCATAAATTTTATCCTTTACAAATAATTGGAAATGAAGTGCTAAATTCTCTTTTTTTAAAGATTTTATTTATTAATTTGAAAGAGAGAGAGATAGGGAGAGAGGGCACAGGCAGGGGGAGGGGCAGAGGCAGAGGGAGGGGGCAGACCCCCTGCTGAGCAAAGAGCCCGGTATGGGGCTTGACTCCAGGACCCTGGGATCATGATCTGAGCCAAAGGCAGATGCTTCACCAACTGAGCCCCTTAGGCACCCCTCAAATACTTCTTAATAATCCTTAATACTTGTGTGCCACACGCTTTTCCTGTGTTCTCTTGCTTAATTCCCAGGACAGCTTATGAAGTATATGTACCATTTCTCTTCATTTTAGGAATGATGAAGTGAGCTTCAGAAGCCTTAACTAACTTGCCCCAGCAACAGAGCCAGGAAGCGGCAGAGCCCAGACTAACGTGGCCCTGTCCTTCTCCAGGCCCCACAGTGTGCACTACACTGTTTTGTGTGTATGAGTGCTTGGTTGTAAACATGCCCAAATGTATCTTAACATTATGAATTTAGGGACATTTCTGATGCCGGCACCCTGCAGGTGATGGCTCTCATCCTGCACCAGGCCATGCTCGGGCCAAATGAGCGCAGTTTCCCAGAATCCAATTCCATTGGATAAGTGCACAGAGAGAACAGGCCTGCCAGCCTTTGGGCGAGGGTGTCCTGGGGGGCTGATATGCAGAAGCAGACACCTGCCCCTTCCACAGAGTTACCCACGTGGGCGGGAGCTGTGGCTTGTTTAGTCAGCTAAGTAGACACACGGCTTTCATGGGAAGAATATATATGAGTTTTTCAAGCTGGTGCTAACAAACCAAACTTGTTTTGCTTTTTTTTTTAGGGGTGTTATTGAAGCTCGTTTTGTTCATGTCTTTGTCCTTGGCATTCTGTTCACGGGCACCAAAGACTTGCTTAAATCTCAAGTCATTGCTGCAGACTTCACAATCAAGACTGTGGGTTTATGGGAGATATATAGTGGATTAGTTCTTCTGGCCGCTTTGCTTTTCAGGCCACATAATCTGCCAGTCTTAGTGTTGAGCCTCTTGATTCAGACACTAATGACTAAATTCATCTGGAAGCCTCTGAGGCATGATGCAGCTGAGATCACTATAATGCATTATTGGTTCGGTCAAGCATTCTTCTATTTCCAGGTAGGTTTTCACTATTATTGTGGAAAGTCTGTTAACTTTTTGTATGTCACTTATCTTTTTTCTTTGAGAAAAGCTTACCATAGTTTGGGACGTTGAAAAGGTTGTTTGGTGAAGGAACTGTCAATGTGGTGTGGGGAATGATGCTTAAATCCTGTGTGCATTTGATAGGATAAAATATGCTTAGTTATTTAAGATGGACACCCTCGGTATGGATCCAGGAGTGCTTAAGACAGCATGTGGTTGTGTACTGGTCTGTTTACCATGACCCGTTGGGGACACACATCACAGTTCCATTGCTTTCTCTCATGAGGCAATGACTGGACTCTCTGCCCTTCCCCCTGGCCATCAGTGCTGGATGCTGTTGGGTGTCCTCACTCAGTTGTCAGTCCTGTGGAGCCCCGTGGTCATCATGTCTTCTCCCCAGTGTTAAAGGGCCCACCAGAGGAAAGTCTAAGCCACCTCCAGGATGGACCTTAGTATTCGCTTACATGCTTGGAGTGGCACCTGGACAAGTGGACAAAGGGACCAGCTCCTAGTCTTGGAGGGACTCATTTCCAACCCAGCCTTCCTGCATCTCTGCCCTGGTTCAGAGGGCCCTACCCTCCATCTAGTGGCTGCTTCTGGTACCCTCGAGGGTAGGCACAGCTCCCCATACTCCCCGACTTCACACCCTCTGGTGGAGGAACTGTGTGGAAGGCCCTGAGCACTCTGTTGTGTTTTGCCGTCTTGAAAGTGAGGTTCTGCACTGTCTCTGCGCACCCTCTTCATTCAGTCCTTAGGAGCACGTGTGGTGTGTTTGTCCCAACAGGTGGGCCTGGGGCTTCTTCCATGCTTTGCTGGTACTCCTGGTGTCACCCACAGAGCACCTCCCTCACTGTTCTCTGTCTGTTCCCGGAAGCCCAAAGGGAGTGAGGGGGAAGTTCTAGAAATCCGTAAGTCCTAGAGAATGTGACCTGACCCTCAGACCCTCCTTACCATCCATCTTTCCTAGAGGACCCCTATACTCTGTCCAGCCCTGCACATGGGTAGCTGTAGCCCCTAACACTGGTGTCTGGCACCAGTGAAGAAGAAGAAGCCAGGCGGCCTCTGGCAGGCACCTGCTGTGCCCTAGTGTCATCTATAAAATGGGCCACTCAACAGCTTATCTCCTCCTTGGCTGCTGTGAGGACCAAGTAGTGACAAACAGGAGGTAGGTATCCTGCGTAGTTGCTCTCTGCTTGCCGATGTTCCTCAGGACCTGTAGAGGAGGCCTGACTGGGGTCTGTAGGACCTAGAAAGTAATTGGACCTCCCTGGAGTCGCTGCCCATCCCAGGAAGTATTGGTGACCGAAGACCACACTGACGACCAGCATGCAGCGCCTGAAGAAGTGCTGGTCAATTCCACCCCGTGCAGGCTGGCCTCCGCTGAGCCACACAGTGGTTCAGCTGTGTGTGTCTCCGTGGTGTCCAGTAGCCCCATCTCAGACACCACAGCTTTTCTTACCAATCAGAAGAAATGTAAAAGGTTACCAGCCTCGTGGATGTGAGGGAGTGCAGTTTGCCCAGGAATTCCAACTCAGAAGGGAAGGAGGATGAAGGAGAGCTGTTGTAAATACTGGTCGCAGAGGAGAGAGACCAGGTCTGGAGTCAGCCTCTGGGGGAGATCTGCTTGGCCTTGTCAGCGGCTCTTTCACGCTTAGCCATTCACTGTAGCTGATGTGTTGCTGTAGAAGGACTTCAGGCTTTGCTAAGCTTTCCAGAAGTTTCTAGACGGCATGTCCATCTCACAGTCCTCTCTTTGAAAGTCACACACAGGCCTCATCCTGGTGGTCACCTCCATACAGGAGTTCTCTGTCTCTGATCACAAGTGCCTTGGTGGGGAATGGGAATGCCATCACCATGGAAAATCACCAAGCCCCCTCCCTTATCCAGTTCCTGGGAACTGTGCTGGACAGCAAGCATGTCTGGTGAGCACAGAACGCTCCTGCCCCAGAGGTGCGTGGATAGCCAGGGCTCCATGTAGGAGTGGCAACTGGTCACATGGTAGACCCCGTGGGCACAGATGGTGAGATTCTGGTGGTTTCCCTCTTAGCTCAGAAGAAGAAGGTGTCTGCTGGCTAGGCCCTCTGGCCTGTGCCAAGGCTTTGGCGTCAGGAAGAGTGATGGAGCCACTGTCATGCCCCCAGTGAGGAGACCACCTCACGTTCAGTATCCTCCTCGGTGGCCACATTCCATGGGGAGTGACGATAACGGCACCATGGTGCTGGTGCTTGGCAGTGGAACTCACGTGTCCAAGAGCCCCGGTGCCCCTGCAGCAGCACTGTGGTCTGTGCTGGGGGTCTGTCGGCATGCAGAATGAGCATAGACCCTGGTGCATCAGGCAGTGACCAATAGCAAGACAGACCTCCCTAGTCTCAACACTCCCCCTTGCCCTTCCCTCGTGGTCAGGTTTCCTAGGAGACCTACAGAGGCAGTTTCGGTGGGACCTCCATCGGCTTCCCAGTGCTGGAGCCACGAGTCTGTCGTCATCACGCCTCCCCTTGCTGCAGCACTTGGGGTTCTTGCTCTTCCCTCCTCTCAGCAGCTCTGGGAGTTCCTCAGTCTACAGTGAGGGGCTTCTAGGTAGGAATTAGGTCATCAGGAGAGAGCCTCGGCAGCCAGGGGCAAAGTGGATGAAGGGGAAGCTGCACAGTGGAGCTTGCTGTCAGGGGAGGGGCCTGCTGTAAGAGGGGTGTGAGGACAGGAGTGAATGCCTGTCTTTGAGATATTTCGGAGATCTGCCAGCATGACCCGGTGGCCACCTGAAGTGACACGGCAAAGGAGGCGGCAGTGGAGTTCCACTGTCACATTTGTGAAGCCAAAAACCCCCGCTGGAGTTGTGTCCTGGGTCATTGAGAAGTGGTTCCAGGAGGGGCCTTGGATGGACCAAGGCAGACAAATGTCAGACTTAAAAATGTCCTGAATAGTTGAGGAAAGGACACCAGCAGTGATAAAGACTGCATGTGGAGAGAAGAGCTGAATCTTGGGAGAGGTTTCCCTTGGATGCAAACCCCACCATCCTGGGCAGGGTGAGCTGTACATCCCCCACCCCACCACCCCACCCCTAACCCAGGGCTGGGCTGTGACCCAGCAAGGTCTCGGGTCTCACACGTCAGCTAGACACCTAGTGGCCAAGCCCTCCCAGTGACTAGCATGCCCTGTCCTGCCTACCAGCCGTGTCTACCTGTTGCAGAGGCCATATGGCAACACCGCCCTCAGCCTCTCCTTGGCCACTTTGCCCCCCAGAGCCAGCCAGGTACAGCCCTCAGACAGGTCCTTACGCAGGGAGGTCAGCGTGTCTATCTCAGGTAGATAGAGCTGAAAAGAGTTTGGAATTTGCCATAGTGCATCAGCAGACTTACATTTTTTGAGTTTCTTAAAGGTAGAATACATTTCACTTGCTCCTCCTGACCTGGAGCGAGGTAGGACAGGAGAGGGCAGAGGCTGGGGCTCCTGTGTGTCCATATCGCCATGACCGCACGAAGCTTTTTGTGGTTACTGGTGGCCGTGTCAGTGCTGTTTCTCCTTGTGTTCCAGGGAAACTCCAACAACATAGCCACAGTGGACGTCTCAGCAGGCTTCGTGGGCCTGGACACCTACATGGAGGTCCCAGCTGCGTTCCTGACAGCATTTGCCACGTTCGCAGGGCCTGTGCTATGGGCCAGCCACTTAGTGAGCTTCCTGAGCTCAGAAACCCGCAGGTGAAGTTCCTCCTTTGTCTTTCAGCACAAAATCTGATGGCAGGTTGACAGTTTGAAGAGAAAACCTTATTCCAGATGCGGGGTTCTGAACCCCAAGGGCCTAATGGCCTTCATCAGTTTTCTCTCCACAGCATGTGGGTCAGAGGCTAGTGCAAGAGCAGGTCTGTGGCCACCCTGTGTCAGGATGGCTGGGAGGCTATGGGAGTATCCAGCTTCAGCTGCTCTCTTCCAGGTCACACCAGCATGTGATTTCCTGGGGCACAGGAAGGAAAAATCCCTTCTCAGCTTCTCTGCTTGCTGGTGGCCTGCTTGAGTGGTGTGGGCAGGGAGGGGTCTTCCATTTGGGGCATGAAGATAAAATATGCTCGTTCTCACCTCCAGGGGCCCTGCTGCAAAGAGGAGCCTGCACAGGCCTGAAGGGCTTCTCACTCGGTGGCCATGCCCTGTCCTGCCCCAAGAGGCCCCCTCAGGCTCCACATGGTACCGCAGACCGATGGGACAGCCCACCCCACCCTCCTGCCCATCATGCTCCTTGGTGCTTTATTATTTGTTTATGCATTGGCCCTCCCAGAAGGGGGTTTCCTAAGGCGGGGACTTGACGGTGTTTGGGCACCATGATAACTTCAGTGCCTGGGTCCAGCCTGGCAGAGTGTGGCCTGAGTGGTATGTGGGCTGTTTCTGCACTTTCCTTTGTAAAATGGGGAGATGGTATTGCCTCCGGGGTTGTGGGGCCTACACAGGGAGTCCCACAGGTGCTGCAGGTAGCATGAGCAGCCATGCCGTGTCTGTCTTCCCCAGTGCCCCCCTCCCAGAAGCCCCTGTGCATTTCTTTTCTTTTTTTTTTTTTTTTTAAGATTTATTTATTTATTTATTTAACAGAGAGAGAGAGAGAGAGAGAGAGATCACAAGTAGGCATAGAGGCAGGCAGAGAGAGAGGAAGGGAAGCAGTCTCCCTGCCAAGCAGAGAGCCCGATATGGGACTCGATCCCAGGACCCTGAGATCATGACCTGAGCCGAAGGCAGTGGCCCAACCCACTAAGCTACCCAGGCGCCTGCCCCTGTGCATTTCTTAAGCTACACAGTCAACCCACAGGCATGCCCCACCACCACTGCACACCCAGATGCCAGCATCTTGCTCAGGAGCTGGGCCATCCTTGTGCTGAGTGGGCCGCAGGACATGTAGATCACAGCCAGTTAGGGAGACCCCAGGAGGACACTGTTCCTGCCTAATGTCCCACTGTCTCCTGTCTTCCCCAGGGGTATCACCTAGGGGAAGTTAAGGCTTCCTGTTCCTATTACCCCTTTAACCCCCACTTCTCTGCCCCCTATTAAAAATGCAGCCCTTGTTGTGGTGACTGTTAACCCCATGTTTGAAGCTCCAGGGACATGTTCAGGCCCCACCTCTCAGGATAGCACGTGGGGGTCCCCACATACTTCATGGGATTCCTCTCATTCTCGCCCCAGACTGGCTCCTGGGACCCAAACCATGGTGACCCTTGACTTCTGCCCTGAAGTTCCTGTCCACAAGCCACCATCTCCTGCCGTTGCCCAGTTACATATGGGGTGAAAGGGAGTGTAGGTGTGAGTAGGGTGACACTCTCAAGTCATAGTTTAGAGCAAGAAAGCTAGTAACAGCTTCAGCTGTGGAGAGCAGGCTTCCTGTTCTAGAGACCTTCTAGCCTCCCCTCTAAATTGCCACAGTTAACACTCAGCTTTTCCAAACGTGGGACTCTGTTTCCTCCAGCTGGTTTTCCTGAGGACAAGGAAGATGCCTACAAGCCACCGTGTCTTCCTCGTATACACACTTTGGGATCATCCATGATAGAGTCCTCTTAGAGGCACTGCGGGGCTGGTGGTCAGCACTTGCAAGCCAAGGTGCTGCTGGCCGAGCAGAGGGGTGTTCAGGCTTTCATTCTGTCTTTGAACCCACGGAGCCATTGGTTCTCTCCCTAGCAGGCTCCTTGATGTCTCTGTGCCTAGGATTAGGTCAGGTTGGGAGGCCTCAATCCTTGTCAGTACCATCATGTGTGGGGGACTTAGGGGGCCACGAGTTGGCCTTGGAGAACTTATCTGCCACAGTGCATGTGGCTCCGGAGGAGGGCCAGACAGTGAGAGTCTGGTCTTCTATGAAGGACAGCTTCCTTGGCGCTGAAATCACAGTTTGACTTTCCTGCATTTTCATCTGTTTATACCGGGGAGACAAAAAGACAAAGCATTTTTTATAAGTAAGCTGAAAGCATTTTAATTGGCCTAGGAGTATTATATGATATTTTCCCTAATTAAGGAATGTTTCTTTTATTTTAGTAAAGGGTTTTCCTTTTCCTTTTTTAAAAGCTTAAAACATCAAAATTTACCCATTGGTTTTGGGGTGGGAGTGATTCAAAGTCAAGAAAACTAGAGCCAGATTAAAATGGTAGGAAAAAAATATTTCTCATGGCTCAAAAATTGGGTCTTGGGTGGTCCGTGATGCTTGGCTTCAGGAACTGGCTTCTGGTCGGGAGCCTGGTGGACAGCCGTGATGAGCCAGGCTGCAAGGCCTTCACCTATTACCCTTAGGTGCACATGGTTCTTTGCTGAAATTCTGTGAATGGTGACCCTACTGGGTGTTGCTATGGCAGGAAGAAGGCAGAGTCTTCTGAATAAGTCAGTGTTTGCTTTGTGTGACATTGAAATGCCAGGAGGGGCAGGTTCCTGGGAGCCCCATCACCCTCACTGTCCGGTCAGTAGGCTCTTATCTGAGCACAGACTCCATGGCACTTCCCAGGAGAGGGTAGCAGGGCCATGAGCCGCAAGCTTCCTTCATGAAGCTTTTCCCAAGAGTTTCCCTCAGCAGGTGTTGGTGCAGTGGCCCTCAAAGAAGGAGTTAATGAAGTAATGCCACAGGGCCCAGCTCCCTTGAGATCTCTGCCTAAGGGACTGGATCTTGAGTAGGACCCAAGGTGCAGGCGCAAGGGTTCCCCCGAGGAGTTCATGGTCTGGCAGCAGTAGCAGAAAGATGAGTCAGTCATCTGCTGAGCATGTCATAGAGATGAGGTCAGAATGGCTGAGCCCCTGAGTCTGCTGGTTTTGGTCAGGAGGGCCTCCCAAAGAAGAGCATATGGGTAAAAGTAATCACAACCAATCAAGGGAGGGAGGAGGAGTACATGCACAGGGATGAGGCCACAGGATGGTGGCAAGTAGAAGCAAACAGACTGTCCCCTGCCAGGGGTCGAGGCAACAGCTAGAGAACCCAGCAGGAAGAAAGGATTGGCACCAAGGCCCAAGATGGGGAGCCAGTCAGGTTTGGTGAGGGCACAGCGGAGGGCAAGAGCTGTGAGCGTGAGGGGCCAGGCATCCTTTGGCCCGAGTGGCTGTTGGCATCTTTTGTCAGACATTGAGCCTGCCGAGGTGATCTGAGTGGCACAGGTAGTGGCGCTGAGTCGCTAGGCCTAGGAACTCCTTTGCAGAGCACATACGTGCACACACATAAAGGCACACTTGTACACACTCGCTTCTCCGCCTCAGGGTCTTTGCTCCCCCTACACAGAACTCCTCATTGTTCACCCTTCGTGCCCAGACCCTTCCCAGTGTGATCATGGTGCCCCCCCCCCAGATCCCCTAGAGCATAAAGACCATCTGCTCCCCACCTGGGACTCCAGTAATCCCACGTCCCTATCCCTGTGCACGGCCATGCTGATGAGAGTCCTACACAGTGAGAGTGGCTGTGTGTGTAATGGGGGTCATATTTCAGGAAGGGGAGGGCAGCGGTGATGTGCGGCATTTACCAGCCCCAGAAAGGCTACCTGTAGTCATCATGGTGTTTGCGGGAGATGTCAGACCTGGAACTGGGCTTTAACAAGAGCCTGGAAATCCTGGCCTCTGAGGATCTGTGAGGTGTTGTGAGTGTGTGATGGAACTCTCATTTTAGAAGAAGCAGTCTCAGGAAGTTGCCTTCAGGAATACATTAGATTTCTGTAATGATTGTGTGATGGTTTGACAAGAAAGGGAGGACAGACGTATGCTTTGAGGGTGTGCACATGTTTGAGAATGCTCTTCTTTGCTCTTAATTTGCTTAGCACGCCCTCTCAGGCCAGTGTCCCCAGACCAGACCCACCAGATGCCTCACTGGGCAGCACAAAGCAGAGCTCAAAACATGTTTCTCATCCTGTGTGATTTTCATTTCATTATGTTTCATAGCGTTTGTGATATGTTTTACAGTAGTACATGCACATAATTCTTAAACATAACTATTGCAAAATTTGGGGATACACTTTTCACAAATATTTTGCAGGTTGAGTTACTAGAAAGTGACAAGGCCACCACCTGCAGCTGTTGTCCCCTTGGATGGGCCCACCAGACTGACCAGATTGGGCAGGGGGTATACCAGGAATAAGAGTTACCACAGCCATTTTCACAATAAAAATACTGATTACGTATGTGTTCATACCTTATGTGATGCAAAAGAGCCATATACTAATACACATTCCCTTTGTATTAACAGTGGTTCTGCACTGAGTCACGCTTGCTTCTGCTACGCACTGACCTGTTCTTTTCCAGTCTCCGCATATATCATTTTGGTGACATCCCTGCGTCACCATTTGTTTATATGGAGTGTGTTTTCTCCAAAACTTCTTTATGAGGGAATGCACGTCCTCATCACAGCTGCCATCTGTGTGTTCTTCACGGCCATGGATCAAACCAACACAAAGTCTTAGCCACTGCAAAAACAATGTTTTTAAAGTCTACTATTCACTTCATGCATTTGAGTAATGAGATAAAGATCTGCCTAAACACAAGAACGTTCTAAAGAAAATTGTGAATTCTACAAAGTTGAATAGTTTCAGTTTCTTTCTCTGATGTACTTGAATATAGATTAAATAATGGTTTAAAGGGTCACTTTTAAAATCATTTAGTTGGAATATGAATCATATTCCCCTGTTGACAATCACTCCATAAAGTTCTGAACTTTTAATTTCCTCTCAATAAGTTAAGATTTCACTCAAATGTGTGTGTTTTAATTGGTGAATAAAAAGGTCTCGGGTTTATTATGGTGTTTGTGGACTTCCAAGAGCCTGGGAACTCTGGGAGGAGGCTTACCTGCTGCCGGGGTTTATTCACAGAGCCCAGACCCCTTAATAACTCTAGAAACCACTGGAGGTCTCAAGGAGCATTAGTGTGTGTTACATCTTTCAACATTAAGACATTTCAAAACCTATTAATTGAAAGTATAAAGATATAAACTCATTCCATCTTAACATAGAATATTTTTAAGGAAAATAACTTTTCCAAGCCAAGAATATCTACTGTGGAGAGTGGTGGTGTTTTACCTTTTCGCACTTCTCTTTAGTGTCTTAGTTGAAGATTAAGTTATTCCGTTAGACTGGGTTAGAGTTTGCATTCTGTCTGTGGTCATGTGTGTGTTTGGTTGAGGTAGTCACACAGATGACTTGGGAAAGAGAGGAATGTCTTTTTTTATTTAAATTTAATTAACAATATATTATTAGTTTCAGAGGTAGAGCTCAGTGACTCATCAGTGGAATATAATACCCAATGCTCATTACATCATATGCCCTCCTTAATGCCCATCACCCAGTTACCCCATTACTCTCCCACCTCCCCTCCAGCAGCCCTCAGTTTGTTTCCTATGATTAAGAGTCTCTTATGGTTTGTCTACCTCCCTGATGAAAGGGAGGAATATTTTTAAATCCTTTTTGTAGTCACTGTAGATGTTCTTTTTGACACTACTCTAAAACTTGACAGACACTGGTTCCTTAATGGTTAATTGGAGGAAAAGCAAGTGCCGGCAAAACAGGTAAAGCCCCATTGAGGTCTGCACCTGAGGTAACAGGATTGCCTGGTTGACAGGTTCTCTGTACGTGTTAACATGCCATTGCAGGGAGCTGGGTGAACTGTACATGGATCTTTCTGTATGATTTTTTCTTATGAGATTTAAACTACTTGAAAATAAAAGTTATTTTAAAAAGGAAAATAATAGTTGCAGTGTGGACTCTGAAACTGTGTCAGTGTACTTTGTGTTCTGCTCTATTAAAGTTCACTGTCTGTGTTGCTTCCTGAGTGGGTCTGTTGTCCCGATAGGATTCTGTAGGATCATGTGGAAACAACACCTGTGCAGACGTTGACACCATACAGTGTTCACGCCAGAAATCAGTCATTATTGCCAGCAGTCTCCTCAGAAAAGTGTTCCAGCGTTGGACACTCACAGAGGCAGATGCAAGTTTTCCAAAACTCTCTAGCTTACAGCTTTAACTTACACAATGATTTGATATTTGTATGCAAAATGGTCACCATGACCAATCTAGTTAACACCTCTCACCACAGAGTTACCATTTTTTCTTGTGATAAGGACTTTTAAGACCTACTTTCTTTCAGATATATAATACAGCATCTTGAACAATCACCACCATGCTGCAAGTTATATTCCCAGGACTTTGTTCCTAACTGGAAGTTTATATCTTTTGACCCCCATCACCCATTTCACCCACTCTCCACCCCTGCCTCTGATGACCACCAGTCTGTTTTCTGTATCAACGAGCTTAGTT
This sequence comes from Mustela nivalis, assembly GCF_964662115.1. Taxonomy (NCBI): domain Eukaryota; kingdom Metazoa; phylum Chordata; class Mammalia; order Carnivora; family Mustelidae; genus Mustela; species Mustela nivalis. The sequence goes on along the minus strand of NC_139023.1, from coordinate 67,969,331 downwards.
TTTTGTTGTTTAGATTCCACATATATGTGAGATCATACAGTATTTGTCTTTCTCTGTCTGACTTACTTCACTTAGCAGAATCCCCTCAGGATCCATCTGTGTTGTCACAATTGGCAAGATTTTCTTCTTTTTCGTGTCTGAGTGAGTGTGTGTGTGTGTGTGTGTGTCTATGTCGTGTTTTCTTTATCCATTCATCCGTCAGTGGACACTGAGCTTGTCTTCACATCTTGGCTATTATAAATAATGCTGCTATGAATGCAGAGATGCAGAAATCTTTTTGAGTTACTGTTTTTGTTTCCTCAGGTAAATACCCGGAAGTGCAATTACTGTATCAGATGGCGGTTCTATTTTTAACTTTCTAAGGAACCTCCATATCATCTCCACAGTGGCTACACCAATTTACATTCCCACCAACAGTGCACAAGTGTTACCTTTCTCCACATCCTCAACACCATTATTTCTTGTCATTTTGATGGGAGAGTGTTTCTTAATGTACAGATATCTAGTATTTACAAATATTTAAGATTTTTTATCACTTTCTAAAATTGTTTTTTCTAGTTATAGGACATCTCCAACTTAATGATCCATTCTGAAAATCCGTTGTTTCATGCTAAAACACTAACTGGGGATCTATTTTCCATTATTTTAAATAGAAAACCATGAGACTACAATTCATGTCATAACAAAGGACCCAGCCAGTTCCCTAAAGTAAAGCTACACATAGCAAAACGTCTACATGTAAGTACCACGCTATCACGTTAGGGAGTAAAATGCTTAAAACTCGTTCCTGGCCACCGAATAGTTAATATGGTTATTAATTGGTGTCTTTTTCCCTAGCTTTTTAAAATAGAAACAGGGGTGCCTTGGTGGCTCAGTGGGTTAAAGCCTCTGCCTTCAGCTCAGGTCATGATCCCAGGGTCCTGGGATTAAGCCCCACATTGGGCTCTCTGCTCAGAGGGGAGCCTGCTTCCCTTCCTCTCTCTGCCTACTTGTGATCTATCTGTCAAATAAATAAATAAATAAATAAAATCTTTAAAAAAAAAAAAAGAAGAAGAAGAAGAAGGACAGTTCCTGGGACCAAGGATAATCCTATAAAATAAAATAAATAAAATAAAATAGAAACTTAAAATCATTTTAAGTCATTTTTCCTCTCCAATATAAGCATTTAAAGCTATAAATTTACCTTTTTTATTTTCACTATATTTATAAATTTTCATACGCTGCATTTTTTATTATCATTCAGTTTGAAATATTTCCTGCTTCACTTTTATGGCCTAGCAATTGGCTTGTCTTGATGAACAGTCCATGTGCAATGGTCAAAAAAAAGGATTCAGCAATTGTTTGATGTGATGTCCTATAGCTATTAGGCCAAAGTACTTGTTGTCAACTAGACCTTCTACATCCTTACTGGTTTGTTTTCTACTTATTCTTTCAATTGCCAAGAAGATAGCTAAAATTTCCAACTATAATTGTGAATTTATGTGTTTCTCTTCTAAATCTGTTAGTTTTTGCTTCATGTATTTTGCATTTCCATACACTAACAATAAGTAGCAAAAAGCTAAATTAAGAAAACAAATCTGATTCCAATCGCACCAAAATAAAATGAAATACCTACAAGTAAATTTAACCAGGGAGGTGAAAAACCACTATTGTAAGAACTATAAGACATTGATAAAGACAACACAAACAAATGGAAAGCTATACTATGCTCATGAATGAAATAATATTGTTAAAAATGTCCATATTCCACTCCCCCCGCAATTCTACAGATTTAGTGCAATTCCTAACAACATACCAATTGTGTTTTTCACAAAACTAGAACAAATATTCGTCAGATTTGTATAGGACCACAAAAGACCTTGAATAGCCAAAGCATTTTTTTTGTCTTTGAGAGAGCTGCTTTATTAATACAAAACATACAAGCTACTAAGTGCTAAGAAATTTAAATATGTAAGGCATAGCAAACAGGTGGCAATTCAACATCCAAGGTCCACAGAATGCTTGGAAGACTGCAACAGATTAGACTCCCAGGGTGGAGAGGACATCAGAGGTAAAGGGGGCCCCAGTTTTAACAGCTTTTCAAGTTCCCTCTCCTCATCAAGGATCATGAGAGGCACTCCAATCAAGGGTAGGTGTGCAATCTGGTGCTCTTCAGGCAGGTCAAAACTCTCAAAATCTAAAGGATTGAAGGGAAATAATTTTTCTATTTCTGGAAAGGTGTCATCCTAGGCAAGAATGGAGCTTTTTGCTTTGACAGTCTTCTCAGTCACCTTTTAGGCAGAAAAGGTTGGCCGCTTCTGACTGTGAGGCCCATTAGTCTTTACTGAATTTTCTGTGGCTCTGTTGACAGTTCCCAAAGACTTTGTGTCAACTCTAGCTAAGGCTGCTTGAGCATCAAACATTTTGCCTACACCTGGTATTGAAACGTGAGAACTCCCATCTAAAGCTTTGGCTGGAGTCCTAGACCCTGGCTTCAGCCTGTCCTTGAGAGCCACAGGTGCCTGGTTCTCCACCTTCCTTATTAACAAAGATCAGAGTAGCCATTCTGGACTGGGTTGGGATTGACAGCCAAACTCATCCAAGACTTGGCCTAACCAAAGCAATTTTAAGGGAGGGGTGTGGGAGGTTGGGTAAGCTTGGTGATTGGTATTAAGGAGGGCATGTATTGCATGGGCCACTAGGTGTGATGCATAAACAATGAATCTTGGAACACTGAAAAAATAAAGTTAAAAAAAAAAAGCTGGAGGTATCTCAATCCCAGATTCCCAGATATATTGTGAAGCTATAATTAAAAGAGTATGGTACTGGCACAGAAATAGACCTGTAGACCAATGGAATGGGATAGGCCAGAAACAATTCAAGGTGTGTGTGTGTGTGTGTGTGTGTGTGTGTGTGTGTGTGTGTGTGTTTTAAGATTTATTTATTTAGGGTGCCTGGGTGGCTCAGTGGGTTAAGCCGCTGCCTTTGGCTCAGGTCATGATCTCAGGATCCTGGGATCAAGTCCCGCATCGGGCTCTCTGCTCAGCGGGGAGTCTGCTTCCTCCTCTCTCTCTTTGCCTGCCTCTTTGCCTACTTGTGATCTCTCTCTGTCAAATAAATAAATAAAATCTTCAAAAAAAAAAGATTTATTTATTTATTTGACAGCGATCACAAGTAGGCAGAGAGGCAGGCAGAGAGAAAGGAGGAAGCAGGCTCCCTGCCGAGCAGAAAGCCCGATGTGGGGCTCGGTCCTGGGACCCTGGGATCCTGACCTGAGCCAAAGGCAGAGGCTTTAACCCACTGAGCCACCCAGGCACCCCAAATTCAAGTTTATATGGTCAATTAATCTATCACAAAGGAGGCAAGAATATACAACGGTAAAAAGACATCTGTTGTCTCTTCAATAGATGGTGTTGGGAAAACCAGTGACATACAGAAGAATGAAGCAGGACCTCTTCCTTACACAATACACAAAAATAAACCCAAAATGGATTAAAAACCTAAATGTGAGACCTAAAACCATAAAACTCCCAGAGAAGAACATAGGCAGTAATTTCTTTACCAGCAGTAGCATAATTTCTGTGGCTGTCTTCTCAGGCAAAAATAAAATAAAATAAAAAATAAACTATGGAGACTGTACCAAACTAAAAAGCTTTTGTACAGTGAAGGAAACCAACAACAAACAAAAAGGCAAGCTACTGAATGGGAGAAGATATTTGTAAATGATATATCTGCTAAGGGATTAGTATCCAAAATATATATAAAGAACTCCTACAACGCAATACCAAAAAAAGATTCTATTTTATTATTTTTTAAAGATTTGTTATTTGGGGGGCGCCTGGGTGGCTCAGTGGGTTAAAGCCTCTGCCTTTAGCCCAAGACATGATCTGAGGGTCCTGGGATCGAGACCCGCAATGGGCGGGTTCAGCAGAGAGCCTGCTTCCTCCTCTCTCTTTGCTTGCTTCTCTGCCTACTTGTGATCTCCATCTGTCAAATAAATAAATAAAATCTTAAAAAAAAAAAAAGATTTGTAATTTGAAAGAGAGTTGGGGGGGGGGGCAGGGGAGGTGGGAAGAGAGTTCAGATCCTGTCATGGCTCAATCTCACAACCCTGAGATAACAACCAGAACCAAAACCAAGAGTTGGACACCTAACACACTGTGTCACACAAGTGCTCCCCCAAAAAAGAATTTTAAATGAGCAGACATTTTTGCAAAGCAGAAATATGGATGGCCAACAGATACATGAAAAGATGCTCAACATTGCTAATCACAGGGAAATGCAAATGAAAACCACAATAAGTCATCTTACACCAGTTGGAATGGTTAAAATAAAAAAGAAATAGCAAGTGCTGGTGAGGATGTGGAGAAAAGAGAACTCTCATGTACTATTGCTGGAATTAATAACTGAAGCGACCACTATGGAAAATATGGAGTTTCCTCAAAAAATTAAAAACAGAAATACCACACAATCCAGTAATTCCATTCCTGGGAATTTACCCAAAGAAACAAGAAACTAATCCAAAAAGTTATATGCATCCCTATGTTTATTGCAGCATTATTTGTCATAGCCAATACATGGAATCAACCTAAATGTTCATTGGTAGGTGAATGGATAAAGATGTGGTATATATATGCATTAGAATATTACTCAGCCATAAAAAATGAAATTCTGTTTGTTATTGTTTTGTTTTTTAGATTCCATATGACTTCACTTACATGTGGAATCTAAAAAACAAAACAACAACAAAAACAGAAACAGACCCATAAACACAAAGAACAAACTGGTTGCCAGGGTGGGGTGTATAGGAACAAGCCAAATAGGGAAAGGAGATTAATAGTACAAATTTCCAGTTATAAAATAAATAAGTCAAAAGGATGAAAAGTACAGCATAGGGAGTATAGTCAATAATATTATAATAGGGGCACCTGGGTGGCTCAGTGGGTTAGGGCCTCTGCCTTCGGCTCAAGTCATGATCACAGGGTTCTGGGATCGAGCCCCACATCGGGCTCTCTGCTCATCAGGGAGCCTGCTTCCTCCTCTCTTTCTCTGCCTGCTTGTGATCTCTGACTGTCAAATAAAAAAAATAATATAATAATAATAATAATATTTTTATAATAACATTGCCTGGTGACAGATGGTGACTACACTTATTGTGGTGAGCATTGCATAATGCATAAAAATGTTGAATCACTATGTTGTACATCTGAAGCTAATATAACATTGTATGTGGACTATACTTTAATAATAAAATTTTTAAAAATATTTTTAAAACCTGTTATTAGACACATGTACATTGATATTTGTTATGTCTTCCTGATACATTTATTTTATGTCAGTATGAAATCTACTTCTTCATCGCTGGTAATACTCTTTATCTTAAAATCTGTTTTATCTGATATCAATACTGCCACTTCAACTTTCTTTTGATTAGTGTTGGTATATAACTTCTCCAGCCTTTTTATTTCAACCTACTATGTCTGTATTTTAAGTGTATTAAAGGCTCTTGTAAATTCAAAACTTAGGTCCTGTTCTTTTATCCACTCTAACAGTCTCTGCCTTTTAGTTGGAATATTTAGTCCCATTTACATTTAATGCAATTATTTGTAGTGCTGGATTTAGACCTGTGACTTCTCTGTTTGTTTCACTTTTTGTCACTGTTTTCATATGTTTCTTTCTTGTCTTCTTTAGATTAATACTTGTTAGCATTACGTTTTATTTTCCCATTGTCTTTTATTCAAAAAAAATGACTGAAATTATGATTTAGAATAGTTTTAGAGATACAGAAAAATTCACTGGGAAGTACAGGGAGTTCTCATATTACAGTCCCCCCACACACAGTTTCTTTTATTAACATCATGCATTAGTGAGGTACACTTGATAAAATTGGTGAGCCAATGGTGATACATTATTATTAGCCAAAGTCTACAGTTTACGTTAAGGTTCACTCTTTGTCTTGAATATTTTATTAGTTCTGAGAAATGTATAATGACATGTATATATCATTATATTATTATATAGAATAATTTTACTGCCCTAAAAAATACCCTCCGCTCCACAGATTCATCCCTCCTTCCCTTGAACCCTTGGAAACCACTGATCTTTTTATTGTCCCCATAGTTTTTTCTTTTCCATAATTTAATACAGTTGGAATCATACAGTATCTATGTAACCTTTTTTTTTTTAAGATTTCATTTGCCTATTTAAGAGAGAGAGCAGAAACAGAGGGGAGGGGCAGAGAGAGAGGGAGAAGTAGGGTCCCTGTTTGGAGCCCAATGTGGGACTCAATTCCAGGACCCTGGGGTACTGACCTGAGCCAAAGGCAGACACTTAACCAACTGAGTCACCCAAGCACCCTGTATGAAGCCTTTTTAGACAGACTGGCTTCTTGCACTTAGCAATATGCATTTAGTTTCTCCGTATCTTCTCATGGTTTAGCTTGTTTTGGGTTGTTTTTGTTTTTTGTTTTTTGTTTGTTTTCTGTTTTGTTTTGTTTTAACAAAGATGATCTATGTACCAGGAGGATAAAATGACTGCACATCTGTTTGCCTGGCACTGTCTTGGTTTGTCTTATTCATTCATTCATTCATTCACTCATTCATTCATTCATTTTTGAGAGACAGGAATGGGGACAGGCAGATGGAGAGGAAGAGAGAGAATCTTTTTTTTTTTAAAGATTTTATTTATTTATTTGACAGAGAGAGATCACAAGTAGGCATAGAGGCAGGCAGAGAGAGAGAGAGAGGAGGAAGCAGGCTCCCTGCTGAGCAGAGTGCCCGATGCGGGACTCGATCCCAGGACCCTGAGATCATGACCTGAGCCGAAGGCAGCGGCCTAACCCACTGAGCCACCCAGGTGCCCGGAAGAGAGAGAATCTTAAGCAGATGCCATGCCCAGAGCAGAGCCCAGTGTAGATTTCCATCTCACAACCCTGAGATCATGACCTGAGCTGAAATCAAGAGTCAGGTGCTTAACTGACAGAGCAATCCAGATGCCCCTAGCTCATTTCTTTTTAGTACTGATTAATGTTCCATGGTCTGGAAGTACCACAGTTTATTTATCCAGTAACCTATTAAAAGAGCTCTTGGTTGCTTCCAAGTTTGGGCAATTATGAATAAAGCTGCTATAAACATCTGTGACTGGCCAGTGTCACTTAAGAATTCAGCCCCACTTCCTGCCCATGAAGATATTGGGACACGGTGTATAGCTACATGCAGGGACCTAAGAGGAGCAAGGGGGGATCTCCAGTATTGACTTACAGAGACCCACAGAGCCCATGTCGGGAGGGAATGGGGACTTGGGTAGGGAGGCCCATATAAAAAGAAAGCCTGTTTTAATTGCCATGTTTGGACACATGGAGATGACGCTTCACTTTTGTCAAAAGTTGGGGATGTATTGTCAGTTTCATGGAAAACATCAGTCAGTTGTTAATTTCAAGGAAAACAAAAAAGACACTGTCTTCATGGAACACTGTATACTTTACCTGTGGACAATGTCTATGATCTTAATAAAGTAGAATACTAATTTGGTGAAAAATGAAAAAAAAAAAAGCCAAAACAGTACAGGCAATGTGGTGAGAAAATGTTGTGTGTCAAGTTGGGGGTGTAAGTTCAATAGTAATAAATCAGTAATCATGCCCAAAATAGAAATAATTAGAATTTCAGTGTAAATCATTGTTTTCTATAAATACAGAAGCATATTACCAAAGAGAGTTGGTGCTCATTCAGGAGGAAATATGGAGTAGGAGGGTGAAAAAATAGTACAACTGACTGAAACTAGATGCATTATTAGCTTGATCTAAAATTGAAAAATATATGAGAGTAATTGACCACAATAACAGATGAATTTGGAGGGAAAATGACCATGTTCATGAGACAAAGACACTGATGGAACTCAGTACCCCTTTATACAATAACAACAGAAAACCTCTTAGCAGACTACAAATAGAAGAAAATACACTTAATGTATTAACGGGTATCTACCAAGATCCCAGGTGAGCCCCATACTTAGTGCCTTCAGTCCTGTCATCCCCACCTATACTCAAATTTATGTGGGAGATCTTAGGAAGAACACTTGGGCCAGAAAACATGCAGGGGGTTTGGAGAGCAAGAACCAAAACCATCAATAGTCATAGATGATATTGGAAATAGACGAGTTATTAGAACTGAGAAGAAATGTTTGCAACATTGCTGGGGACAAGATCCAAATGCCAGGTCAGCAATTGTCTTTAAACCAAACAAGTAGAAAATGTAGTTTTCAAACAGACAGCATTGACAATAACCACAAAACTTGAAATGTATCTCAGGGATGATCTGAAAAAAGTCATGCAAGTATTTCACAGAGAAAAATATTAAACTTTATTGACAGACATAAAGGAAGACCCAAATAAGTGAAGGGACAGACCTAGTCAAAGAAGGATGGTCGGGCTCACAATTGTCAAGGTAGCATTCCCCCTAAATTAACATACTGATCCAACACAGTTTTAGCCCACATCTTGGCAAGACTCTGTATGCCACGTGACAGTCTAATGTGTGGAAAGGTCCAAGAACAACACAGAAGACTGAACAAGCAAATACAGATGCCTCCCTAGCAATAGTGGAAATGCAAGTGAGAACAGCGAGATACCATTTCCCCAAGAACAAGAAGCCAAAGCGAGGCAGGTGTGGAGGGATGGGGGCCAGGGCATTTCCTGCCGGTGGTCCTGTGACTCTAGCAACCTGTGTCCACACTGCACAGTACACAGTAACCAGCAGCTCCCAGCAGAGCTGAAATACACATGTCCCACGATCACATCTGGGTGTGGGACCCACAGAAACAAGAGGACAGGTTTTCGCCACTGTGTGGATTATGAAAGTGGAAAGGGGAGTAATCCAGGAGTGTCTCCGTAGGGGAATGTTGAAGGAGCTGCGGTATATCTACACAACAGAATACAATATGTCAGTTTGAGTAAATATGCCAGAGGTACAGGGAAAGCCACAAATCAATCTAAAAAATGTAATGCTGAGGGCAAAACAGCATATTGCATGAAGATTAAACATAGTATGATACCATTATGTGAAGTTTAAAAACATGCAGAAACAGTACTGTATATATGGTGGTACATGGACACACACATTGTGGCAGAAGCACAAAAATATCCCTGGGAATGACCTGAAACCAACCTGAGATGAGGGTTGGTCCAAAGGACGAGGAGGAACCTCTGGCTGCTCCTGCCATACTTTATATATTTAAAAATAGAAGAGGGGGCGCCTGGGTGGCTTAGTCCTTAAGCACATGCCTTCACCTCAGGTCATGATCCTGGAGTCCTGGGATCCAGCCCCACATCAGGCTCCCTGCTCAGTGGGGAGCCTGCTTCTCCTCCTCTGCTTCTGCCCCACCCCCTGCTTGTGTGCGCTCTCTCTCTCTCTCTCTCTCTTTCTCTCTCTGATAAATAAATAAAATCTTTAAAAAATAAATAAAAATAAAAGAGAAATATGGATGAAATATGGAGAATAACATTTTAGACTATTAAAATTTTTAAATTTGAGGTTTTTGTTTTGATGGCAATGCAAACAATCCAAGTGGTGGATACATGTGTGTTATTTCTATGCAATACTTCATGTTGAACATTTTCCCTAATCAAAATAAAAGAAGCCTGTACAAGAATAGGCTGTTCTAAGACCAGCAGGCAGCCACTCTCCACATGCAGCTACTGAGCATTTGAAATGCAGCTAGTCCAAACTAAGATGTACTCTATGTGTAAAATACAAGCAGACTTCTGGACTTTGTGTGGAAAAAAAAAAAAGAAAACCCTGAATGTAAAATCTATTTACCCTCCAGTTCTCCCAAGAGCAAGCACCTGCACTTGAATCAGGACAAGTGGCAGGTTAGGGAGTGTGCGGCACGTCTGGAATTAGACATCTGGTCCAGCCAACAGTTGTTGAAGGAAACACTGATAAGCTGAGTTAACAGAGTGCTGCGTTGAAGAGCTGGGAGATGGGTGTGTGCAGGACATGTGGACAAGATTCTAGGGTGGTTGAAGGGGTAGGGGTAGAGCCACTCAGCCCAGAAGGGAAGATGTTGAATTTAGAGGAAAAGCTGAGTTTAGGGTCCTAAGGGACCCTGAAGGGAGTCACAAACAGGCCGTTGGCTGTAAGCACCCAGAGTCTGGAAGGACACAGAGATTGTCATGCTACCCATCCCATACCTGGGGTATGCTGCTTAGAAACAGATCCTTGGTCTTGCCTTGCATCTAGAACAAGGCAGGTGTCTGAGGCACCAGGAGAGACCGAGTTCAGGCCACAGCTCCCACACCGGCTCCATCCTGGGCAGAATTGAGTTCCTGAAGTCTCAGTTTTCCCACCTGTAAAGTCATCGTTCCCAGGATTAAAGGGGCAGAGAGCCTAAAGGGCCTGGCCCAGGCTGAGTGCTCCAGACAAGCTAGCCATTTATCAGGTGAGGCCCACACCACTGACAAAGATGATGGTTTATACGCCAGGTTCCCCGTGGAGCCCCAAGGGCTGGCCTGCAGTCTTCAGAAACCCTTGTTGGATGGGCAAGTGAGGATGAGGCCTCTGCCAGCTGGTAGGGCCTTCCTTCCCCAGCCTCAGGAGTGAATGGTGTTGGGAGAGCAGTGAGGGAAGGCAGTGATCTCATGGCTGGGGATGACTCCACTACGGAGAACTGGAGTAATGATAGAGGGGAAATAATGCCAGTTACACCAAAAAGACAAGAGGGACTCTCACTGGCATGCCCACTGGGACAAGGGTAGGAATGAGGGCAGACACTGTCCTGCAGGTGAATTCAAGGGAGGTCCCAGCAAAGGTGATGGCCCAGCTGAGCCAGGACAAGGGGACACAGGGTCAGGGGTACAGGGGACAGGCATTCTCACAGAATGAGAAACCATGAACCAAGGCTGGAGCTGAGAGAGGAAGCAGAAAGAAAGCTCCTAAGGTGAATAAGACAGAGGCTGACCCAAGGTCCTGCAAATGCCCTGAGGTAAAGAGGCCTAGAGGAATCCCTGTCAGAGGGAGAAGGTCACTTTCCAAAATAGCCTGGGGTCCTGAAGCCTTTGTCTCCCAGCTTTACTGGCAGTCCCCCCAACCTCCCGGGCACCTGAGGCCACTCCTGCCCCAAACCTGCATGGAGAGAAGAATGACATATGCCTGTCTGGATTTGCAAATTAATGTAGTTAGTATGGCTGTTATCTCAAAATATTTGCAAATAGATCACATATAACTTATTTTCAGAAAGTTTTTCCCCCTTGGGCTATTAATTTTAATGTTTCAGCTTTTTTTAGAATATTCATCTGGACGATCTATTCAGTCTGTAAATACCCATAGTCTGATGAGGGCTCCAGCAGCGTCATTCGCGCACAGCATGTCCCAGGCAAGGAGTGCTGGTCCTCTGAGGTCCTCTGCAGCTAGGCCTGCACAGAAAGGCATAAATGTTTCCTGCAGGAAAGAATGAGCAAACCACAAACCTCAACTGAGCTTTGCCCTCAGTATTGTCCTCCCCAAAAGTATGGTCCACCCAGAGCATGGCATTATTTGCATTGGATTCGAGCAGGACCTAAATCCCATGAGAATGTCCTTGTAAGACACAGAGGAGGGCACACGGGGACAGATGAGAAGACCGCGTGAAGATGGAGGCAGAGACTGGGATACCAAGGATCGCTAGCAGCCTCCAGAAGCTGGGAGAAAGATCTGGAATCTTCTTCCTCAGAGCTTCCAGGAGGAGCCAACTCTGCCAGCACCTTGATCTCAGGCTGCAGACTGTGAGCAAAGCCACCCAGTTTCCGTGCTTTGTGACAGAAGCCACAGGCGATGGATTCAAGCTCCAAGGTACCAGCCCCACACTTTGCTTGAGAGACACACCCTCCTTATTCTCCTGCTCAGCATCACAGCTCCTTCCGCTTTCCCACTGCACACCAAGGATCTGACGTGTGCCCCACTCTTTATTCATAGAGCCCTACCAGATAGGAGCCTCTGCTCAGGTTGTCCCCAGCTCCTGGTAGCTCACAGAGAGGGCCGAAGGGTCAGGCTGGGCCAGGTCCACCAGATTTTGCTTTCCTTCAGGAAAAGGGGAGTTCTTAAAGAGCAGTTTCTGAGTAGGATAGCATGATCTGACCTGTGTTTTAGGGAAATGTTGCAATGGGAGTGGAGAAAAGGAAAAGGATTAGGCTGGTGGGTTAGAAAAAGGGTAAGCACCGCCATGTCTGGGGCCTGGGTGTTGAGGAGAAAGGCAGGTGAGGTGGGCACCCCTCCTGGTGCCCTCAGCAAATCCAGGGCAGAGAGAGTGCCAGGTCAGAGCAGTCTCTACCCACCCACCTACCCATCCTGCACGTTGCGGGTAGATCTGGCCACATCCGGCCACAGCCTTCAGGGCCAGGACAAGACCCGGGCAGAGATAAGCAGGAAAGGACTGCTGTGTGTTTAGAGGTGGGTGCTGTGCTTTAACACAGATTTTATTGATCCCAAAGAGACAAGACATTTTATTGACATTCTCTTGATAAATGGCAGGTAAAAAGGCAAAACAGAGATCAGGGCTTCCCTAGATGAAACTCCCATGTATAAACAGATTCCCCTCTAAACATGGAGATTTTAAGACAACTGTTATAAACACAGCTCTGGGAACCACCAGGCTTTTTCCTGCCACCCCAGGAAGTCCTTAGAAAATTCAGATTGGGGGCACAATGATTCATGAATACTCTTTTCCTAAGTTCATTTTTTTTTTCCATTTTGTTGGTATTTTGCTCCTGTCAGTCACCGTGTTAAAGAGTGGCAAACCAAGCAGATATTGGATCATCTGGAAAGTCAACCAGTTGGCGTTAGACTGCTGCCTCCGTCTCATGTAAGAAATAGGTACGCAGGTATATAAAGTTTATACATATTTATATGCCAGAATTCACTTTTCTTAAGGTTTCTGTCATTTACTAACTTTCTTTCTTGATGAGAAAGCCGTGCTTTGGGGCAGCAATAACCTGGAGGGTACCACAGGACAGCGTGGCAGGCAGGCATCCCTTGCTCAGAGGGGGAGTTGAGCTGAAGGTGACCCCAGAGGGGTCAGCACCAACAAGCCGTGGCAGGTATCCATGCAACACAGACCCTCCTAAGCAGCAAGGAGCTCAGCTTGCCCCACACCACTGGCACCAAAGCCAGCGCGGCTCACATGTGGCTTGCTGCGTGTGCCGGCAGCTGCTGTGTGTGCCGGCAACTGGGTGAGGGCCCACCCCCCTCTCCTCCCCCTGCATGTGACAGAGTGTGCAAAGCTCTGTGCAGCTCAGCACCCGCCAGGCACCCTCCCAGGCATGCTCCCCATAAGCAAATCCCACCACACTGCAAGGGGGCGAGTCTGCAGCCAGGCTTCTCCAACTCAGACAGGCTATACCTGGAGCCCTGGACACTCCCAGCAGGGCTGCTGCCTGGCCCTCAGACATGTCTCATGAGGCAGTGTGTGCCTCCTTGCATGCATGTCTGTGCAGGTGTGTGCACACATGCATATGTGTGTCCGTGTGCACATGTCCTGTGTGTACACATGTCCACACGAGCACACACATGCATTTGTGTTTCTGTGCCCTCGTGTGTGCCTGTACTTGTGTGTGCGTTCATGCTGTGTGAGTGTGTGTGCCTGTTCAAGGCCTCTGGCCGTACTGTGCCATGACACCCACCAGGACTGAAATCTTTCATCGCCAGCTGCATGGTCTTCATCACAAACACTGTCTCACTGCTCTTTAAAATCAAATGATTGTTTAATTGAATTTCAGTCAAAAATCCAATTGTGTGGTTCGGATTTGTGTTGCCAAGGGCAGACAACCCCCTCTAACAAAGGAAAGATGCCTGCGACCCTGGGAGGGCCTACTGATCAATCTAACTGATCAATCTAGGCAAATTCGCTTTGTTTGATGGCTTCCTCATGTGTTGTCTTAGAGTACTCCCTTAAAGACAAACAACCTTGTGTTGGAGACAATAACTTATAAACTCAGCAGTAAGCCACAGAGCAACCCTAAATGTGTTTGTTTCATCACGGTACTTCATCGTAGTCATGAACTCGGTCTGGCCACCAATAGGCCAGCAGCGGTTCATTATTATTCTCAGAAGCAGAGAAAGACCCATTCTAAGAAAGTTCCAGGGACTGGCTTTATTTTCTAAGGAGCATTAGGAATCAATTTTTAAAAACTGAAACTTATAGGAAGTAGGATGGACGGGCCTGAGAGGTGAGTGCCATGAGGCAGGTGCCTGTCCAGGCGTAGGAGTGGCCCAAGGAAGTCAGTTCTAATTCAAAGGAAGCTCAGTAGCTTCATAATTCCCTGCCCATTTCCCTGAGTACTGATCTTTGGAACAAGGTAAGTTTAGAGAGACTTGATTTTATTTCCCGTAATAAACTCTGAAAAAAAAAAATCCTGGTATCCCACACCATTATATCAGCCTCTATAGGAGTTAACAATGTATGTGGAGTTAGAAACACTCGCACCTTGAAATTTCTCTTCTAGTCTGTTGGTCACATAAAAGTTCGCCAGGGAAAATGCAGCTGTTGGAGCACCCCCAGGTGCTCCCTGCTGCCCCAGCCAGATAACCACACAGATGGCACGAAACTCCGGCCACCTCCTGCACTGGACCCACCTACCTCACCCCCCTTCTGCCTTCTGTTCTAGCTCAAGAAATGTCTGAATCTTTAGAGAGGCCACTGATTCTGATTGCAAATCTCAAAGATTCATAAGGCATATAACATTTTAAGCTGCACAAATTCTGTAAAGATGGAACATTTCAGAAAACCAGAAGGATACTGGGGGGTCTGACAACTTATGTCCTTGCTGTTTGCTTTCTTGGGGTGGTGCCTGCCCAGTGGCCTTCCCACCCTGTGCCCACCAATCTGGGGTTACACTGGCCTAGCAACCTCTGCTGTGTAAGTTCTGGGGGGTCAGCCTGGCAGCTGTCTATGAGAGTTCTGCTCCAGGAGTGGGGCGCATCCCTGCTCAGGAAACAGGAAACATCTGGCAATTCCTTCTTGATTTGACTTAGGTAGATTGGAGAAAGTATCTTAAAAGCCACTTTTGCTGCCATGTATCATATTTTCTGTATAAGGTTAATGGCCAGTGAGCTGGTGACGCAGAGGCATGAGAAGGACCAGGCTATGAGGACCAGCAGTTGGACTAGTTGGGCTGTGCCCTCAACCTGGCTGAATCCAGAGACTGAATATGGGCCAATATCTGAAGAGAACTGTGGATGAGAACCCACTAAATTGGCTGTGAATCATCCTCTTCCCTCAAGCAGTATCAGCATAACAAGGAGGAAACATTGGCCTGTTGCCTCTGATCATATCCCCCATGTTACAGAGGAATTGCCCGAGCATCAGTGTGATGGGTTTGTCACCCCCACGGATCATGTGCTAACTGGTGACAGATCTCCACTCCTCTGCCTGGTCATGGGACCTCTGCTCTCTAACAGCCTCCAATGCAGCTGGGATGGGGCTTTGGTTGTCTAGGTTAGGGAACTTGGGGTTTGTGCAAGATACCTGGGAGCTAAGAAGTCTCATCCCAGAGCCTGGACCTGGAAACCACCTCCAGCCCTAAAACTGGCTACATTCCCACAATTAGAAGTGAACCCCTATACACTAGAAAGATATTACACGTGATTCATTTAGCTTTTCTCACCTAGAGTGCTTTGTGTGGTGCTCACCCCTGGCAGAGCACTGGGTGTGCCCACACTCCCTTTGCAGGAGGCACACACTATTCAGGCCAGGATGGGGCTCTGCTCCAAGCACCTTGAGAATTACCAGCATCCCTGTCTGGCTCCACAAATCCAGCACATGCAACAGAACTACCTTTTGCCCCAAGACTCTGAGCCAGCCTGGCTCCCAGCCAGACCACCAGACCGGATGGAAACATATTTTGCTGTCATCTAGTACACATTTCAATATAATGTGTGTAAGTATGCACACACATGTATATATATCCTAAGGATATAGAAGTATGACCTTCACATCAATTAAGGCTATTTAAGGGGTGTATTTTAAATGAAATGCTATAATATGCAAAATTACCAGATTAATGAATTAATTAACAGGAAAATAATCTTTGCCAGAAAAACTATGACTGTGATTTTCCAAAATAGAATCGGATTGTCCATATATATTAGCCAAAAGTAAGCCCAGCTTTGCAGTAGAAACCCCACTGCCAGTCTGAAAGTTAGCTTTAGGAAGGGGTTGGTTGGATGGAGTCAACCACCAGCAGAATACAGCTGTTCAAATTCAACACTTGACCAAATTCAACCATTTGCCCCAAACTGATTTGTGTGTCGACGCCCCCTAACTCCGATTTTATGAATATCTCAATAACATAGCAATTAATTTAATAAAGGAACTAACCAATTTTAAATTGCAATAAATTTACCAAACATTTTCACTGTTTATGGAGAGCTTTACAGTAAGAAAGTATCAACAAAAGCAGGCACATCCGTGTACAAAGTGTTGCCGCTGGGTGCTGTTTCACTTCGGCCACCCATAAAGTACCCGCTGCTCTTTCTGTCCTCTCAGCGTGGGTCCTTCCTCCCGTGAAATCACCCTCGCTCTCTGAGCTCTCTCACCCTGAACCGGACTTGCCAAAGAGAAGTGCGATGGGGGCGAGGCAACCCCAAGACATTTATTGTAAACTTTAAAATGGAATCCGGATACGAACAGACACAGAAAAGAAGAGAAACCTCCCAGACACAGAAATGGTGATAGTGAAGGACCAGTCTCGCGGCGAGGAGCCCTCAGCGACGCGAGGCCAGTCCGCCCCTGAAGGTGCCACGCCACGCCAGCCCTGGTCCTCCCTCGCTGCGGCGGCCGGGCGGGGAGGCGTGCGCGGGCTCGAGCGCTGTCTATCTGGGGTGGGCCCGGGCACTCAGCAGGCCGGGCTTGGCTCCCACGGGCGCCCCGCCTCGCAAGGTGGCCGGCAGCAGTAGGGGTAGGAGGCGTTGAGGTCGGGGTCCGAGGGCGCGTACCCCGGCAGCTCCACCGACGGGTGCCCCCCGCAGCACACCTCCACACCCGCCTCGTCGAACGCGTGGAAGACGCCCACGTTGATGTAGGAGACAGCGTGGTGCGCCGCGAAGCCCGCGCAGTCCCCCGGGGCGGTGAAGTCCGACTCCTCCGGGGACAGGATGGAAGCTTCGCTCGGCCGCGGCTGCAGCCGCCGGCCCCGCCGGCCCCGCCGGCCCCGCCGCGCCCGGGAGGCTGGCGGTTGAGCGCGGAGCCCGGGGCCGCCGCGGGGTCGCGCCAGGGCCCGGCCTCCCCTCCGCCGGCCGCGCCGGCCACGCCGAGCCTGCGACGACCTGTAGTTCTTGACCAGCAGGAGGCTGAGCAGGCCCAGGAGGCACTCGAGCGAGTTGAAGACGGTGGAAAGCACCAGGCCACGCTGGTAGTCCTTCAGCTGGCGGCACTTGGCGGACGTGGCGCTGTCCAGGGTGCTGCGGGCGCGCTGCGCGCCGGGGGCCGGGCCGGGGGCGGCAGCCGCGGGGCCCGGGGCCGGACCGGGGGCCGCGGCCGGCGCGCGGGGCGGCAGACAGTAGTGGGAGTACTTGCGTTCCACTAGGGACACGGTGTCGCCGTCGATCACGGCGCCCGCGAAGGCGCTGAGGACCCCGAGCATGAAGACAAGAACGCCGAGCAGGAGCAGGTTCTGGCTGTTCACTGGCCCTGAGGGCCCGGCTGCGGCCCCCGGCTCTCCCGGCGCGGCCTCTGGAGCCCCTGCCGGGGCCGCGGGGACCCCAAGCCCCGGGCCCGGCCCCGGCCCCGCGAGGGGCGCGTCCCGGGGCCCGCAGCAGAGCAGGGCGGCGCCGAGCAGCGAGAGGCCGGCGGCCAGCAACAGCCCCGAGTAGAAGGCGCCGGCGGCCGCCCCCAGCCGGAACGGCTCCCCGCGCAGCTCCGAGCCCAGCGAGAAGCACTTGAGGCCGACGGCGGCGGCGCTGAGCGCGCAGGCGAGCAGGAGGCAGGAGGAGAGCGCGGCGCAGGCCCCGCGGACGCTCCACTTCATCCTCCGCGCCCGAGCCGGCCCGCACCCCGCGCGCCCGCCGCCGCCCGCCGCCGCCCCCGCCGCCTGCGCCTCCTCCCGGCGCCGCGCGGCCGGACCGCCGGCCTCCTCCTCATCCTCCCGCGTCCTCTCTGGCCCGCGCCGCCGCCGCCGGAGTCCGCATCCTCCGCCTCGCGCCGCCGCCGCGGCCCCGCGCCGGGAACCGATGCGGCGCGGAGGACCGCAGGGCGCGCGCGCCCCCTCCCCAGCCCGCGGCGCCCCTCCCTGGACGCTCCACTCCCCCCACCCCACCCGCGGCCCCGTGAGCCTGGCCCAGGCGCCGCCCTCCTCCGCTCCCCTCAACCCCCGCAGCCCCTAGGACGCCCCTCTGCCGCCTCCCCAAGGAGAAGTGCCCCCCCCCGTCTCTCCGCCTTCCTCCCACTATCTTGGCCGCTTTGGGAACACCACCCCCCACCCCAAGGCTCTCTCCCTTCCCCCCGGATTCCCCCTAAGGGTCCACCCCCCAATACCTCCCACCTCTTGTGCCCCTAGGTCTGCACTTCCCCGGCGACCAGGTTCCACGCCCACCGGCCTGCCAGCGGCCTGGACGCCAGAGGAAGTTAGCTTGGGGTGCAGGGAGGAGGGGAAGAGGGGAACCCGGTGCCGTCAGGCTATGAGGGAAAGCCTGGGTACAGGAGAGGGGGAGGGGACCAGTCTGCAGGACAGGGGAAGGAGAAGGACCCAAGAATGGAGAGCCCAGGTGGGGAGGAGGTTTGGGTGGGGGGACGGGAGATGGGAGCCCAGAGAAGGGGTGAGCCTGGATGCTGAGGGGGATGGGTGCGGGAGTCTGGATGCCAGGGAGGGGAGGGTTAAGGAGATCAGGTGCTGGGACCCTACAGCGCAAACTGGGAATCGCCAGCTCCTGTGCATGGGGGTGGTGGGTGTAAGGTTTTGCAGCCAAGGTAAACACAACACCAGGCGAGGTAGGCGCAAGTGGGGAGGTGGGTAGAGGTGCTGCCCAGCTGGAGGTGAAGCCTCCGACAGAACCTTGGATGAATCTCATTTGGACATGCGGAATTTTCCTCATGCTCGGGTGCGTGTGAGTTAATTCATCAGAAGGCGATTCACAGCCTGAGTGCAACGGTGGGGGAGCGGGGGGGAGGGGGGACAGTAAGAGCCTCTTTCTGACCATCCGACCTCTAGGTGGGTGAAGGAAGGCGCGTGGGGCGAGCGAGATGGCCTTTCCCCAGGTCTCTCTGGGCCCTCCATCTTCTTCCTGTAAGGTGCCCTGGGATGGGACTTCTCCGGAAGGCCCTCTGAGGTCCCATCGGGCCGAGTGGCTGGGCCTGCGCCTGCGGTTCCTTCCACACCGTCTCTGCAGCTGCAGCAGCAAGGCCTGGGGAGCCCATGACTCACTCTGCTGGCGAACTGCAGCGTTAAATAACTTTGTGTTGCATCCTGGAGAGGCAGGCGTGGCTGCAGCTAAAGAGCTGGGGGCGCTGGGGGAGCAGGGGAGATGCAGGGTGCTTTGGAACACACCTCTGTTCGTGCCACCTACTTAGCCAGTTCTGGCCTACAGAGACATCCCCCTGAGTTCACAGTTTCATGCCCCTTCCTGCGAGGAGTGCGTGACCATTGGTGCCCCATGAGTACCCCGGCACAAGCCCCCAGAGGTTCCTTGTGTCTGGAGAAGCCACACCCACATTCTCAAGGCACCCCGCGTGCAAGAGCCCCTCGCCCACATTTCACGGAAACCATCTGCCCAGTAAATGTAATATGAAGGCCCTTCATGCGGCTCTCTGGACATTTGCGTGGGATTGACTCGAAATGCGATAGCTGTGAGGAGGAGCAGGTTTCACTGTATTTTTAGCAGGCAGTGCAGATTTTAGAACATCAGCTGAACCTCCTCGTTCTGTCCTGCTCCTCATGCAGGATGACTTGCCAGAAAAGTGGGAATAGTGAGCCTTCTTTCACATTTATGGTGTATAGGTTTTAAAAGGACAGTGTGTAAATCAGCTTGTATAATAATCGTGGCACCCACGCGCGTGAGCGGAGTTGCCATGAGCTTACTTCCAATGATTATTCCGGTTTCCAGGGAGACGAGGTTTGCAGCCACCTCCGTGGAGAAGATGGAGCAGTCTCTCCATTCCTCGTGCGTGCCGCTGCAGCCAAATTGATTAGGCTTTGGGGGCGGAAGTGAACTGACGTTAGCTCTTCCTCCGCCCCGCCCTGATCCTCCGAAGAAGGCTGGAGGCCGGAGGCTGGAGTCCTTGCACCTGGCGGGAGTGGGGGCGGGGCATGGGAGGCGGGGCTGCACCGGAAGAGGCTATGTGGTAGCTACTGTGAAGGTTAGAGGCTTGGGATTTTTTGAGATCTGGCCTCCTCTCTCCTTGAGTGCCCCCCCAAACCCATCAACCCTTGGCTATACACTTTCATTCCCCTGACCACCTCTGTTCCTTAAACTCATCATGCCTCTCCCTGTCACAGGGCCTTTGCATATGCTATTCCCTCTTTCTGCTGTATGTTTCCCTTGCCACATCCTCACCTGGCTTCTGCCGTCTCATTTCGTAGATCTTAGCTTCACCCCACTAACTTTTGTTGGGTGCCTGCTGTCTTCCAAACACTGTAGAGTGTTTTGCACAGGTTTTCTTATTTAATCCTTGCAACAAACCCTGAGTCAAGTGGTCCTGTTACTCTCATAGAGGCTTTCCATGAATAGAGTCAGGGTTCAAACCCAGCCTCTGTGCACAGCCTCCCTACCCCTTCACCTACCTCTGTCCCACTAACCTCCCTCTCTGCTTCCCCTCCTCCCTGTCCCCCCACCTCCCTGCCTCCCAGCCCCTGGCAGAGGGTTCCCCATAACAGGTAGGAACTCCTGGTGGTTTAAATGCCTGTCTTTCCCATCATGGTTGCTCAGTGCAGGCAGTCTATGTCCATCTTGTCTCCCTGCTTCTCCCCATCAGGATTCAGTCCTGCCCTGGTTGTGTGGAATGAGTGAATGAGCAAATGAATGAGCAGTGGTCAGCTAACCTTGTGTCACTCTGTCCTGTGACAGAACCTAAACATCTGTTTGGTTCTGCTCACTGGGAGAACAGGCAAGGCCAGCAGGCAGAAGAGGCATCCACCTCTGTGTTGAGGTTAAGGAAGGCTTTCTAGGAGGGAGCGACGAGGGAGGTGGGAGCAGGCAGCAGGAGGAAAGGCTGAGGAGGAAGCTGGGAACTCCTGGACCTCCAGAGACCTTGGGGCCAGAGAGCAGGTGACCTGTCATGAAGGGTCTTGAGCCGTGCCAGTTTGGAATTCATCTTGAGAATGGGGAAACCCTAGACGGGCAAGTGGATGCTATGGTGCATGTTTTGGAGGAACACTACCCAGGATTCAATCCAAGACTGGGTTGAGAATGAGGGGATGAAGGCATGTGGGAGTGATGGGAGCATTTGGGGCTCCCACCCATGGAGGGTCCTGCCCCAGGACCCCAGGATGGAAGGGTCCTGCCCCATCATGGTGCTCATTGCAAGTATTGTAATCTCTGCTATTTGCTGTCTGGCACTGAGCAGATAGTCACCTGTCCTCCCCTCTGTCTGTAGGAAGGAGGGCCAGCAGTCTGTGATCCCTGTGTTGTTGTTGTTGTTGTTGTTGTTGTTTAATTTTATTTATTTATTTGAAAGATGGAGCACGAGCAGAGCAGGGGGAGGGGCAGAGGGAGGAGGATAAGCAAACTCCCCACTGAGCAGGACTCTGAGATCAGGACCTGAGCTGAAGGCAGACACTTAATCAACTGAGCCACCCAGGTGCCTGTGTGGTCTCTGTTATACAGAGCTTCCTTTTAGGGTGACCCCACAACCATCCCTCTCTCAGGGGAAGGGTCTCTCTGCACCTGAAGTGGTTTCTGACACCTATAAACAGGGGTGTGAATTGGAATGACCCATGTACATTTTGAAAACTGATTCTGTTGCTTTCTGGTGGAATCCTTTCCCTAACCCCTACCAGACTCAACTGTGAAGCCCCTTCCCTCCCAACCATGCAGCATAGCCAGAGGAGCCCCTGGGAGGGAGTAGTGTGGTCTACAGTGGGGTGATTTGGGGCTCTCAGAGGTCAGGCAAGGGACAACGCTGGAAAGAAGCAACACCCCAGTGAGCAATGACTTCAGACCCATTGTTGGGGCAGAAGGAGTGATTCTAAACCTCACAGAGCCTACCAGAGACCCATCACAGGGACCAGGGTAGCCCCTCCAAGTGGGACACATCATTTCCTGAGTCTAAAGACAGGGAACCAGAGCCCAGAGATGGTGACTCAAACCGTTATGTGTTGTTGTTGTTGTTGTTGTTGTTTCTGATTACAACAGTTATCATACTTCAAGTGAAGAATATTTTCCCTATCAGCCTTAAATTTCATTTTAATATTTACGTATTTATTAGCATTTGAAATCCAGTCTCCTAGAGAATTGACTTCAGTTAATTTGATTGATGCTAATTATTTTTCTCTAATTTATCATTTAACTTTTTGGCATTTTTATCCTTTATCTTTTTAACTGGCTAAATAGTCAAATGTTTCTCTTATTATTAATTCTCAGCCCCCATTTTCCAGGAGCAATCAATATGAATCTTCACTTATCAATGTGGTTTGTGCATTTCCATGCCAGCTCTGCTTAGGGGATGGACAATCTGAAGAATCACTCTCACAAAACCAGAGCCAGTGAGCTCTGCAAGATGCAAGAATGCACCTTAATTATTATTTCAAGTGCTTTTGTCTTGTGAGATATAATAGATCCACGGAAAAAGTCTGCAAAATACACATGTAACAGCCTAATGACTTATAAGTGAGCATCTAGATACTTGCTGCCATGTCAAGGACCAATATGGCAGGACCTGAGTACATAGCAGGCCCCTCCCCAGTCACGCACCCCTCCCAGAAAGGCTCTGCCAACTTTACTTGAAACCACCTCCTTGTGTTCACTTAGACTTCTGTCACCTGGCATGCACCCCTAAGTACTTTAGCTTGGCTTTGTGTGGTTTTTGAACTTCTTATAAGTGGAATTATAGAACATGTTTGTTGTATGTCTGATTTCCTTCATTCAACTTGATATCTGTAAAATGTATGCCTGTCGATTTATGTATAGCTCGTTCACTTTCATTGCCGGATACTAAGCCATTATAAGAATATGCCACAATGTATTTATCCATCTTACTGATGATTTGATTTGATGGTTTATAGTTTAAATGACTAAAGCTGTTGTGAACTTTATGTGTGTGTACTGATGTGCTTTGGCATGCATTTTGTCAGATCATGAGGAATATATCTGTTCAGATTTTCGCACGCTTTTTTACTGAGACACAATTGATGGGTGATTAGCAATCACTAATTTCCAAGCATACAACTGCACACAGTGGTGATACAGGGTTTTTCCGCTCTGCACAAAGCCCCTCCTGTCAGTCTGCCTCTCCTCACTCCAGCTCCCACACCCCTGCTCATCTGCCTTCTGGGCTACAGTTTAAGATTTCATATACCTAGAATCATAAAATATATATTCTTTTATGACTGCTTCTTGCATTTAGCATAATGCTTTGTTTTTATCCATTCATACATATCGCTGAGCCCAATTCCACCGAAATTTGTTTATCCATCCACAAATTGGAGGATATTACAGCTTTTTCCACTTGAAGTTATTATGAATAAAGCTGCTATTAAGATCCATGTACAAGTCTTTTGTAAACATATTTTTTTGGTTTTTTTTTAAGATTTTATTTATTTGACAGACAGAGATCACAAGCAGGCAGAGAGACAGGCAGAGAGAGAGGGGAAAAGCAGGCTCCCTGCTGAGCAGAGAGCCCGATGATCCCAGGACCCTGGGATCATGACCTGAGCTGAAAGCAGAGGCTTTAACCCACTGAGCCACCCAGGCACCCATCAACATATGTTTTAATGTCTCTTGGGTATATACCTAGGAGTGGGATTGCTAGGTTCTACAGTAAGTTTGTATTTAACTTTATAAGAAACTGACAAACTCTTTTCCAGAGTGACTGTGCCACTGGGTGCTCCCGATGGCCTTGCATGACAGTTCCACACCCTCACCAGACCTTGGGGCTGTCTGCAATCTTCCTTCCAATGTTGACCATGCTGGTGGGTCTGCAGTGGTATCTCACTGCTGTTTTAATTTGCATTACTCTGGTGACTAATGATGTTGAACCTCCAACATTTCTTCTTTGGCGAAGTATCTGCTCCTAAGAGCTCATAAGAAGTTAATAAGTTATGGCTTTTTGTTTATCTTCTTTCATAAAATATCTTTCTAAATCTTTTTCTGATTTTTAACAATTGGGCTGTTTTCATGTACGAGCTCTTTATACATTCCAGACACAAGTTCTTCACCAGGCACTTGTACAAATAAATATTCTCCCCATCTTGGACTTGCCTTTCAATCTGTTCATCAGTACCTTGTAAAAAACAAAAATTTTCCATTTTGTTGGAGTCTGATTTATTACTTTTTTTATGAGTTTTGTGTCCTGTCTAGGGAACATTTGCTTAAACCAGGGTTACAAATATTTTCTTTTATGTCTTTTAAGAGTTTTACAGTTTTAGGCCTTACATGTAAGTGTCTGATCCACTTTGAGTTAATTTTTGTGTATGGTATAACGTAACAGCCAAGGTTGTTATTGTTGAAGATGATGTCCAACTGTTCCAGTATCATTCACTGAAGATAGTCACATTTCCTATTAAGCTACCTTGATACTTTTATTGAAGATCAGTTGTTTGGGGGGTGGGAGGTTGGGGGAACCAGTTGGTGGGTATTGGAGAGGGCACGGATTGCATGGAGCACTGGGTGTGATGCAAAAATAATTAATACTGCTACGGTGAAAAAATAAAAAATTTAAAAAATTTTTTAAAAAAAGAAAAAGAAAAGCAGTTGTTTTTAAAAATGCGGGTCTATTTCTACATTCCCAATGCTGTCCCATTGAGCTATGTCTGTCCTATGCCAATATTATACTGTATTTACTACTGTAGCCCTCTAGTAAATTTTGAAATCTGGCAGAATAAGTCCTCCAAATTTGTTCTTTTTCAAGATCATTTTAACCACTCTAGATCCTTTGATCTTCCATGTAAATTTTAAAATCACTTTGTCAGTTTCTACCCAAAAGTCTATCAGACTTTTGATTGGGGTCATATTGAACCTATAGATTAATTTTGAGTAGAAATGATTTGTTAGCAATATTAAATTTTCTAATCCATGAATGGGATTTGTCTCTACATTTATGTCTTTATTAATTTCTCTGAATATTTTATAATTTTTCAGTATACAGGCCTTGTACACATTTTGCTAAACTTACCTGTAAGTATTTCATATATTTAATGCTTTTATAAATGCTACTTTAAATAATATTTTATTGTCCAATTGTTTGTTAGTAGTATATGGAGGTACAATTGGTTACTTAAAATTGTCTTTTTATCCTACCACCTTGCTTAGTCCACTTATTAGTTCTAACAGCTAGTTGTTTTTTTTTGTTTTTTTTTTTTTTTTGAAAAAGAATGAAAGAGCATGACAGGGGGGAGGAGCAGAGGGAGAGAGAGAATCTCAAGTCGGCTCCACATTTAGTGCAGAGCCCAACAGGGGCTCAACGTAGGGCTCGATCCCATGACCCTGAGGTCATGACCTCAGCCAAAATCAAGAGTTGGTCAATTAACCAACTGAACCACCCAGGCGCCCTTCTAACGTCCATTTTTGTAGGTTCCTTAAGATTTTCCACATAGACAACATATCATAAGTAAGTAGAAACGGCACAATATTTCCCTTCTCCCTTGCATGCCTTTTATCTCTTTTTCCTGCTAGGGTGCACCTGCTTGGCCCTCACGAAGAACAGAGGTGGTAAGAGTAATATCCTTGCCTTGCCCCTGATCTCATGGGAAATCATGTGGTCCTTCAACCTTCAGTCTGACGTAAGCCGTAGGCTTTTGTAGATGACTTTTCCCCAGTTAAAATCTAGTTCTGCGTTCTGAGAGTTTTTATCATGAATAGATGATGAATTTTTTCAAATGTCTTTTTTGTTGTCATAATCTATTATCCTTTTTACACATAATTGGATACACATATCCTTTTTACATATCATGGTATTGAAGATTTTTAGGCCTGTGTTAATTAGGAGTATTATTTATAGTTTTCATTCTTGTGATGTTTTTGTCTTGTTTTAGTGTCAGAGTGATGCTGATTTCATAAATGAGTTGGGAAATGCTCTCTCATTTTGTCTTTTCTGTAAAGCTTTGTTTAAAATTGGTATTATTTCCTGCTTATTATTTCTTACTTAGGAAATCACTTCCTTAAGTGTTTAGTAGAATTCACTTGTGAAACCATTGTGAAAGTTTTCTTTCTGGGATGATTTTACCTATAAATTCAAATGCATTCAAAAAATTTGAAAACAGTTTTGGAGATATTTGGGTTAAAAAAAATTTTAATGAATGCTAATAGTTTGTGTCTTTCAAGGAATTTGTCCATTACATTTATGTTTTTAGATTTGTTGGCATAAAGTTGTCCACAATATAAGTGGTTAACTTATAAGTTGGTTTTTCTTTTTCAGTCTGTTAATGTGGCACATGATATTCCTTGAGTTTCAATATTAAACCAACCTTGCATTCCTGATAGAAATCCCACTTAGTCCTTATCAAGCACGTATCATCTTCTGCCTGTTATCAGGAGATAACAAAGATTTCTGCCCTCTACATCTTGGTGTTAGAGCCACCAAACACACACACACCACGCCACAGTCAAGCACTGAAGGGAGCAAGCTCCTCACACTAGAAGTCACAGACCAAGATGAGCATTGATGGTGAGTGTTGGTCTCCCATGGCCAGTGGGTCCTTCCCAGTGGCTGATGCATGGCCATTAGCCTGCATGCACCCCTCTTGTGCTGCAGCAGAAAACTCCAGCCATCACCGCATGGACGGGCATAGCAGTGGGCTTGGTCAGATGCCAAATGTTGTACACACTTCAACAGAACAAAGGAGCACACACTGAATCTGAAAAGGAAAGATATTCCCACACAAGGTGATAAGCCCAACAGACTGAGTTTTTGTTTGTTTGTTTACCTCTGGTTTAGTGACTTAAAATAATGTGTGAATCAAATCTCTTTTTTTTTTTTAGATTTTATTTATTTATTTATTTGACAGAGAAATCACAAGTAGGGAAAGAGGCAGAGAGAGAAGGGGAAGCAGGCTCGCCGCTGAGCAGAGAGCCCAATGCGGGGATGGATCCCAGGACCCTGGGATCATGACCTGAGCCAAAGGCAGAGGCTTTAACCCACTAAGCCACCCAGGTGCTCCGTGAATCAAATCTCTTAATGAACTTGAATTTATTTTAAAAAGTTCAATAAAACTTAAAGAATAAAATGTTGAAAAATTTTTAATTCCTTAACATCCATAGGATCTGTAGTCAAATTCCTTATTTCATTGCTGATATTAGTAATTTGTATGATTTTCTTGATCAACTTGACTAGAAGTTTATCAATATTTCTGGTCATTTCAAAAAAACTAGTGTTCAGTTTCATTATTTTCTTTTTGTTTGCTTTATATTTCATTGATTTCTCCTCTTTCATTAGTACCTTTTTTCCTGCTTACTTTGTCTTTATTTTTTTTTATTGTGGTATGTTTGTCACCATACAATACATTACTTTGTCTTTAGTTTATTATTTTTCTAGTTCTGATTTGAGACCTTTCTTCTTTTCTTATATAATCATTTAATGCTATAAATTTTCCTTTAAACATTGCTTAGTAGCTTAAAATAACAAGTGAATTGAGCTTGAATTCATAAAAGAAATTTTCACTTTTTCTTTATACTCCCCCACAACTTTTTTAAGGTGCTACCTGATGGAAAATACTAAATGGAAGTCCTCAGACTTGAAGACAAGAGCTGGAAGGACAGATGGATGGTGGATGGACAGATGGTTGAGGGATGCAGGATGGAGGAGAGATGGGGGATGGATAAATAGGTTGGATGGATGGATAAAGTAAGATACAAGAGACACCTTGAATGGACCAGTGATGACAATGGCTCATGAACCAGGGAACAGGATTAACTCAATCCTGCATCTGCTATTAAAAAAAAAAAAGTGAGCTTCTTGCATTATGCTGAGGTAGTAAACAGCCTCAGATGAGCGTGGCTTACAACAAAGTACCCTCATTCATATCACATGGTTGTTGGACAGCAGTGGTATGTCCTGTTCATTATGGGACCTCAAATAGGGAAACAGCCCCTTTGGGGATGAGGTGTTTTTATGGAAAAGGGATAAAAGGCAATGGTGGACCTATCCTATGGCTGTTTAGAAGTAACATTTTCACTTCCTCCCGTATTACCAAAGCCACAGGTCAGTTGCTTAAGGTCAGTTGCAGGAATGGAGGGGATGGATCTCAATTCTGTTACTAGAATGTTAGCCACAGCTTTACAACTCCAGCTGGGCAGTAGTGTTTTATCTCAACTCCAGGCCCTGAAGCCACCTTCCTTGCAGCTACAGTTTCTTCTGAGCAGACCAATCCTTTGAGCCAGACTATTCTATCACAGGGCTTTTAAGTCTTCCTCTTTGTCTTTGGCTCTATGATCATTACTTGAGTTTTTCTGTCTCAATCCACTACAATCACACACCTCTCCTGAACTGAGGACCCTCTCCCTTATTAGTCGCTTTCTAATGCATTCCTTTTGTCTCTTCATTCTCACTTCCTGTGGTGAGTCCCACACCGAGATTCCAGGCTTCAGCCGTGCCAGTCTTCTTGGCTGGCTGAGAAATGGGATGAAGAGGGAAACCAAATCTACAGTACACTCTAGTCCCCATTACTGTCAGCAGTCCTTTACTCAAAGCCTGCCCCAGCAGGTGCCATTGGGTGTTTGTAGGGCCCAATTTTTGTTCAGACATCCATCCTCTTCCAAATAGCCCAGATGGCTCAGGGATAATGACCCTCCTGTTAGTTTGTGACCTCCTTGGGAGCTTCCCAGGTGAAATCTGAAACAGGTCTCCAGACCGAAAGGGCAAGGAGAGACAGAAGAAAGAGGCAGTCTACTTTGGGTTGGAAAATGGCAGGTTTAAGAAGCAGGGAAATTTACCTGTTAGTCTTGTCTGGGGCAGCCACAATACAAGAAGATCTTCACATCTGCCTTCCAGAATTTTGAACGTTTACATAATGGTCTTAATGGTGTTCAGTCACATATACAATCCAGATAGTCTCAACACATTACTCTCTCAAGTCTGCTCTTTGGAACAGCTTCTGGGAGTGGGGAGATCAAGCAGAACGAACATTCCAAGGACAGATGAGAGAATGAAGAGCCTCAGATTACCCAGGTCCAACTCACAGGTCAACAAGCTGTCAAGTCCTCTTAGTGTCCTCCTCCAATACCTCCACCAGCTCTAGGGGTGGGCTATGATTAACCCAGTAACCAAAAGTAAGCCATGAGGTAGCGAACATTTTTTGTCAAGGGCCAGATGGTAAATATTTTAGGCTTTAAAAGCCATTTGGACTCTGTTGTATGTACTCAGCTGCAAGCAACCCATGTGTGAAGCCCACTGTGGGCCACCTCTCCCTAGAGGTCATGCCCCTTAGGGGTCCCTCTCATCTCCACTGTGGGCTTTCCTAGACTCTGTCACTTCTTGGGGGCCAGTCAGATAAGCCAGTCAGCCCTGCCTGCCACTGCCACCAGCTGAGGACCCCTTGGTCACTGCTGAGGGATGCAGAGCTGGCAGAAGGAGAGAAGCCAGCCCCTGAGCTATTGGGTCCACACTGCATATCTTCAGAGATCCCTGGTCACCCAACCTCCTGAACTTGGATTTTGTGAGATGACATATTTCCTTCATGTTTCAGGCAGTTCAAGCTGGTCTCTGCTACTGTCCTGGCTGCTCTGAGCAGGACCTCACAGCAGCATCGAGCATCCAGGTGGCTGGGCTACAGCTTGCCACGCCCGCACACCCCAGGACCACTCCCAGGGCACTTCCAGCTTCATCGCTGAGGCTGTCCCTATGTAACATCCACATCCTGTATGTTTGGTGCTGACAACAGTCTCTGGGTGGGAAAACCTCATTTCAGTGCTTAGAGGCAGCATGGAGCTGGGAGGCTTCCATGTGGAAGCTGAGCAGAAGATCACACACCAGAAGCAGAAGGATAATAATGCACATCTAAGGTCCAGGTTGCCTCGGCCCCAGGTGCTCTCCTCAGAAGCAAGCATTGGCTTGGGCGTGTCTGGTGCATCTGCCCACTGGGGAGACTGTGGTCTCAGAGGACCAGGTTCCACTTGGCAGGGCCTGGTGATCTGACCTGGCTTTGTAGGGTACAGCAGCTGATCTTGAAGTAACAGTGGTGAATTTGATGTGTCACCTGGGCTGGGTGACTGGATACCTAGATATTTGGCTAAACGTGGTTTCCAGGTGGGTCTGTGAGTGTTTCCAGATGAGGTCAGCACTTGAATCGGTGGGCTCAGTAAAGCAGCCTCATCCAACACTTTGCAGGTATGCATAGAACCAGCAGTAAATGAAGGAAGTCTTCCTTCTGCTGGTCTGCTAAGCAGAGGCAGGAGCACACAGCATTGCTTCCCTGGGTCTCCAACTTGTGGATAGCAGACTGTGGGACTTCTTAGCCTCCATAGCTGCCCAAGCCAATTTCTGGAAATAAATCTTCTTTCTCCATCTCTATATCCTATTGGTTCTGTTTCTCTGGGGGTCCCTGTCTAATAGAATAACTGAATTTTCATGCACAAACATCTTACAGTCTTTCCTCTGCAGTTATAGAAAAGCTGCTCAAATGGCTGCAACGACAAACTGCAGGGCAGGACAGGTTCCAGCTCTGTCCCTGCAAGTTCTTGGGCTCTTCCCTTCTCTGGTCTTGGCTCCACCTCAGACTTGCTTTCCCCAAGACAGCTGCAACTGGGGTCAGTCCAGGAGAAGGAAAGAACCATGATTGCTCAGTGGGGGCCAGGACCTTTCCCTTCAGCATCTGTAGCAGATGTCAGGAAAAACCTTCAGTGTGGCTCAACTCTTGTCCCCAACAAGTCTGGCCAGAAGGCTGAGGCTGGCTTAGACCAGGCAAACCGTGGCCCATGGGCCAAATCTGGCCCACCATCTTGTGAGTCACCTAGAGCTGTCCTAACCAAATACACAAAGCAGGGGGCTTACAACATCAGAAATGTACTGTCTCTCAGTTGTGATCCAAGAACAGAAGTCCAGGATTAAGATCAGGTTTCCTCTGGGGGCTGTGAGGGGCATCCACTCCAGACCTTTCATCATCCTTTGGTGGTGCTGGCAACCCTTGATGTCCCTTGGCTTTTAAACCAGTCCTCCAATCTCTGCCTCCGTTCTTAGATGGCATTCTCCTCTGTGGCTCCTCTTATAAAGATACCAGTGGTTGTTTTAGGGCCCATGCTGATCCTGTGTGTCTTCATTTTAACTTGGTTACATCTGCAAAGAACTGATCTCCAGACAAGACCACATTCACAAATTCCAAGTTAAAAAAACAAAAGGCACAAGTTAACTCAGCACAGCCTTCTTTATTATGGTTTTGAAAAGAAAAGACAAGGCAAACCCCAGTGGTGCTGAGGCAATGCCTGCCCCGACTTCCCCACTCCGTGAGCCCCAACCCCATGGAGGCAGAATGCTACCTGGCCAGCAGTCACAGCTACTGGTCCTCTTTTTGGTTAGGTGAAATAAAACTGTTCAGGTCTGTAAGCTTAAGAGCTCCATCTCTTCTGCTCTCTTCCCCTGGATGGGTGTCTGGTAATAACCTGGGCAAATGTGGGTGGCACTGGTTCTGGCCACCTGGCCTGAACACAAGGCCACTCCTCCCATGGGGTGTCATCCACTCTCCCACCTGTTCCAGAACTGGCAGAGAACAGGGCATCATTTATTTTCCCTCAAAACTCAAAGAGAAGTAGCCTAAATATCCATGAAGAGAACACTGAATAAGCTATGGAAACCTCACAGAGTAGAAGTCTGTGGAGCCACTAAAAATATTGATGGGTCAGTTACAAAACATCCTGTGTCCTGTGGTTTCATCATAGAGTGGTTCACACCACCGTGCGTGCCAAGAGGAGGGAGTCTGCGGAGATCTGACACCATCAATGCGCACAAAGCTCTTGGGATGGAAACACCATTAGAGAGTGAGGTCTGCGCTCCTCCCATGGGCACTTTCCCTCTTCCAGGCAGTGAAGGCGTGATCTTTCTCTGCATCTCCAGCTTTCCAGCAATACATGTTTTCCCATGTGGCTTCCAGAGGTTCTATTTCAAAGGGCAATCAGCATCTTGTTTGGTGGTGACATGCTGGCCTAAGAACAGTCCCAGGTCCTTGCCTCTGGTCCACCTTAGCCACTTCTGACCAGCCTACCTGGCCCAGCTGGTACTGACCAGTCTCTTGCCCAGAGAGAGCACCTTTCCCCTCATGGGGAGCTTCTCCTGCACTCTCTGGCTGTAGATGAAATACCCTCCATGGGGTAGGGCATCTGGGTTTCTGAACTGCTGCCCAAGGAGGTGGGGGTACCCTGCAATGTGGAGAGCTCACTTCATGTGGGCAAACTGGCCAGGGGAAAGTCCCCCTCCAGCCTCCTTCTGAGGCTATTCCGAGGTGTGGTTTCTCTGTGCAAGCCTGAGGGGTAAACAGAGGTCCTTGAGAGCCCCGAGGCTCAGGATGCGAACTTGGCTTGGCTCCAACCCTCCCCGACTCCCTTTCTGCCCACCCCCACTTCTGTCTGGGATTGAATCTCCCTTATGAAGTATTCACACTTAAGCCATGCCCCACACTCTGTTTTCTAGAGAATCCAGGAGTATCAGTTACATGTGTTGCATGAAAAAATGCCCCAAAACTCATGGCTTAAACAATTTCATTTGCTCATGATTCTATGAGTTAGTCATTTGGCTTGGGCTCAGCTGGGCAGTTTTATGCCAGTCTTGCCCGAGTCACAGTGAAGCCGTGGTCAACTGACAGCTGTCCTAAGATGAACTCCCTTGTAAGTCAGGAAGCTGGGGCTAACCCTTGGCTTGTTGGACTAGGAGAGACCTCAGCCACTGCCATAGCTCCTGCCCTTCCCCTCCCCGACCTGCTGCCCCTGGGAGTGGGCTTACAAGGGACAACCAGTCAGGAACCCCCTTCCAAATTACCCTTGGAAGACCCCAGATCCTGCTGGAATGGGGCTAGGGAGGTCCAGACCATCAGAAGGATGTGTGTTCTGCCTCCTGTCCCCACATCAGCCCTTTCTGCTCCTGATGAAGTCCCTAGGACCACCAGGTGTTGGTCCTCCCACCACAGCCTTAACAGAGGCACATGGTGCTGAGGTTTGTAGTCTCCCACGCCAGGACAGGGACTCAGGCACATCAAACCTGAGTCTGCCCTACCAGAAGATAACTACAAAATGAGTGAGGAAGTGCTGATTCCTCCTGGACACCATTCCCAAAACACCGAGCACAGGCCTTGCTTTCTCTTCTTGGTCCAACATTATTCTTTACCCAAGAATTTCTGTACCAGCCCCACCCCCACCGACCCACCCAGGTCAGCACAGAGCCCAGACAGGTGCTACTTCAGCCCCTCATCCCGCTACCCCCAGCTCTGCAGCCCTCCTTCCATACCCTCTCCACTTGGATCTCTGTCCTCTCCCACAACCCCCAACCTCCCCCTCCACTCTCCCCGGTCATGTGGGGGTGGGTTCCTCAGTGGCCTGTTGTCAGTAGGACCTCATGTTGTGCTGGTGCCCATGCCACACACTTTATATCACCACTTCTCACCACCACCCCCCCCCAAAAAAAAACCCACAGCAAGATCTTGTTGGCCAGAAACCAAGTGGGGGCCTGGAAAAGCTGAAAGAATTCTCTGAGGTCAAGCAGCTGGTGGGAGCAGAGAACAGAGTCAGGGTCGTGGGTGCACACCCACCCTCAGCCCACTCGATGCCCCAGGCCCCATCCTGGTGTCAGAGTCTGAGGCATCTCCCCACTCACCAACACCCCCCTTTCCCAATGGCAACATGGCCAGTTAGCTCCTCTTCTGTCATCCGTCTGGCAAAACTCATCCTATGGAAGTAGAGAGGCTTGATGGATATGCCCTTTCTCTGCACTGGAAATGGAATGAGATTTCTGAGTGTGAGCTTTGGTTTTTCTCACCCCTGCCATCCCCTGCCATCCCTCTTGCCTAGTTAATTTTAATTTCAGGCATAATACTCCTTGTGCAATTGCATCCGCTCCACAGTTTGGGATAAGAAACTGGAGTTCTCTTCATGTAATAGCTATTTAAGACATATTTCTTTTTATAAATGGATCCCAGGGTGTACTTGCTAATTTTGAAATCCCACATTATGATGAAGTAAAATTAATAGGAACCCAGCAAAGGAGAAAACCCATTTCTCTTCAGACATCTCCCACATTCATTTGTGGAGAGGTTACCTATTGTATCTGATGGGCCTTTGGCAAGGGTGTACATCAGCAATGTATCCACAGGCCCACCTCCCAGGTGTCCCGCTCAGGTGTTCCTCATGGGTGTCTCTCACACACATCCATTACGAGAGCATCTCACAGGTGCACTCAGAGGTGTCCCTCAGGCACACATCATAGGCATACCTCGCAAGTATGCCTCATGGGTGTAGCTCGAAAGTACATTTCACAGGCTTATCTCATAGGTGTATCCCTAACCGCATCCAAGGTCCATCCCTCAGGCCTGCTCAGGGCTGCTCAGGGCCATGTGCACCGTCAGTGGGTGTGCCAGGAAAGGAGATGAGGGAGGGCAGGAGCCAGTCCAGCCAGTGTGTGGTTCAGCAGTTCTCCTGGGGTCCCACAGGGGCGGTAGCTGGGATGTTTACACATGACCCCATGAGCCACAGGTCAAGGACTCCTCCAGGGACGTAAAATTCTCATGCCTCTGGGCTCCCACACCTGCCAACACTTCAGGCTCAGGGGCAAGAAAACCTACAGGTAAAGTGACCCAGGTACCACAGAGTGGGTCTGGTGGGCACACTGTGTAATGGCGAGGGGTGGGAGAATGCCCATGCTCTGAGCTCCCGTGAGCTCCACCCTTCACCCCAGGTGTCGGGCTGTGGTGCAATAATGCCCTGAGTTCCTCAGCCAGCTCCCTCCTCCACTGCCCACCCACTCTGCAAGAAGCCCCCACCACCAATCCTCAGTACATTGTGCTTCTGACCCCACAGCCATGTTGCTCCGACGGCTGCGACCTAGCCCTTCTGATACCAGACTTGGGTGCATCCCTCAGCGGCGGGCCTCCCCTGCCCTAGTAGGGCTGCCACCCAGTGCTTCATAGGCAGGGGAACTTCACACCTCGGCCCCATGCCCTAGCCCTGCCTGGAAGGAGCCAGCTGGCAGGAGTTGGGGAGCAGAAGCAGGGAGGGTGGTTGTCGCCGAGAGTGTGCCTCTGGGTGGAGTGAGCCGAGGATTTAAGAAGTGTCCCCCCAAAGACCCTGCTGCCCTGGGCCCCTCAGCCAGACAGCCACCTCATTGGCATGTCCCTCACATCAGGCATCACTTGGACTGCAGCTCTGAGCGTCTGGAGACAATGCACTGGAAGGCTCTGGGAGCCGTCTGGGAACTGAATTCAGAGCAAGGGGACCCCCAACCCTGGCCCCCAATTTAAGCACCACAGCACCCCACCCACAGCACCCCCTCCTTCTTCTCCCCCAGTCCCCAGGCAGAACTCACTATTTTTAGGAAAAGTGGGATGCTCAGAGCAGGTCCCTGAAAGGAGTCTGCTGCGTGACTCAGCAGAGACAGGAATGTCACAGCACAAGGGCCTGTGCCCGGCACTCGGCCAGCTGGGCCCATTGTGCCCAACACAGCTGCAAGGCGCCTGCCCAGAGCCCACGTGGAAAGACCCCCGGAACCAAGGCTGGTGCTGAGAAAACGTGTCTGGCCACAAGAAGACCCTGGCCCTACCATCACACATGTGCCCACACTCACACGTGTACACACATATGCACACTCATGCATTCACATACACACACCTTTACCAGCTGAGCACAGTAAAATTCAGAATCACATACAAACCCTACATCCTGGTTTAAAAGCAACATGAGGAAACCTTCCACATTTCTCTCAGTCCAGGCCCCTGGTTTGTGATTCCTGATCCTTGACTTAGAGGGGCCCAAAGTCCTCCTAGTTACACTGTTCTGCTGCTGCTGCTGGGGGATGGCCACGGCTACTGCTGCCAAAGGCAAGCCCAGAATGCCAGGTGCCCACCCAGGTTCTGCTGAGTGATATGCACAGCTGGCTCACACCACTGACATAGCTCCTACCCCCAGCCTTCCAGCAGTCCGTGGATGTGCACATGCACACACATGCACTTGTACACTCTACTCATGTGCACACACAAGCACGTGTATGCACTTATACACTCCACCCACATGCACACACACATGCATGCCCACGCAGGCAATCATACACTCAGCCCATGTGCACATGCATGCACTGTACACTCCGCCCACGTGCACAAACATGCACTTGTACACTCTGCCCATCTGCACGTGCACACACATGCACACGCATGCACCAGTATACTCTGCCCACATGCACATATATGCACGTGCACACTCCATGCACGTTCAGGTGCACATGCATCCACACGCATGCATTTGTACACCAGCCCACATGCACAAGCACACACATGCACTTGTGTGTTCAGCCCATGTGCACACACACTTGCACACGTGTTTATGCATGTGCAGCCTGTATACACATGATCATGCATGCACATACATGTGCACACAGTCTCTTGAGAGAAGTGGAGGACACTCCAGCGGCTGGAGAGTCAGACACACATAGAGCATGTCCTACAGCTTTAATCCAACCTTTTTGCCACACACAACCTTTTGTCACACCTTTTTCACCCATAGAGAAGCTAGCATATGTATAACACCCAGGCAGGTGGATAAGGAGAGAGGCGCCAGAGGCTGTCTAGGTATGCCAGTCTCTGAGCACAGATGCTCAGGAGAAATCCTGTCCATATAACATGGCAGTGTCCACAGTGTGGTTGTGAACTCTGTGGGAGGAGAGGGTCTAGCAGTGTGAAGAGAGTGCCAAGTAAGTAGGGATTAGGCCAAGGAAAAAGATGTGTGGTGGAGATTCACTAAGAAAAACTCTAACTAAGGGTGCTAGCTCTTAACAGAGAAGCTCTGATGTGCACTCAGGCGACCCACTGTCACGTGTAAACCCCTCCCCTGCGAGGCCACCCCCTCACAATCAAAGAGAAGGGAAAGTCTCTGCAAAACCCCATCTAGTGGTCCCACCTCCGCAATGGATGCTGGGTCACCATCCTCCCCTCCCTCTTCCCTCCATCAGAGGGGAGCCGTGGGAGCTGCACTCACTGACCTCTGGCACCTTACAGGGGACCCCCCCTCCCTACCCAGGGCTGGGCTGCCTCTCCCCTAGGTGGGGCTGGTGCCCCACCTCCCCAGCACACCAGAGCCCAGGTCTGAGCGCCAGGAGATGTGGGGCTGCCTGTTGGACCGTCCAGAATTCTCAGGCAATCCCCCAGACAGAAAGTGTCACGGTGTTTGTAGGATTACCCTCTCCGTGGGATTAGGTGTAAGGGCCTGCCCCACTGGCTGCCCACGACCCCTATCACAGGCAGAAGCCCCTGAGCTGTGACCCACCTGCTCCCATTCCAGGGGGTCTGATCTTCCCAGGGGTGGGTGGTGGAAGTGCAGGATCTAAGCCAAGGGGGGCAGGCATGGGTGAGTCAGCTGGTGTCCTCCCAGGACTCAGTAATCGTCACTAAGAAAGGCTTTGCTGATGACAGTGTTTGCTGGGAGTCTGCATGCGCCTGGGGACCAGCCACGTCTCCCGGACAGGCAGTGGGACACCATGAGCCTCAGTGAGGAGCAGGTGCAGCAGTTCCTTGACCAGAACCCCAGCTTCACAGACGAGTACTTTGGGAAGAAGCTGAGCCCCGAGAATGTGGCTGGTGCCTGCGAGGATGGGCAGGCAGCAGACTGCACCAGCTTCCGAGAGCTGTGCCAGGTGGAGGAGAGCGCAGCCTTGTTTGAGCTGGTGCAGGACATGCAAGAGAGTGTGAACATGGAGCGTGTGGTCTTCAAGATCCTGCGGCGTCTCTGCACAATCCTGCACGCTGACCGCTGCAGCCTCTTCATGTACCGCCAGCGCAATGGCGTGGCTGAGCTGGCCACGCGCCTCTTCAGTGTGCAGCCGGACAGTGTCCTGGAGGACTGCCTCGTGCCCCCTGACTCTGAGATCGTCTTCCCGCTGGACATTGGAGTTGTGGGCCATGTGGCTCAGACCAAGAAGATGGTGAACATCAAGGACGTGACCGAGGTGGGTTCTGGGCCATGACTGGTGGGTTCGGCAAGGAGTCCCTGCAGGTCCCATGGAATGGGTCAGCCAGCAGGACATGTCAGGACCTCTGCTTTCAGGAGGAACGCCTGGGGTAAGGGGGAAGTGAGGTGGGCTGGGCCAGAGCTTGCAGAAAGGAAGGGAGCCAGCCTTGAGCTGGCTGGGAGAGTGATCAGGGCAGGCCCTGCTGCCCCCTTGACCCACAGGTCCCAGGATGGAGGATTGGAGAGAAAGGGTCAGAGCAGGGGCTGGAGCAAAGGCCAAGAAAGGAAGGGCCAATGGACTCCAGAACCCAAAATGCACAACCCCATATGAGACCATGCTGCTTCCTGGTGCAGGCAAGTTTGGGGGTTTGGGAGAAGCAGCAGGGAGACCAGGGCTGATCCAGGCTGAGTGGGAAGGATTGATGGCAGTGCATTGAGATTCAGGAGGCCAGGGTCTTGATGGGTTGGGAGGAGGCGGGAAGGGTATGGAGATAGTTCACTAGGAGCTCAGGAATCCTGGGGGGGACACCAGGGTGGGTGGGGCTAGGGGGATGGAGGTACTTGCTGGATGTGTATGTGAGGGACAGAGGACCCCAAGGTGAGCATGGGGATGAAGGGCTCCAAAAAGAAGGCGAGGGAGGCTTCTGGGGGAGAACAGGAGCCACTGGCTTCTCCCCTCCTCTCCCTTCCCCGCCTCTGAAAGGGGGAGGCAGGAGCCCTGAACTGGATCAGCCCCTTCCACTCTCTGTGAAGGAATCCAGAAGGGATTGCCCCCAGGATGGGCTTCTCCTAAAACAGTCACCATCTCCTAGTCCCTGGAGACAAACAGACACGTGCACATCCCCCAGGCCCTCTGGGGCCTGGGAAGGAAGTGATTGCAATCCTCTTAAATTTATCTGCTCTAAACAACCCTGGGTCCAGCGACCTGAATATAGTAATCTCTGGGATTAGCTTCATCTTCACTCCATTTTAAGAAACAGGTCACCCCCATGCATCTGAGTATTGGTAGCCCGAGCGCGCAGGAAGAGAAGGGATCCAGCAGCCGGGAGAGGTGTAGGGGGGTGTGCACTGAGGGACTTCCACAGCCCCTTCTCTCCCTTTATCTTGTCCCCTCCCTTCTCAGAGTCTGGGTGGACCCCTCAGCCCCCAGGGGTCTATCCTCCGGCTAACCACCAAGCCTGTGCTGTGTGAGGTCAGGTTCAGGTGGTAGGGCTGTTCTAGGTCCTGTGCCCTTCCCATCCTTGAGGCCTTGACCTCTCGAGACTCTTCCACCTCTATCAGGACAGCCCACTCTGATCTCTCCCCAGTGGACGAGGGGCACAGTGTTGACCTCAAGCCTCGGGGCTCTGCTGGGTCTTGTTTATCTCAGATGCAGTGGAACCGACAACAGAATCAAATCAACCAAAAAGCAAGTTTCCGCTAAGTGGGGCAGAAAGACCTAAGTATTGCACGTGTCAGGCTCCTGGACTCATCCTATCTTCAGAGGGGAAACTGAGGCAGAGCGCCTTGTTCTGTCTGAGACTCCAGCACCTTCCTCCCTCGATTAGAAGAGCATGGGGGCTGCTTCTGGAGAGTAGTATGTGCCTGGGGGACGTGGCTTCCTCTCAGGCAGCACAGAGGAGAACACCAGGGGTTGCCTCATCACCCTACCACCACCTCGCAGCTCTTAAGACCCCTGAGGGCTCATGGCAAGGCAGCTAGGCCGAAGGCCCTGAGAGGCCGGGGAGGGGACATGGCTCAGCCATGGTCCCCAAGCTGCTGAGCAGGACCGGACCCAGGTCCTGGCTCTGTGGTAGTGTCTGACACCCCTCCAAAGAGCTGTGAGCCCAGAAACAGCCCATCATGAGGGTCCTGCATGTCTCAAAGGCGTCCAGACCCCAGTTGTATCAGGCAGCTCTTGCGGGATCAGAAGAGGCTGGACTATCACTGGGGACGCAGCTCTGTGGGGCAGCTCAGGGACTCAGCCCAGCTCAGAGGAGGGGGGAGGGTAGCAGCACCAGGCTGACCCTGCAGAACACATATAAGCCAATAGGTGTGTGGGTGCTGCAGGTGACAATGATGAGGGTCTAGGCAGTGGGGCCAGGGCTGGGGGCACTTCAGAGCAGTCACAGGACCCCTAGACTTACTGAAGCTGGGGGGAGGGAGGTGCCAAGGTGACAGCAGGGCCTTTTCCATGGGGTGGTGGGTGGGTTGCAAGCCCTGGAATGGGGGCACAAGAGAGCAGATGTTTTGTGAATGAGGCTTAAATGCAATGGGCCTGGGGTTGTTCCTACTCTGACACTGTGGTTCCAGGGCTTCTGGGAGTGGGAATGTTGCCCACTGCCTCCAAGGTGGTTGGGGCTCTGAGTGGGGCTCTGGGACTGCAGGGTCTGAATCAGGAGAGAAGCCAGGTGGGAGCCTTGATACGGAGACAGCAGAGTAGAAAATGCAGGGAGGGTCCTGAAAAGGCACAGGGGACAAGGGTGTGGAATGCAGGGGATCCCAGCCCTTGGGTGACTCTGTTCAGAGAGCACAGCTCCTGGCCAGAACCTGCTCTGGACCTTCCCAATGCTCCCTTCACCGTGCATCTAGGGTGTGAGGGCTGCTGAGCTGCTCCAGACACACCAAGAGGCTCCAGCCATGGGCCATGGGGTGAAGGCCCAAGGGTGGCGGGAGCAAGAGGGGCTGTGCCGTAGGGCGTGGGACACCTGGGAGCAGGGGGCACCGTGCAGGACCCCAGATGGGAGCAGCTGAAGGGCAGGAAGGAAAGTCTGGGGCAGAGCTGAGGGCCTGCCAGGAGACCGGGCTGCACAGCCGAGACACAGAACCCCAAAGTGGCAGGGGCCAGGAAGATGACCAGAGAGCACAAACGTGGAACATGGGCACAGGAAACAGCCCTGAAACATGCCTGCGCTCAGCCATTGAGTGAGGCGGCGAGACAGGGCCCCGCGCAAGCTCTCAGTTTATGCCACAGAACCGGGTGCCTGCTGCCGCCTCCGGGAATCCCGTATGGATTTCCCTTTGATGCCAGGTGCCCTGTGGCTACAGGTGGTGTGATCAGGCAGGAGAGGAACAGGGACAAGTGGGCGCTGGACACACGCATCCCTTCACGAGAGCAGGGACTGCTCTTGTCCCCAGCAGGCTTCCTCTGACCTCCCATCGGCCTGAACTCTGGCCCAGCTGCCCATGCAAGGGAGGCTGGAGAGTGGACGGAAAAGAGCTCCTTCAACAACAAATAATCATCACAGATATAGGCAGAATTTAAAGGGTTTTTCTCACTCAACCCAAGCTGACCAGTGAGGAGAAGGGCACAGGCCCATCCCGTCCTTGCTGGAGGTCCAGGTCTCCAACCCAGGCGGTCCAACTCTGCTGTCCCCCACAGCTCTGCAAAGGGTCACTTTGGCCTCATGTAAATAAATAGCAGCGCCCAGGAAGTAGGAGGCTGGAGCTAGAGTCACATCCACCCCAAAGGGCAGAGTCCTAGTCACCAGAAGGGGCCTCATCCTGGTAACACTGCATCCCCTGGGCCTATTCCCTCTAGAGGCAGAACTTAAGAGCCCCTCAACCAGTCCCCCATCAAGGAGAGGCCCAGGAAACAACTCTGAGACTAGCAGGACCTGCCCTGAGAACCACAAGTGGGCAGATACCTAATCACATAGGCAACAGGCCTCACAGAGAAGACACTCGTTGGAGCACAGCTCCAGGAAACCTGCAGAGGACCCTCCACCCTGACTCACACTAACCCTTTATTCAGCCAACACACTTTTGGCCTGTGGGGGCTGACCACAGGGCAGGTGAAGGCAGGAGAGGGAAGCCTGAACTAAGAGACAGGTAAATGGGTGATTCCAGAGGTACCCAAGAGGCTGGCTTGGCGAGGACAGTCGATGTGGAAAGACCCAGGACTGCCACAGCCCAGGCCTTGTGAGGACTCAGCAGAGTCTGTGATCCAGAGCTAGGGTTAGTGGCTCCGATGGGGGGATCCACTCAGGCCTCTAACCCCCCACTTGGAGCCACAAGGACAGGCCACGAGCCAT
Organism: Mustela nivalis; assembly: GCF_964662115.1. Lineage (NCBI taxonomy): Eukaryota > Metazoa > Chordata > Mammalia > Carnivora > Mustelidae > Mustela > Mustela nivalis. The sequence continues at coordinate 67,927,102 of NC_139023.1, read as the reverse complement.
GTGCTCTTACACTGCCTGGGCTCCTGATGCCTGGCGCAGGGCCACCAGGGGCTCAGCACTGGCCTGGGCGGTGGCCTGGAGCTTAACCCTGCCCCCACCGGGGACGGGGAAGCCCGGGCTCTCCAGACTGACGACCTCTCTTTCCTCTCCTCTTGCTACCCAGTGTCCCCACTTCAGCCCCTTTGCGGATGAGCTGACCGACTACGTGACGAAGAACATTCTGGCCACGCCCATCATGAACGGCAAAGACGTTGTGGCTGTCATTATGGCTGTGAACAAGCTTGACGGCCCATGTTTCACAAGTGAAGACGAAGATGTGAGTGTTGGGGGCCTTCTGAGCCTGCAAGCCTCTGTGCGTGGGCCACCTCTGTCCCCGGGTCTGTCCTGTGCCTGGTGGCACGTGTGTGTTTTCCCGGCATCTGTGTGCACACCTCTCCTCAGCTTAGCTCCCTGAGTTCATCTCTGTGTCCCTTTTACACGTCTGTATGTCTCCTCACGTGTACGGGCCCACGCGTGCTGACATCAGTATTCTGTCCAGGCAGCTGGGCGCCTCTGCAGCCTTGCACACCTGGGCACCTGCTAAAAACCAGGGTTTCTAACTACTGTTGGTGTGATGTCTGTTTCAGGTCTTCTTGAAGTACCTGAATTTTGGCACCTTAAACCTGAAGATCTACCACCTGAGCTACCTGCACAACTGTGAGACACGCCGCGGCCAGGTAACTGCCCCGCCCCAGCCCACCCTCGGGGACATCCGAGTGTGTCCCTGCCCCTGTGCCAGTCTCTCTGGACAGAGACAATATGGTGCTTAGCCTGGGGGGCTCAAGACCCGCAGCTGCAGGGCTTCCTGTGGCTTTTCATGGCTGTGGTGTGATGTTGCCAGGGTGCCCGCTGCCGGGAGACAGTGTTGTGGGGACCATCGTGCAGCTGGGACCCAAGGAGAGGTTGGCTCTCTTATCCCTTCTGCTCACCCTGACTCGCTCCCAACCCAGGTGGTGTGGGCACCTGCAAATGCAGCAGACACCACTCCTTAGAAGCTGCAGCAGACCCTCTTCGGGAGGGGCTGGGGTGAATGACGAATGGGCAACGGGGACAGAGGTTCTGCCACCCGGCGGCAGAATCCACTGGGGGGTTCAGCCCCTAGCTGCACAGGATCACCACTGCTTCCAGGGCTGGAATCGCTTCCCCCCACCTCTTTCCCAGCAAGGAGGGTGTGGGGCCTGATAGGAGCAAGCTGGGGCCTTGTGTTTTGGGAGTCGGTACAGAGCTGGCGGGCACAGGAGGTAAGTCCCTTCTGTGTCCTCCTACCTCCGTTTCCGCCCCACTGGAGGCCCGGAAGACAGTGTGTGGGCCCTGGGAGAGGACAAAAAGGCAGCTCTTGTCCCTCTGGGCCTGGAGCTGGGAAAGCTGTAAAGATGTGGCCTCCAGGCTGAGCCTTAGAAGATGTGGAGGGTGACCTGGTCACTCCACGCCCTCCCCACTTTCTGTTCCATCTGCAAATGCTGTGTGCGTCCTGGTCACCTGCCGTAAACTTGCTTGAAATGATGAGAGGTTCCTCTGCTTGTGTCAGCATCTACAAAGGCTATTTGGGTTCCTCCTCCTGACCCACCAGCTATGGAAGAAGCAGCCTAAGCCGGGGATCTGGGATCCCCTGAGGGTATCTTCTGACCATAGGCCAGCCCCACTGACTGGGAAAGAAAATAAAAGCCCGAGAATGATACCTCCCACAAGTCATGGCTGTGCAGCAGGGGCAGTGGGAAGACCCTTGGGGGAGGACAAGAGGGTACCCTGAGCAGAGGGAAGAACATGGCCTGAGGCCTTGGAAGAAGTGCTGGCACAGCTGGGGTTGGTCAGGCAGAGCTCGGGGCCAAGTAGGGAGCAGAGAAGGGCTGTGAGGCTGGCCCGACACATGAGACGGGTTTCTAGAAAGGACCCCAGGTGCACTGTTCTTTTTAAGAAGAAGTCACTGTGAGCCCCACGCTGCAGGAACAGGGTTCTCTACCAGAAATGTGTCTCCTTTCACACTTCTAAGAGTTTATATTATCATTTGTTTACATCCCTCTGGAGTCATGGGTGTTTAGGTTATAACCTTGGTCAACTTGATTGATTTTGTTGTTCAGTGTGTTCTGACTGTAGCCATTCTCAAGCCACCTAACAAAACCCGTCAACCCCATCACTCTGGAGTGTTTTCTGTGTGTTTCGTTGGCGGATGGGTGAATTTGCTAGTTTCCAGAGAGGGGCTGTTGAACACTCCGTACTTTCTGGCACAACCAGACACTCAAGACTCACTTGTATATTTCCCGTCTGGCCCTGGAATCAGCAGTTCCCCAAGGAGCCCGCTGCTCTAATTGGGGAGTGGTCTTAGAAGCAGAGATCTGGGCACTAGGTATGTTCTTGGCTACTGGGGTGTACATATGAGCCTGTGCGTGGACACATCCTGCAAATAGTTCTACACATAAGCACAAATCCACAGAAGTTAGACTTGCCTTCTTGCTGGTGTTCCCAACATGATCTGTCACCCCACGGATCATTCTGGCTTCCCCACTTGCTAGGATGCAGGTCTGCACTCTGACAGTGAGACCCCTGGCTCCCCTCCTCCACCACTCATCCACATCACAGTTCAGTCCCAGTGTGGGCACAGCAAGAACAGAACCGCTAGCCCATCCCCCACTGGAGAGAGTTTTTATCAAGCAGAGGACAGTGTTTACGGGCAACCCCTTTTCTCGTTAGTCTTAAAGACTCTTCTCATTTCCAAAAATGCTTCAGTCAGCCCCTTTCCCCCACCTCCTTCAGTGAGGTGGTTCCAAGTGTACAGTTTGGTTCTCTAGTCATAGTCTGCATTCTTTCGTGGAATCTCCCAGCCTGCTAAAGGATGGTCTCCTTGCGGCACCGTAGCGTCTGTTGTTCATGCAATAAACATCTACAGACCTAACAAATGCATCATGACAGGTCTACACTGTTACAGTACCCTGCAGAATAATTTCACTGCCCTAAAATTCCCCTGTGCCCCACCCGCTCGTCTCTCCCTCCCCAAAATGGAGCTGCTGGGAGCCACTGATCCTTCTGCTGCCTCCATTGGTTTGCCTTTTCCAGAATGTCATAGAGTGAGAACCATGCAGTGTGTAGCTGTTTCAGATCGACTTCTTTCCCTTAGTAAGATGCATTTACAGCTCCTCCATGTCTTGTTATGGCTTGATAGCTCATTTCTTTTTAGAGCTGAATAATATTCCATTGTCCGTATGTATCACATTCGCCTGTGAAAGGAGATCTTGATTGCTTCCGGTGTGGGGCAATTTATGAATAAAATTGCTATAAACATTTGTGTGCAGGTTTGTGTATAAGTTTCAGTTCAGGCAAGTATATACCAGATATATATATATATCATGTCATCTGCAAGAGGTGTAGCTGCTGGATGATGCGGTATAAGTGTATCTAACTTTCTGAGAAACTGCCAAAAAGCAACTGTGTCATTTTGCATTCCATTGATAATGAATGAGAATTCCGATGGCTCCTCAACCGCAACCTCAACCTCGTCAGTTTTTGGTACTGTCAGTTACTTGGATTTTAGTCATTCTAATTGATGTATCTGATTTTTGTTTTAATTTACAATTCCCTAATGATGCATATTATTGCACATTTTTTCAGATACTTATCTCCCATCTGTATCTTATTCTTTGGTGAAGTGTCTGTTCACATCTTTACCCATTTTAAAATTAGTTTTCTGTTTCCTTATTGTTTACAGTTTTTGTAGTTTTTAGATACAAACCCTTTACTGGATGTGTGTTTTGTAAATATTTTCTCCAAGGATATAACATGTTTCCTCATTCTCTTAACAGTGCATATGGGAAAACAAAAGTTTTAAATTTTAATGAAGTCCACCTTACTAACTTTTCCTTCACAAAGTGTAGTTGCATCTTCAAACTCATTACCATAACCATCAAAAGATGGACGAGTGGATAAAGTAGATGTGAGACAGATATAATAGAATATGATTCAGCCTTTAAAAAGAATGAAATCTTGCCACTTGCGGCAACATGTGTGGAGCTAGAGAGTATAACCCTAAACAAAGTCAGTCAGACAAACACCATTGGATTTCACTCGTATGTGGAATTTAAGAAGCAAAACAAACAAGCAAAGGGGAAAAAACCAAGAAACAGACTCTTAACAATAGAGAACTCACTGACTGTTGCGGAGGTGGGGGCGGCGAAACAGGTGATAGGGACTAAGGAGGACGCTAGTGGTGACAGCTTCCGGTGTCGTGAGGAAGTGCTGGGTCACTGTATTGTGCACCTGAAACTAGCACAGCACTGGGTTTCACTAACTGGAATCAAAATAACAACTTCTTTTAAAAATCTCATCACCAAACTCAAGGTCATCCAAATTTTCTTCCATGTCATCTTCTAGGAGTTTTATAGTTAGATCTATGAGTTAGTATTTATGAAAGCTGTAGGATCTGGATTTAGATACACTTGTTTGCATAGGGATATCAAATTTGCAAAACTATCCTTTCTCCACCAAATTGCCTTTATTCCTTCAGCACACTGCAGCTGTGCAAGTCTGTTTCTGGGTTCTTGATTCTGCTTTATTGATCTATGCATCTATTTCTTCACTAATACCATAGTGTCTTGATCATTATAGCTTTGTAGTCTTGAAATCAGAAATATCAATTCTCCAACTTTTTTTTCTGCAGTATTATGCTGGTTATTCCATGGGGGAGGTGCCTTTCCATATAAACTTTAAAATCAGTTTGCCATACGAACGAAATAGATTGCTGGTATTTTAATTGGGACTGCATTTGTTAATTTGTACCTAAGCATTTTCTTTTTATGCTAATATAAGTGGTTTTGCGTTCTTAATTTCAAGTTCCAATTATGTATTGCTGATATAAAGAAAAGTGACTGACTTTTGTATGTTACCCTTGTATCCTCTGACCTTAAAACAATTATTTATTAGTTCCAGGAAGGTTTTTTAAATTGATTCCTTGGTATTTTCACATAAACAATCATGTCATCTGTAAGCAAAGACAGTTTTATTCCTTCCTTCCCAATCTATCTACATAGTATTTCTTCTTATGTTATTGTACTTGCTCAGAATTCCAGTACAATGTGGATAGGACTGGTGAGAGGGGACATCCTTGACATATTTCCAATATTAGGAGGGAAACATCTAGTTTCTCACCGTTAAGTTTGATGCTTGCTGAAGGGTTTTGTAGGATTTTCATCTAGCTAAGGAAGCTTATTTCTATTTGGCAGAGTTTTTATTCTGAATGACTGTTGGATTTTTATAAAATACTTTTTCTTCATCAATTGATATGAACGTGTTATTTTTCCCCTTTAGCCTATTGACGTGGTGGATTATACTGATTTTCAGATGTTGAGCCAGCCACGTAGACCTGAAATAAGTCATACTTACTCATGGATTATACTTATTTTTATACTTTATTGGATTGGTTTTGGTAATATATTTTTTAAAGATTTTATTTATTTATTTGACAGACAGAGATCACAAGTAGGCAGAAAGGCAGGCATAGAGAGAGACAGGGGGAAGCAGGCTCCCCGCTGAGCAGAGAGCCCGATTCGGTGCTTGATCCCAGGACCCTGAGATCATGACCCAAGCTGAAGGTAGAGGCTTAACCCACTGAGCCACCCAGGCGCCCTGATACAAAAATTCTTAATAAAATATTACCACAACCAGGGGCGTTTCTTCTGCCTATGTTAAGTAGAATTCACCAATGAGTTCATCAAGGAAGGGTGCTTTCTTCATGGAGGATTATTAATTATTATTCCAATATCTTTAATACATACAATTCCGTTCAGATGATTCTATTTCACCTTATATGGGTGATGATAGTTTGTGTCTTTGAAGGCATTGAAAACTTCACTTTATCTAAGTTGTTACCTTTGGGGGCTTAGTGTTGTTCTCAGTGTTTATCTTTTTCCTTCTGCTTGCTTTAGGCTTAAATTGATTTCCCTTTTCTAGTTTCCTGAAATTAGACTATTGATTTTGGATCTTGCTTTTCCTCTACTCTGTTCACTCGATGTTGTCAGCATGCCTCTAAGCTCCACTTTCACAGCATCCCACAAACCTCAACAAGCTGTATTTTTGTTTTCATGTACTTCAAACTCTTTATAAATTTCCTTGGAGACTTCTTCTTTGACCCATGTATTATTTAGAAGAGTTCTGTTTCATATATTTTGGAATTTTCCAACTACTTTCTGTTTAATTTCTGATCTCTAGTTTAATTCTACTGTAGTATGATAATACAACGATATGTTTTATGGCCCAGAATATGGTCTATCTTGGTGAGTGCTCCATGTGACCGTGAAAGAACATATATTCTGCTGTTTTTGGGTGCAGAGGTCGTACTGATTTCCTGCCTGCCGGATCTACCAGTTACTGAAAGAAGAGCATGGAAGTCAGCCGACTAGTGGGCTTATCTCTTTCTTCCTCAAGTTCTATCAGTGTTTGCTTCATGTAATTTGATGCTCGATAGTTAGGTTCATACACACTAAAGATGTTATCTCCTTGGAGAAATGACCCCCTGTATTGTTATATAATGTCCCTTTTTACCCCGATAATGTTCCTTCTTCTGAAGTGTGCTTTGTCTACAACTGATAACAGCCATTGCAGGTTTCTTTTGATTGGTGCTAGCATAGTATATATTTCTCCTTCTCTTTACTGTTTTCCCAATTATTTTTATTGTGGTAAAATACACCTATATAAAATTTACTATCTTAACCACTTTTAAGTCTACAGTTCAGTGGTATTAAGTGCATTCATATTGTGTAACCATTACACCATCCATCTCTAGAACTCTTTACATATTCCCAAGCTAAAACTCTAGCCTCATTAAATACTAACTCCCCAGTCCCCTTGTCCACAGCTCCTGGCACCCAACATTCTACTTTCTGCCTCTGTGATTCTGATTGCTCGAAGCACCTCATATAAAGGGAATCATACAGTACTCATCCTTTTGTAACTGGCTTGTTTCATTTAACATAAAGTCCTCAAGGTTCATCCATTTTGTAGCAGGTGTCCAAATTTCTTTCTTTTAAGAATGAATAATATTCTGTTATCTGGAGAGACCACATTTTGCTCTCCTTTTATCCATCAATGTACACTTGGGTTGCTTCCACATTTTAACTATTGTGAATAACACTGTTATGAATATGAGTGCACAAACATCTCTTTGAGATCCCACTTTCAGTTCTTTTGAGTACATACCCAAATGTGGAATTGCTGGGTCATAGGGTAGATCTATTTTTAATTTTTTGAGGAACTTTCATACTGTTTTCCACAGTGACTGCACCATTTGCTGTTCTCGCCAACCGTGCCCAGCGTTCCAATTTCTCCACATCCTTCCCAACACTTGTTATTTCCTGGGTGTTTTTATAGTAGCCATACTAATGGGTATGAGGTGGTGCTTTATTGTAGTTCTGGTTTGCATTGCCCCAGTGATTAGTAATATTGATCATCCTTTCATGTGAGTATTGGCCATCTGTGTATCTTCTTTGGAATGTCTATTATAGTCCTTTGCCCATTTTTTGATCTGGTTATTTGGTTTTTTGTTGTTGAGTTTTAGGGATTCTTTACATAGTCTGCATATTCACCCCTTATGAGATATATAATTTAAAAATATTTTCTCCCATTCTGTGGGTTGCCCTTTTACCTTTGATGCCCAGAAGTTTTTAATTTTCAGAAAACCCAATTTATCTATTTTTTTTTCTTTTGTTGACTGGGTCTTTCTTGCCCTACCCAAGAAACCATTGCCAAACCGTGTCAAGAAGCTCTTGTCCTATGTTTTCTTTTAAGAGTTTTATAGTTATAGGTCTTATAGGTCCTTCATTCGTGTTTAGTTAATTTTTGTAAATAATGTGAGTTAAGGATCTACTTCAATTCTTTTGCACAGGGATATCCAGTTCTCCCAACACCATTTGTTCAAAAACTAACTTCCCCCCCTCTGAATGATCTTGGAGCCCTTGTTGAAAATCATTTGACCATTTATGTGCGGGTTTATTTTTAGACTCTCTGTTCTATTCCATTGATCTATTTGTCTGTCTTGATGCCAGAATCACATTGTTTTGATTAAGGTAGCTTTGTAACCAGTCTTGAGTTCAGGAAGTATGAGTCCTCCTCTTTGTTCTTCTTTTCCAAGATTGGTTATTCAGGGCCCTTGAGATTCCATATGCATTTTAGGATTTTTTTTTTTTATTCTGAAAAAACATCATTGAGATTTTGATAGGGATTACATTGAATCTCTAGGTCCCTTTGGGTGATATTGATATTATAACAATATTAAGTCTTCCAATTCATGACTAAAGACTGTCTTTCTATTTATTTATGCCTTCTTTAATTTATTTCAGCAATGTTTTCTAGCTTTTGTTGTTATAATAATGCTAGCTTTTATAATTGCCCATCTTTTTACTTTTATTAAAATCTTTATTTCTTGGGCGCCTGGGTGGCTCAGTGGGTTAAGCCGCTGCCTTCGGCTCAGGTCACGATCTCAGGGTCCTGGGATCGAGTCCCGCATCGGGCTCTCTGCTCAGCAGGGAGCCTGCTTCCCTCTCTCTCTCTCTGCCTGCCTCTCTTTCCATCTACTTGTAATCTCTCTCTGTCAAATAAATAAATAAAATCTTTTAAAAAAAAGGTTTAAAATCTTTATTTCTTTATACATCTGTAAGTCCCTTTCTTGAGTCCATCATTTCCACTGCAGGACTCCCTTTCACACTTCTTGCAGGGCAGGTCTTGACCAATACACTCAGCCTCTATTTACCTGGGAATGTCTTCATTTCTCTCTCAATTTCGAACAGTTTTTTTTTTTTTAATTTTAGCACTTTGTTAATGTCAACCCATTATCTTCTGACCTCCAGACAAGATTCCTGATGAGAAATCTGCAGACAGCCTTAGTGAGGATCTCTCATATGTGACAAGTCACTTTTCTCACTGTTTTCAAGGTTTTCTTTGTCTCAGCTTTCAACAGTTTGATTATAATGTGTCTTGGTGTGTGTTGAGCTTCTTGGGTGTTGATATTTATGTATTTCATCAAATTCAGGGAGTTTCCTGTCATTTTTCTTCAAACACCCTCTCTATATATCCCTCTGACGTGGCAGGGTCTAGCCCACCTCCCTTGGGGCTGATGTCCTGAGTTGTTCTCGTTCTGTCTGTCCCTGCTCTGTAGGCCCCTCTACTCCCAGGAATGGATAATGCAGCTTCCTCTCAGTCAGGCCCCTTAACTTAGTTGTTGTGTGGACATTTCCCCAGTTCTTATCAGCAGCATCTCCAAAACAGTGACTTCAGGCCAGGATTCAAAGCCCATCCCAAGCATCCCAGGTGTGGGCCTTAGAGAGGCAAGTCTGGGAGCGTTTTCTTGGCTCTGTCCTACCACACACACTTCTCCCCCATGTGGTATTGCCCAGAGGTCCCCAGGGCAGTTCCGTCCAGGAAAGTCACCTGGGGAAGCCAGGTTTTTAATTCTCTGCCTGTTGTGTCACTGAGCCTCCACTTCCCTCTCCAACTACCCCCCGCTTGACTGCTCCCCTTTATAGACACAAATCAGGGCCCAGTCTGCCAAGATCATGGACGCATCTCAGGATCCTTCTCCTTCTGCACCTTGTCAAGCCCACCCCCACTCAACAGTCAGAGCCCTACTTTGAAAACTTAGGTCATGTCACTGGGTGGCCTCAGGGACTCCCCTGCAGTCCTCTTCCCCTGCTTCTGTCTCTCCCCACCCCCTGCTATTGTCCCCCATAGCCATTGTCTGCTCTTATATCTGCAGGTCCCTCTGCCAAGAACGCTGTTTCCACACACCGGTGGCTCCTCTGCAGACAGATCTCCCCTGCCCTGAGTATCCCTGTTCAAGCCCCACATTCCCTACCTAGCCCTGCCTCCTATATTTCCTTTGTATTCCCTACATCTCCACGTAACAAGCCATCTGGCGGTTCATGCTGCTCATGTTTTAGATCCCCCTGCCCCCACCTAGAAGTGAATTCTAAAACTCAGGGATTTTTGTCTGTTCTGTTGTCTAGCTATCCCAGATCTAAACCAGGTAATAAAGATCATTCCAGGAAGTGAACTGCCAAAGCTTAGGGAAAACAGACTGTCTGGAAACGCATTGTTTCCTGTTGCTCAGACCACACACGTGTATAGACGTACTTGAAGTGAGAGCTCCACCGTGGATGTACATGTCTAGTTGTGTGCTTTGATTTCCTACTCTGACATCACCTAGTCCAGGTAGAAAACTGTTTCTGATACCTCACACTGTGAGCAACATTTTTAAGAACCCTAATTAATTTGCACAAAGCATGGGGCTCTACTTCACCATCCTTTTTTTTTTAGAGAGGTAGATCTACCTTTTTCTCCAAAGAGACCAAACTTCAGCCAGTGACTAGAGACTGGCACCCAAACTGCTTCCAGTTAAGCCTGGTCCCTGGTCCTTTCTTTCTCTGAATTGTGCTGCAGGAAAGCAGGCATCTGGGAATTAAAGCAGTCCTCCAGCACAGCTTGTCCCCACCCTCCTCAAACCTCAGCAGCTTTCCAGGGTCCTAACAACCCCTCAACAGGGCTATAGTCCCTCAGACCAGCCCTCCATCCTCCAGGCAAGACCTACTGACCACCCTTCTTGCAGGCTCCACTCAGGGGCTCCTGTCAATCCCTTCCTGAAAGAAGCTAAGCTGCTTTGGTCAGAGGCAACAGAAGCAACAAGGTAAACATTAGGTTTGGCTAGGGATGTTGGAATTTCTCCCTGATCTACTGCAATCAAACTGACCCATTTTAGCTGAATGATTCCCACTGCCCAACAGTCCAGATTGCACCAAAAGCTAGATGAAGGGCCCCATTGGTCAGGACTCTGGCCTCTCTGACCTTCTAGGCTGCCTGTGTGACCATGGCCTGCTGGCTCAGTGTGAAGACCAGAGTCCTGTCCCCTCCCAGGGCAGGACAGTTTCTGAAGGCCATAGAGACAGCACGCATGCTCAACTGCTGGCCTCATATTCTTGTCATGTGGACAAGTGGAAACACTCAGAAGTCAGAGCATGTGGGTCAGAAAACAACAAGGATGGGCTGGCATGCCTCTCTACCTTGGGCAGTACCAGCTGGCTTTGTCGTGAAGGCCCCACTGTGGTGTTACTGGACACAGAGTTGGGAAGAGATGCACCAGAGTGCAGATCATCTTTCCACCATAAACAACCCAGGAGCATGGATAACATTGAACTATAGTGAAATAACAAGGAAACAATGAGGTTGCATATTTATACCCTTGTCTTAATATAATTTTCCTAATTTTTAAGCTCACATCATTTAACTTTAATAATGGCTGGGTTAAACGACTGGCCCTCAAAATTCCTGATGGTTGGACATCCAGCTCTCAGGAGCTCACCACTCAGTAAGAGCTCTGGGAGCCAAAGCCAACTGCAGTTCACCAGGCCACCTTTCCTGTCTGCCCCCACAGACCCCAGGCATCCTGACACCGCCCACCTGGAATGTGAGTGTCCGGTTGGGCCTTGCAAGGCCAGCCTTCCCTTCCAGAGGCTTTGCAGGCCTCTGTGTTATCTGTCCCCAAATGCAATTGGATACCCCTTATTTCTAAAATCACCAGGGGAGCCCTCACCATTATCCCAGGTTTCCCATTTTGAAGCATGAATCTGTGAAAGGCAACACCTCAGCATCCAGCTGACCATGGCTCCTGGTCACTCAAGCACCTAGTGTTTGGTTCACATCACAAGTGCTGGCACTGGTGTGCTGTGTGCTGAGGACAGCAGATACAGGCTTAAGGTCAAGAAGGGGTAACCACTCCCCAGGGAGCGGTCAAAGTCCAGAAAATGAGGTGTGAGTTACACCCTAAAAGAGGGACAGGGAAAGGCAGAGGCCCCTGCCGAGCCACACAAGGTCCTAGTCCGACTCAACAAATTTCCTCTATTTTAAAGATGAGATTTTACTTAAGAATCTGAGTTTCTAACTTCTCTTGAAAATCTGAGGCCAGGGATACCTGGGTAGCACGCTCTTAATTTCAGTTCAGGTCTTAATCTCAGGGTCGTGAGTTCAAGCCCCACATCGGGCTCCACACTGGGTGTGGAGTCTGCTTAAGAAACAAGGAAGGAAGGAATGGAGAAAGGGAGGGAAGAAGGAAGGAAAAGAGAAAGGATGGAAGGAAGGAAGGAGGAAGGGAAGCTTGAGGCCCACCCCCTGACCCTTATGGCTGCTCCTTGAGGGTCCTGTTCTGCTAATCTCAAGCAAGCAACATGGAGGATGTCAGCCAGGGTCAAGGACCTCTGGTCTGGAGTCTGGGGCAGGGGGAGGCTGTCCTAGGAATGGGATGAGTAGGAGCAGACTCAGAAGGTCCCAGGTTGCAAGGGTGTCCAGGAGGCCCAAAGCACTGGAGATTCAGGAAGAACCACCCCAGAGTGACCCAGGACAGGCACTGCATGAAGATGCCTAGATGAAGCCCCAGAACACTCCAGAGCCGGAGCTCAGAAGAGCCTGGCAGGGACGGGGAGGGTGTTGTGCTGACCGGGTGCTCTAAATCCTGACGACACAGGTGCGTGCTGATATGAAAATTCATCCAGCTGTGTTCCACCTCACTTGCTCACTGTGTGTGCCAGACTCAACTCAGAAAGCTAAAAAGGAAACAGGAAGAATAGAGGAAGGGCAGAGGCCCTCGGTGAGCCAGGCTGCCTGACATCAGACCCACTGAGCTCCTATTTCCTCAGGGCCAAATGAGAACCTATTTTGGAGAAAAGACGAGTGCGTGATGACTAGTCCCTGGTCTGATGGGAGTAGGGGAGGCTTAGGGTGTGACAAGAGGTGCTCTGCCAGGAGGGAAGGATGGGACGAGGTGGAGGGTCAGGAAGAGTCTCCCTTAGGTGTTGTGCTATGAGGTACAAGGCCTCCTCCTCCCCATTGTCTTCCTCCTGGGGGACAGGCTTTGGACACCAGAGTATTCAGGCAGCTCAAAATTTAGATGTGCTGCCCAGACACACACCCCTTCCCTGCACTCAGCAGGACCAGGAGATCTCCAGCTGTCCCAGATATCTCTAAGCAGCTGGCCTCCCTTCATTCTTACTGCTCTGGTGTGTGTTCTGGTCCTAACCAGGGCTTTGTACACAGGGGGAGCTCAGGGAGTAACTGTGAGTTAGACACACAGATGATTAACACATTCATATGCACACTCATACGCATACTCACACATGGGACTCCTAAAAGCCACATACTCTTCTGACAGCCCGACTCCTATTCCACCATTCTTCCCAGCATCCTGAGAGAAAAACATCATTATACCCATTTTACAGGTGGGGAGACTGAGGTCTGGAAGTTAGCCGACCTTCCTAAGGTCACAGAGCTGAAAAGAAGCAGACCAGCACCCTTACTCACTAGGTGTGGAGAAAATAAGTAAAGAGTTCTGTATCCAAGCCATTAGCCAGGGAGGACTGGGGCACTAAGCCAGCAGCTCAAAGGTGAAGGAGACACAGGGCAGTGCATGAGTGAACACCGAGTCCTGCCCTCCCCTGCTGTGCATGTCCAGATGTCAAAAGTGGCATCTGGCTCCAGGACCTGGAATTCAGACTGTCTGCCTTAGAGCTTCGAACCTCACAGCCTTCCCTGCAGTCAGCAAACACACAGGTGTGAGGTACTCTGCTAACCATGGAAAAGCTCCACCTCATGGAGCTAGTGGTGGAGTGGGGAGACAATGAGACTGTGCCTCTATGAGGTCAGAATGAAATAGGGTGTTGTAAGGATCAGGTTTGGCAAGTGTTCAGGACAGTTATTCCGAAGATGACTTTAGACTAAGACTCAAAGATGAGGAAGTTCTGGAATGAGTGCTGTGAAGGCAGAGGACAGACCTTGTACAAAGGCCCTGTGGTCAGTCAGAGTGAGTGCTTATGGCACATGGGAGTGCCTTGCAGACTGATGGACAAAGACAGGGCAGGGCCAGGCTACCAGGAAATCCTCCTCCACCAATGGAGAGTGGTGGGTGGGAAGAGGTCTCCGTGAGCCTTGTGCTCTAATGGAGAGCATTAGAATTAAGCTGCCTGCTGGTGAGAGCACTCCAGGGCAAGTGGGGTCTCCAGAGCCCATTCCTATCTGTGACAGCAAAGGATGGGCAGCTGCAGAGGGCCTGAGAGGGGCTGGCTGGAGTGGAACCATGCAAAGAAGAATCATGGTGGCAGGGAAGTCTTGGTACCAGGGAACACTTAATACAGGCCAAAAGATACATGAGGTTGTGAGTAGTGCAGCCTGAAGGCAACTGTCTTTGGGCAGTGGCTGAGGAAACTGAGAAACTTGAGCCAGGCAGGTGAGGGGAGAGCCTCAGGGAGTTCCTCTGAGCTTGGCCAGTGAGACTGGACAGCAGCCTGGTGTTCAGTTGTGAGTCAATGTCCTGGGAAGGGTCCGGCCAGGGCCTCATGGAGCATGTCAATGAACTATCACTCTCAACTCATTCTGTGGCATCCAAAATGCAATGAATCCGTGCTCTCAAACCCAGCTTCTCAAGGCTGATTAGGGAAGGCAGGTTGGTTAGAGTTTTGCCTTTAAATTTTAATGCATTCACTCTTTCACTCACTAACCTAGCCTAAGGCCAGCACCAGACAGTGAGTGACAATGATGTAGCCAAAACTTCGAGGCTTTACCTTCCAAGAGGTTTCAGGGCACCTGGGTCAAGGAGCAGGTAGTCATGTGCTTGGATGAAACCATGGGTGATGGGACTCTGTGGAGATGCTATGGGAAAGATACCATCAGCAGTGTCCCTCTGGAGCTCTGTGGTCAGTTGCATGTGTACATGTGTGTTGGGTATCACACAGGTGTTGGGGGTGTGTATGGCCACAGGCTCACAGCTGTGCCCCCCAGCTGCTGCTGTGGTCACATAGGGGTGTGTGTGTGTGTGTGTGTGTGTGTGTGTGTGTGTGTGTATGTGTGTGTGACCATAGGCCCACAGGTATCCCTGCCTCATGTGCTGCTATGGTCACACATGTGGGGAGAAGGGGTGGCCACAGGCTCACAGATGTTCCCCCCAGGTGCTGCTGTGGTCATATAGGTGTGGAGGGTGAGGAGTGGCCACAAGCTCACAGGTGTGCCCCCCCAGCTGCTACTGTTGTCACCCAGATGTGGAGGGCCGCAGGTTCACAGGTGTCCCCCCCCAGGTGCTGCCGTTGTCACCCAGGTGTGTTTGTGTGGCCACAGGCTCACAGCTGTGCCCGCCCCCAGGTGCTGCTGTGGTCAGCTAACAAGGTGTTTGAGGAACTGACAGACATCGAGAGGCAGTTCCACAAGGCCTTCTACACCGTGCGTGCGTATCTGAACTGTGACCGGTACTCAGTGGGCCTCCTGGACATGACCAAGGAGAAGGTGAGTCCTCAGTTCTCCACAGGACTCCTGGCCAGCCTTGTCCTGCTCCTGTGAGGGCTCACTAACTCTGTCCCTTCTCTTCTCTGCTCAGGAATTCTTTGATGTGTGGCCTGTGCTAATGGGAGAAGCCCAGCCATACTCAGGCCCACGCACACCCGACGGCCGTGTGAGTCATGGTGGAGGGGGGACAAACCAAGCCCATGTATCTTGGTTTCCCTGGCTCCAACTACAACTCCAGAGTGGGGAAGGGACTTGTGCCAACCTGACCAAGGGTGGGAGAGGGAGGGCTACAGGAAGGATGTGGGGCTGTGGGGACAGATGGTTGGGGGCCAGCTGGCTACCTGACTGCTCTGGAGGGCAGTCGCTGAGTGTTTGTCTGCTGTCCCCAGTGACTCCAGACCATGCTCTGGGGCCAGGTTGGGGTGGGTGCAGATCTCCTGATGGGGCTATCAGCCCAGTGAGAATGACCAGCAGCTGCCCCACCCTTAAATCACTGGAGCACCTCCCGTGTGGAACCATGTATACATGTGTGTGCACATGTGGGTGCACACCTGTGTGCATGGGCAGGAGAAAGGCAGTGTCAAAAGGGCATGGGAGCAGGGGCAGATACCTCTGTCACTATTGTACACCCAATCTAGCACACACTACCCCACCTGGCCATGCTTCAGTCTTCCCACCAGTCACAAGGGGCTGATAACTGGGCCTTCCTCACAGGATTGTGGGTCCAGTGTGTAGAAGAGTCCCTGTTCATGGCTTGGCTGTGACCATGACTTGCCACAGTTGAGTGTTTGTGTGTCTGTGTATGTGTGTACTGGCCTGAGTGGGTTGCGTGCATACATTTGAAGGGGTCCCGGACCTTGTTTGTGTGTGGGCTTGAGTGGGACACAGACAGAATGAGGACGAATGCAAACCAAATGTGTATTGTGTGTTCCATGAGTGTCAGTGATGGTCTGTGTGTATGTACATAGAGTGCATGTGAGGTTGTGTGTAACTGTATGGGTGTGGGGTTGTGAACACATGTGTGCACATCCATGTGTTCACGTGAGGTTGTGTGTAACTGTGTGGGTGCACATGTACATGTCCATGTGTGCATGTGAGGTTGCATGTAACTGTGTGGGTGTGAGCGCATGTGTGCATGTCCATGTGTTATGTGAGGTTGTGTGTAAGTGTGTGGGCGCATGTGGCATCCAAAATATGTGCACGTGAGGTGTGTTACTCTGTGGGTGCTTGAGTGCATGTCCATGTGTGCATGTGTAGTTGTGTATAAATGTGTGGGCACATGTATGCAAATCCATGTGTGCCTTGAGGTTGTGTGTAACTGTGGGCGTGTGGTGTGTGCTCTGTGTGCAAATGCATGTCCAGTACGATACCTGGGTAGCTCCTCTCACCCTCAGGGAGGTTCCCACCGGGGAGCTGTCCCAGGGAGCCCTTCACGACTGCTGCGGTCCATTTTGCAGGAAATCGTCTTCTACAAAGTCATCGACTATATCCTCCATGGCAAGGAAGACATCAAGGTCATCCCGTAAGTGCCAGGGTCTTAGGAGACGCATCACCTGAAGGCAGAGCACCCTCAGACCCAGGCCCGGTGGGCTTTGGGGATTTGTCACAATGGCTCAGCAGCCTCAGGCAGGTCCCTCACACAGGGCTACTCCCTATGCTGGAGGGTGAGGCAGCATGGGATGGGGAAGGAGGCACCGTGGACGTCCAGAGTGGACTTCCAGAGGCCCAGGTGAGCTCTCCAGGTGGTCCTGTCAGCAATAACTGATCTTTGAGTCCCTCAGGGTCTCATCTTAGCTCACCCAGCCACCCACGCAGGTGGAGCCCCCAGAAGGCCCACCCCATAGGGCAGGGAGGAGGGGATATCCGTGGGGATATCCAGGCTAGTAGTAGGCAGGCTAGGCTGAGGGCAGGTCAGGGCTCCAAACTAGAGACACTGGGGACAGGTGTTCGCCGTTCCTCGCTCTGTAGCTGCACGGCCATGTGACCCATAAGCCTGTCAGAACCCCATCCTGCAAGTTCCACCGAGGGACTGGGATCCAGGTGCTAAGCCTGCAGGACAGGTGACTGACACTGAGCTCCAGGGGCTGGACTGAAGAGTGGGGCCCCCAGTGAGGAAAGGGCTTCTCCAGGGTGAGGGGCCTCAGCATAGGCAGAGGAAGGATAAAACAGTACAGATACCCCCAAACCACACCCCTGGCCTCCTCTTATTCCCCCTGAGTCCACAACCTGCTAGCCTTCCCACCACACCCAGAGCTCAGAAAAGGGAATCAACATTAACACACACACTCTGCCAAAATCTACGTGCACATCTAATAACCCACCAACCATCTGACCCTCTGCTCTCTCCCCCAGCACACCCCCAGCTGATCACTGGGCCCTGGCCAGTGGTCTTCCAACCTACGTGGCAGAAAGTGGCTTTGTGAGTCTGCTGAGGCCCTGCCCTTGCCTGGCACCCCGGCCCTTCCTGCCAGCTTGTGCACCCCTGCCAGCTCCCAGCTGCCCTGCCTCACCTACGTAGAGCTCATCGGGCTGGATAGTCGTCTTTAGAACCCTATCGTACATTGGGCTGCTCCAGGTAAAATTGTTTTCCTGATCCTCTTCCAGATCTGTAACATTATGAATGCCCCCGCCGACGAAATGTTCAAATTTCAGGTATCTATTCATTTATTAGAGTAAGTATGCTTACTGAAGGAAGAACACATTGTGGTTCAGCAACGATGAACCAAATTAGTTTCCGCTCCTTAAGAAGCAACCTCGCAATCTCAGGGGCTAACCACAGCAGACACACACTTCCAGGCACGGGTCTATGAGTAGGCAGGCGAGGCCAGACCACAAGGGGCTTTTCAAGTCTGCCCCTTGGGTCCTCCTCTGGGGACACACGACCAGAGCAGGCTCTTTTCTGGAGAAGGCCAAGAGTCCAATGGTCTCCAAGACTCTTCCAGGAACTGGCCACTACCCACCTTTCACTGGCCAGGTGTCAGTGGAATGTGACATGGGAACAGCAGCATATTTTGTGGGGCCCACAGAATGAAATGCAATAATTCAACAATTATTATCAACATTAAGATCATGGCGGCAAAGACAATCGAGCGTGGGAGCCTCCTAAGACAGGGGATCCTGGGTGCCCGTAGGGGATCCTGGGTGCCCATAGGGGATCCTGGGTGCCCGCAGAATTCATACCATGAAGCTGCCCTGGGGGCATAGAGCCCCAGTTCCATCTAGCGGGAGAAGTCACAACACAAACCCAGGGACATAGAGCTCTCACGCATGGGGGGGAGTTAGCAGACAAGAGGAGCCACCCAGTCACCACAGTTTGAGGGCAGAAGACATGAAATGGGTGCTTGCTGGGTGACAGGCCTGAGTCAGGGCCAGACCCAGAGGAGCGGGCATCTCTGGACGCTTCTCCCTGCAGGAAGGGCCTCTGGACGACTCGGGGTGGGTCATCAAGAATGTCCTCTCCATGCCCATCGTCAACAAAAAGGAGGAGATTGTGGGGGTTGCAACATTCTACAACAGGAAAGATGGGAAGCCTTTTGACGAGCAGGATGAAGTCCTCATGGAGGTAAACACGTGTCACAGGGGCAGCTCTTGGAGGGACGCCTGTGTGATGGCATGGGACCCAGCCATGTGGAGACCCTTCCTGCCACCTGCTTTAGCAGCATGAGG
The DNA here is from genome assembly GCF_964662115.1 of Mustela nivalis. Classification (NCBI taxonomy): domain Eukaryota; kingdom Metazoa; phylum Chordata; class Mammalia; order Carnivora; family Mustelidae; genus Mustela; species Mustela nivalis. The sequence goes on along the minus strand of NC_139023.1, from coordinate 67,908,103 downwards.
CCCAAGGAGAGTGGGACCAGAGGAGCTGTGAGGGCCCTGGAGGATGCTTGAAAGCACTCAGGGCACTGGAGCAGCACTCCACACACCAGGACACAGGGTGGTGACACTGCTGCTGTGTCTGCAGTCCCTCACGCAGTTCCTGGGCTGGTCAGTGCTGAACACGGACACCTACGACAAGATGAATAAGCTGGAGAACCGCAAGGACATCGCCCAGGACATGGTTCTATACCACGTGAGATGTGACAAGGACGAAATCCAGCTGATCCTGGTACCACTCCTGTCAGGCCCTGGTCCCCTTTCCTGCCCAGGGGGGAGACAGTGCATCCCTGCAGTTGGGGCATATCCTGTGGTCAGAGGGCCGGGCTAGCCCTGGAGTCCTACGTGCTCTGCACAACTAGGGGCAGTCCCTCCCCTGCGTCCTCAGCTGTGAGCAGGGATTGGTCAGAGCCCTCCTGGTCAGGCTGTATGAGGACTCCCCCTGTTGTCCATGTGGAGAGCTTAGAACAGTGCCAGAGAGGCAAGGAGGGACACACAGGAAATGGAGCCACTGTCACTTCTCTCCGAAGCTAGAAGCTCCAGCTGGGACTCCTGTCTTGTGCCTGATGTCACCTTGTCCCACATTCATGAGGGGTGTAGGCAACGCTGGCACCCTGTCCCATACTTATGAGGGGTATAGCTGACACTTACTCTGTCTCAACACAGCTGTCTTCTCTCTTAGCCAACAAGGGAACGCCTGGGGAAGGAGCCTGCCGACTGTGAGGAGGATGAGCTGGGGACAATCCTGGTCAGAATCTGACTCCCACCCCTCAGGTGGAGACTGGAGGGGCCTGAGGGTCGGGGGTGACTTCCTCAATCCTAGGAGACCTGAGCATGTCATCTGATGTTTGCTGCTGTCTGCATGTCTCTATGCCTGGGTCCGTGTGTGTGTGTGTGTGTGTGTGTGTGTGTGTGTGTGTGTGAGAGAGAGAGAGAGAGAGAGAGATATCTCCTAATGTGCCTATCTTTGCACCTGTTTCCCCGACAACAACTCTGTTCTCATGGTGGGTCCTATGAGTGGCCAGCCACAGGAAGGGCAGATGTCACCACAAACCTGGGACATCTGAGACTGGGCAAAGGATCCTGGGAGGGGAAGAGAAAAGCCTGCCTCCCTCAGCCCCACAATCCCTCCCACAGAAGGAAGTGTTGCCAGGGCCCACCAAGTTCGACATCTATGAGTTCCACTTCTCTGATCTGGAGTGCACAGAGTTGGAGCTGGTCAAATGTGGCATCCAGATGTACTACGAGCTGGGCGTGGTCCGAAAGTTCCAGATCCCTCAGGAGGTGGGGATGGGGTTTATGGGAAGGGGTCCAGATCCACTGGGACGTGGTGGGTTGTGGCAAGGGGTCCCAGATCCACTGGGATATGGGGGGTTGTGGCAAGGGGTCCCAGATCCACTGGAAGATAAAATTTGGACATAGTTGAGCGGTCCCAAGTCCCCCAAGAGGTGGGAGAGATGTGGTCAGAAGTCTTAGGTCCTACAGAGAGTTTGGGGACAGCCATGTTCATTATAGAAACTGTGCCTAGCATAAATGATTGAATGGATGTATCAATGGTTAGATGGGTGGAGGGAATGTTTGGTCAATGGTTGTTCCAAACAATTTGACCATTAAGTGCATCATTAGGCAATAGTGGGATTTGGGCGTGGGATGGAGAGGAAACAGGAGCCCATGAGCTACAGAAAGCAAAAGCCATCTACACAGTAAGAATGTAGAGAGCCCCTCAAAGGTCATCCCAGGGTGGAGGGGTGGCCCTTCCAGCTCTGCCCTGAGCCCTGCTGCTTTCTGATAGTTTCCTGGCTGCTGTCCTGCCTCCACCTTCACACCTCAGGGAGTGTCTGCTTCCCCACCGTGCAAGTGAGGGAACCGTCCCTCCTCGTGCCTCCTCTGAGAAAAGGTGCAGCACGCTGGCATTTTCAAAAGAAATTTTACTACATACTAAAGGAAAACACAGAAGCAAAAAGCAGAGAAATGATTACTAGAATTTTTTAAAATTTCAGAATGATTTTCTGGCACCAAAAATCACAGCAGATGAGTAAGAGGCCCCTTCGGCCTGCACCCTGTTGTCCAGGGGTAACTGCCCTTGTAGGAGAAGGCTCACACGCCCCCGGCCTGCCCCTTCATCTCTGGACCCTTAGCCTCCATTTTATTTCTCCACTGTCCATGCCATGAGCCCACACATGGGCCATTCAAACAGAACTTTTCTTCCAAAACATTCCATACCTCTTGCCTGGGGTCTCCCAATTTGGGGCTGGGCAATAGGTTGAAGGCCCCCTGCAAGCTGGAGCTCTTCTTAGCTTTGACACTGGTCCCCTCCTGGTTCCCCTCTCAGGCTGCCCGCCACCACTCATCCACCCCATAGGTGTCCCACCCAGGAGAGTGGTCAGGGGCCAGCAGCAAATGGCTGGGAGAAGAAGGACTCTCACACCAGGCTGTTGGGGGGACTCCTGCACCGTGCTCAGAGCCCATGCTCCTCCGACTCTCCTCAGGTCCTGGTGCGGTTTCTGTTTTCCGTGAGCAAAGGTTACCGGAGGATCACCTACCACAACTGGCGCCACGGCTTCAACGTGGCCCAGACCATGTTCACGCTACTCATGGTGCGTGTCCAGCATGGGCATGACAGGAGCCGCCCTTGCCCCCCCTCCCATTGGGTCAGGCCTGTGAGGGACAGGTGCTGGAGGCGGTTGCTCCTCTGTGAGCGAGGTGGGGGCCTTCGCGGGCAGAGAAAAGGAGGAGGTGGGGTGCACCCCCCACCCCAGGAGTGCAGGAGGGCCCCTGGGCTGAGGCAGGCAGCAGCATGAGCCTCTCACCCCTCCCCACCCTGCCTGCATCCAACCCACCACCCCCCCCAACCGCCCCTGCAGCGGGGAGGAGAGAGGAGGGGAGGGGAGGGCAGAGCGGGGCAGGGCGGGGGAGACCACTGGAGCTGCACAGCTGTAGGGCCCTGTACCCTCAGACTGGGAAGCTGAAGAGCTACTACACGGACCTGGAGGCCTTCGCCATGGTGACTGCGGGCCTGTGCCACGACATTGACCACCGCGGCACCAACAACTTGTACCAGATGAAGTAGGCAGCACGCTGGGTGCCTGGGGTGTTCTGGGGGAGCATATGACCAGTGACCCAGGGAGGGGCCAGCCCAGAGCTCACTGAGGGTTGGGGTGCCCCTTCCTTGGCGAACAGGGAACTGCAGGGGCACCCAGAGGCCAGAGCCTCTGTGCAGGCTTCTGGCCAAACTGATTCTAACGAAACCTCTGTAACAGATCCCAGAACCCCTTAGCCAAGCTCCACGGCTCCTCGATTTTGGAAAGGCATCACCTGGAGTTTGGGAAGTTCCTGCTCTCCGAGGAGGTTCGTGTCAGAATTTCTCTGTATTTATGCCTGTCACTTGCACTCACGACGCCACAGGGCATTCTGACCAGGGGCTAGAGGAGGTTCGGCGGTGATGGGTGGGGTTTAACGGGGAAATGCACCCAGCGCAGGGTGAGGTGGGCTCAGGGGTCCGGCAGTGGTGGATCTGGTGCAGGGTCTGGTGCCCAGGATCTGCGACCTGAGGGTAGGGTCAGATAGATGGTTCCTGGGAGGGGAAGGGACAGACTGGGAACCCTAACCCTTCCTGCAGTCCCTGAACATCTACCAGAACCTGAACCGGCGGCAACACGAGCACGTGATCCATCTCATGGACATAGCCATCATCGCCACGGACTTGGCACTCTACTTCAAGTGGGTGCAGCCGCCCTGCAGGAGGCGGGATGAGAACCTGGGGCTTCGTGGGGGTGGTAGGGTAGGGACCTGGAGCTCCTAGAACACCCTTGCCAGCACAGCGGTCCTGCAAGGCCTGAGTTCTCTACCTCAGTTTCTCTCCCAGAAGGGTGGTGGGGTTAGGATCAAGGAGGAGTGGGGTATCCTGCATGGGGTGAGGAGGGGGTCAACTGTCTCTCTCTGTTCTTGGGGTTCAGGAAGAGGACGATGTTCCAGAAGATTGTGGATGAGTCTAAGAACTATGAGGACAGGAAGAGCTGGGTGGAGTACCTGTCCCTGGAGACGACCCGGAAGGAGATAGTCATGTGAGCTGTGGGGGCAGCAGGAGCCATCTCCATGCTGGCTAACCCTCATGTCCCACCCCCAAAGGAGAAGACACCAGGCCCCTGAATAATACACAAGAACAGCTCTTCTCTAAACAGCTTTGATGAAGCGTCAAAAATGAAGCTTCTTACTTGTTCCTTATTTTCAGGGGAGACACTACAGGATTGGGGTCAGACAGTCCATTTCCTTAGTTTGTGGGTTTGGCAATAATTCTTATTCATGAACCTTAACTGATGCATCTACAAAGTGGAGATTCAGAACTATGTTCCTCCTCCAGGCCCATCCCAGAGATCCAACAAGGAAATGTGTAAATCATGGGCACTGGGAGCTGCCCAGTGAAGACATGTTGGTTTTAGCTTATGGAGGCAAGGCGAGGGGAAGGTGACGAATGAGGGTTAGGGTTGGAGTGGGTGTGTGTACAGTAGGAGATCTACTAGTGGAAGGAGTGCCCAGAAGCAGAGGTGGAAGGGAGGGAGGGAGGGAGAGAGGCCAGCCTGGGCACACCTGGAGCTTCATCTTCCTGCAGGGCCATGATGATGACTGCATGTGACCTGTCTGCCATCACCAAGCCATGGGAAGTCCAGAGCAAGGTCAGAATTCATGCAGGGCCCCAGCCTTTTGTCACTGCCTCTTGCAATTGCATCTAGGAGAAGCCTGAGATGGGGGACAGAACCTTTGTTTGCAAGTAGCACTGAGGGCTGCCCCCCCTGCTCTGGGGCTGGGCTCACGGCCACCATGTAGGCACACATCAACATGCTCACTGGGCGGTAGGTCCAGCCTGAAGACTGGGGATCCCAGAGGGCCTGAGACAGAGAAGACTGAGGGCCCTTTGTCAGTTTCTGACCAAGCACTGAACTCAACAAGATCACTGACTTTTATGTACCCCCTGCCCACCAGGTTGCTCTGCTGGTGGCGGCTGAGTTCTGGGAACAGGGTGACTTGGAAAGGACAGTTCTGGATCAGCAGCCCATTGTGAGTGTTACTTCCAGAATCTGTGGTCTTTGGGAACCTCAGGCCTTGCTTGGTGCAAACAGGGAACCCCTGGGGATCTGGGGTGCTGGGACCTCAGTCTCACTTTGTGGGGTCCATCATGTGACATGAGCTGAGTATAAATTAGGTGGCTCGGGATCTGGGTAAAGTTGTAGGAAAAAATAGGGTTTTGGTAAAACTGTGATGCCCATGCGGAAATGGAAAGTCATTGTCAAAAGTGGTCAAGGCAGGTCATGACCCATCTCCCAGGGCCTCCACAGCCCAGGCAGCCCCACAGTGAGCCTCAGCCAGGCTGAGAGCTGCTCCAGGAAGACCTTCAAGTGGGGAGAGTGCCATGCCAGAGAAGGCCAGTGGCAGGAGTCCAGGTGCCCTCACCGTGATAGATGGAGAATGCTGAGATGTTTGGGTCAGCAATGTGGGTCCAGGAATATGCTGCTAGACTACAGTGGAACCTGCATAGTATCCAAGGGGATGAGGACAGCATAGCATTGTCCAACAGAAGTTGGAAGAGATGGAAAGAGGGTTTGTCTTACAAGTAAATTCCAGTCAGTGGAGCTGCCTGAGCATGAGGTGGAGAAGGCTTTGGGGCCAGAGACAGACTGCAGGAAAGGGTGTCCTGTAGCCAAGTCGCTTGGGGACCAGGCAGGCCTCTAGTTCCTGCATGGCTCACCCTTGCTACATGGAGCTCCAGACAGTAGGTAGCTATGGACAGACTAGCAGGGGACAGCCCAGGGGGTCTGGAGTACGTGGACAACAAGGATAACCCGTCCAAGGGCCTCTGGATTTTGCCCTGCAGGAGTCTCAAGCCAGGTCTTCAGTTAGCACCATGGATAGCTCCCAAGAAAGTGGGAGGAAGGGGCTCCAGGACCTGAAACTGGGAGCATTATGGTGGACTCACGGTGGAACTAACAGATAACTCAGAGAAGGGGAAGGGCATTCTGACTGTCCCCCTATAAGGGCCAGCATCTATCAAGGCAGGCTAAGCCCCAAGACCAGAGGCTCCACTCATTCCATGGAAACTGCTTCACTTGTGTCTCTGTGGACATGTTCATCTGAGCCGGGTGGGGCTGAGTGAGACCTGCAGGCTCAGAAGAGGTTTCTCTGCTCCCCCCCCAAGCCAATGATGGACCGGAACAAGGCAGCCGAGCTCCCCAAATTACAGGTTGGCTTCATCGACTTTGTGTGCACATTTGTATACAAGGTGAGCACGCTGGTGTGGGACCTGGCTGGGTTCACAGGAATGGGGGGGACTGGTGTGGGTTCACACGATGGCCTGGCCTGCCATGGCCCCTATTGCCTCATCCTTGCACTTAAAATCTGAAATCCTCAGTGTCTTCCCCAGGAGTCCCTTCCCACCTTCCCCTCACCAGTTCCTCAGAAGCTCTTCATGCTTTCCCACAGGTCTCCACTCTCTGGGAGAGCCTCCTCCCTCCATGAGGTCTCACCTCACGTGTCCCTTCCCCAGACCCCATCTAGCCACCCCCAATCATGGCCTACAGCGTATCTGTGGGTGCATCGGTTCAGGGCCTATGAACCCAGGGGGACAGCGACAGCAATGGGTCCACCTGTCCCAGCTGGGAATGCCTCACCCAGCAAACACATGTTGCACTTGAGTGACTGGGGAACACTGTGCCGAGGACATGTGCTGTGACATCACAGCCCAGAGGACTGGTCAGGGAGTGTGTTGGGGGTTCTGACTGCAGAGCCCCTCCCAAGTGATGCCCAACACATCCATGGGCTCCATTCCATCTGATCCTGGGGGCTGTGAGGAGGAGGTTGTCTGCTTCTGAGTGAAGTCAGCCCTAATTGGGCCAGTCCACTCCCCACCTTGACCATCACGGCACCTGGGCTTCCCCTTACTGAAAGCTCAGCTCCCTTTGGTGCCCCCTCAGCAGGACTCTAAGTGCTGCAAAGGAAGGCAGAACCAGGATGAATATCCCAGTCCTGAAGCTCACAGGTCACAGCCCCACCACAGCACCCCCCTTCCACTGCCTTCCCCAAGTCCATCCACATGCTCCATGCTCGTGTGTGTGTGTGTGTGTGTGTGTGTGTGTGTGGTGTGTGTGTGATGTGCATAGAAGAGCCCGAGTCTTCTACCAACCTGTCTGCCCGAGTCTTTCCACCCTCTCTGCCAAAGGACTCCCCTTCTGCCATTGATATTCTCTATTCCTGGGGTCCTCACCCCACTAAGACCACCTGTGCCCTTCCCATCCTCTCTTCTCCATTTCCAGGGCTTTGCTGGGAAAGTGACATCTCATCCCTTCTCCCTCAGACAGGTCCCCTCCCAAGTTCTCCTCTTGGGTGAGCAGGGCAGGGTGGTGGGGGACAGGCTGGTGCCAGCAAGGGACAAGACATGGGGAGGCCACCTGCCCCGGATGCTTAGAACACTCAGGAGGTGTGACACAACTTCTTGATTCCCTGTCTCCCTGTCCAGGAGTTTTCCCGTTTCCATGAAGAGATCCTGCCCATGTTCGACCGACTACAGAACAACAGGAAGGAGTGGAAGGCCCTGGCTGACGAGTATGAGGCCAAAGTTAAGGCCCTAGAAGAGCAGAAGCAGCAACAGGAGGAAATGACAACAGCCAAGAAAGGTCTGGGCTGCAGGGCGGGTGTTTGGTTAGTCCCCACATGGAAGTGTGTGAAGGGACAAGGTTAAACAAGAAGGGCAGGTGGCAGATGGTGCTGGGGCTGGTGTGCTCAGGCTCCAACCTGCAGAGGCAGCCGTCCCTCGGGATTGGGCATGACTGCAGGATCTCCTTGTTCCTTGCCGGGGACTCTCGTTTTCTCTAAAGAAGTAACTATTTGAATGTTACTTCCTTTATAAAGGGAGCAAAGCCCAGGTGAAACATTGGGAATTCTCAACAGCTATTTCTTCCACCACCAGGCAGCAGTTCCCTCCTAATTAACTTAGGAAAATCTACCTCCACTTCCATCTACCCTCAGAAACCAAACAGAAGACCTAAGGGCGCATATCTGACTCCAGCTCAGGTCATGATCTCGGGGTCCTGGCTGGAGCCTCCCCAGTGGGCTCCGCGCTCAGCAGGGAGCCTGTTTGTTCCTCTGCCCTTCCCTCTGCTTGTGCATACACGCGCATACTCTCAAATGAATAAAATCTTAAAAAAAATAAAAAAGACCTAAAAACAGAAAATATGGGAGCTAAGAGTCAAGCGTACATGACATCTCCCCCTTTACTGCGTCAGAGCCTTTCCCTACTCAACCCCACCCCTGCCTGCTGTTTTGGTAATGTGGCTCACGTGGCTTCATTGTAAGGAATCATCATGCGGCCTAGACAGAATCCGACATTGTTGCCTCGGTATTTGCCTGTGTGTGGCCACTGTGGCCCTGGGACTTTTGCTATTTCCTGCGGTGGGGAAGAAACCTATGTCAAGTTGTGGGGGCTGTGGGGGCGCCGGAACTAAAAGTGTTATGAGAGCTAAGATAAGAAAGGCTGAGCCCTGGCTAGGCTAATCGGCTCAGGCTTCCCACAGGTCCCACCCTCTGCCCTCCCTTTCTCGGGGCTGGCAGAGGACACAGGGCAGGAGAGGTGGGGCCGGCAGACACAGTCCTCTCACCCTCATTCTCTCTTGCAGCAGGCACAGAGATTTGCAACGGCGGCCCAGCACCCAAGTCTTCGACCTGCTGCATTCTGTGAGCTGGTCCATGCGTTCTGACGGCGCCCCAATCCGTTCACCCGCTGGGACCCCACCTCCAACCATTTGCTACAGGAGGTTAGGAAGCCCAAGAAAAGGACTGAAGACAATTTTGGATATTTTGATTTTTTTAAAGATTTATGTTTTTATATTGGGGCACCTGGGTGACTCAGTGGATTAAGCCTCTGCCTTTGGCTCAGGTCATGATCTCAGGGTCATGGGATCGAGCCCCACATCAGGCTCCCTGCTCAGCAGGTAGTCTGCTTTCCCCTCTCTGCCTGCCTCTCTGCCTCTTGTGACACCTCTCTGTTAAATAAATAAAATCTTAAAAAAAAATTTTTTTATAAAGTCAACTACAAATACACTTTAGCGTCCTTTACACTCATCTGTCTTTTAGGTACACAGCAATACCACAGATTGACGTTTGGAAAGGGTCTGTGACCTGCGTGTCTGAAAGCACTGGGTGAGATTCACAGGCGCACATGTTAATGTGTATTTGGGTAGACGAGATACACACATGTTGTTACCTATCTGGTTCTGGGGCAAATGGGGCCAGAAATTTAGAATAAAATAAAAACAAGTTGCCCTTTTCTTTAATGCAGCAGCAGTTGTGGTGGAGGGCACATCATATCTAACCTAGGAGAAAGTTCTGCCACAAAGGTCAAGGCCATGAGTGACCTGAGCAAAAACACCTGGAACAGCCCTCTGCACTGAGGTCAAGGGGGCACCCTGCCACAGCTGGGGTCTGCCCAAGTCCTACACCAGTGAGGGTTCCCTTAGTGTTTGTGCACCAGCAAAGCCACACCCAAACACATGACTCCCATGTGAAAAGTTAAGAACTTTTCAGATCCTGACCACGTGAGCTCCAAATCATTCATTCCCAACACTGGACACGTTACCCCACAGTAAACTCCTCTCAGCTGCCTGATTAGACAGGCTGTGGAAAAGCCAGTTTGGATGCCACGCAAGCCCACCCCCAGAGGCCCTGAGCTCCTGGGCAGGGAGGGTTGGGGAGAGAATAGGGTGGGGGACACCAACACCCCCCACAGCCATGCAGTCACAGCAAGGAGACAATTTCCATCTCAGCAGGAAGACCCGGTGACAGTCCATGATTAGGGCACCAGCCAACAACTCCAGAAGAAACTGAGCTGGGCTCACTCAGCCTTCAACTTAACTAAAACCAAGGCTTTCAAGTGCTTATCCACTGTTTCTCATCCAGCACCCCCTCCCCCATTTGCAAAAGAAATCATTTTACCAACGAAATTTGTGCCAGGCATATGGCTGGGAAGAGGGCCCATTACAACATGGAGTCAGAGGGGCAGAACGTGGCCATCAGTTCAGCAAGAGCCCAAGCCCACTGCAGAGCTTTATGCAGCACCCCAGCCTGGACCTCAAAAGGTCACAGAGCTTTCTTAGGTTCAAGGGGAGGGTTCCCAACAAGGGGAGAGAGATCCAGGTCCCATCAGTAAGGGCATCAGGCCACCTACCACCCCGCGTTTGTACTGTCCATCAAAGGGTCTGGGCCAGAGCTCACTGAAGACCAAGCAGCAGCCACAACACCCAAGCTGTCTGTGTCTGGGATAAACTGCTCCCTTTGGGGGTTCCCCAGTCAGACACCTCAGAGAACAGGTGGTGGGAATTTCTGTGTTCCCTGCCCATTTGTGCACTGGCCCTGCGTCTGAGAAGGTCCATTCTTCTGAAACCCACTTCCCAGCCCACCCCACCCCCAACATAAATGGAAAACAGAGCACAACTGCGGAGCTTGAATCTAGAAATCAGACAACTGACGACAGTACAGGAGAGCATCAGACAACAAAGAAAGCTTTATTCATCCACACCGTTCCAGAGAAAGGCCGGCTCACTTTAGTATGCTGTCATCTTGGGCTGAAAGGTTCAAAGGAAAATATTCGTGTTATTACATACTCAGGCGATCCAAAAGGACCACTTCGCACGTTCGGTGCTCAACAACCCAGGATCTGGCTACAGTGGAAGCCCAGCTGTGTGTTGCCTCAACTCTTGTCCCTGCGTGCTCTGACTGCAGCCTGCCATGGCAGTCGGTGGGGGACGATGCCTGGTTCTGGTTCTATGGGCCTCTGAGGGTGGCCCATTCCCAAACAACTCCCCTCCAACGCCCAGAGACCTGGGCCTTGCCCAAGGCAAGGTGTCACCGTGTCCCCCCACATCCACAGACCTGCTGCATCTCTCCCTCCCCCAGAGGACCCACTGGCCAGTGCTGGGAGAAAGGAGGCAGCTCCTACCCCTACTGCCGGGCTCGCCTGAAGCAGCACCTGTACGTTTCTAAACCCGGGCAAAGGACCAAACTTTCCGATACGATACACTCAGTCCAGTACCTTCTGCCAGTTCTCTCTCAATCCGTTTCCGTTCATCCTCCTTCTTCTTCTCCTCAGCGGCTATCCTCCTCTCCTCTTCTGCCCGAGGTTTCAGGTAACCTGTGTAAGGAAAGCGTGAATATGGGGAGGTACTTTGAGTGTCTTCACAGAAACACGTAAAAGGAATTTAGTGCCCCGTGAATGCCTGACCCGTGTGCTTCCCACTCCGATCTCTCCGAGTGGGTCAAGGCCTGACTAGAGCTCAGCAGAGTGCACAACCGGGAGGGCAAATGCAGGGGCAGCGCCACCTGACCAGACCGTCTCTGCTCAGCAATCTGGGCCACCCGAGGCTACTCGCATCTGACCACGACACTCCTCCAGCACTCACCTGGCACCCCAGTTTTCAACAAGAACTAGCTGCTTTCCAGCTCCCCCGGGTGCCCAACATAAGAATGCACTTTGGGTCCTAACCACCTGCGCTAATCGCAAAACGACTTACACACCTGCCGCAGCAGTGCTCCGTGGTCAAACTCGCTCGGGTTCCTGGGGCTGGCGCCTCCCAACCCTGTCCCCCCTTGCCCTTCGCTGGGGTTTACGAGATGGCTCTGGAGAGTCCCCCCAACCCCCCCACCCCCCGGCTGTGAGAAGCCCCAGGATTTCCCCTGCCGTCCGCCAAGACAGCGGCACGGCCAGCCGCGGTCACTCACTGTAGCGCTTGGCCCCGTACGCCATGCCGAGGAACAGGGCGGAGTAGCGGCCCAGCTGCGGAGAGAAGTTGGTCAAAGGCGGGGCCGGGGTGCAGGGCGCCGGTCCCGGGGGCGCGGGTCCCGAGGGGTGGGGTTCCCAGCCCGCGGGGTCTGGGCGCTGGACGTTAGTCCCAGGAGCGCGGGGACGGGGGATGCAGGGCGCGGGTCCCGGGGAGGGGGTTCCCAGCCCGCGAGGTCGAGGGCGCAGGGCGGGGGCCCCAGGAGCGTGGGGACCGGGCGGGGGGTGGTGGTGATGCTAGTTCCAAGCCCAAGAGATCGGGGCGCAGGGAGAGAGTCCCGGGAGCGCGGGTCCCGGGGGTGGGGTTCCCAGCTCTCGAGGTACGGGGAGTGGGAGTGGCGGGGTCGCACCCGCGGGAGCGCGGGTCCCGGGTTCCTTGGGGTCGCGCACGTGGAGCCGAGCACCCGGCGACGGCCGCAAACCCTGATTCACCTTGATGAGCGGGGAGACTTGCACAGGCGGCACCATCTTGCCCGTAACCTTCACACCGGAAGCACAATCCGCGGAGGACGCTGCAGGGCCGGGTAAGCTGCGGACGCGTAAAAGCGTACAAGGGCAAACGCATGCGCCGTCGGGGGTGAACAGGACTTGGACTGCGCCCCCCGGTGGACGGAGGTGGAACGCGCCTGCCCGCTAGGCGCGCGGCTCGCGACCAGCTGCGCATGCGCGACTGCGGGAGCCGCAGGTGTAGGTTGGGCCACGGGGGCGGCTTTTGTCAGGGATGTGGAACCTCGGCCTACCCTCCTGTTCCCTGCAGCCCCTGATGTGGTCAGGCCAGGATGACATCAATGGAGCGCGCCCATTATAAGTCCATATATTTGAAAAATATCAGTCAAGCACACAAAGTGTGCTGCATGTGGACCCAGTAGTGTGTCGGCTCTCCAGTCAGGACCGGCGAGTCGAGGAAGGAGCCCCCATTCCCGCCCCGCAGCTGGAGTGCAGCCTTCAGCTACATCCAGGCCCATGACCAACCCAGGTCAGCCACAAGGACTGCCCAGGAAGAGCCCATGGTCCAGTCAGAGGTTTTGGGCTGGGAATCCAGGGTCTGCAGACTGATGTGACCTGAGTGCAGGCCCCCTTGCCCCATGCCTCTTACCTGGTTGGGGTGGGGGAGGCTGTTGTAGCCAACCCCTCTGGACTCAGGCCAGGCTAATCATGGTGGCCTCAGGACCCATTCCTGGGACGGCACTGTCTTCGGTGTCCCTTACGGCTGCCGCCACCCCCCTTACGGCTTCCAGTCCCCCAGTGGAGTAGAGCTTCCTCACTGCAGGATTCTCTCCAGCACAGGGGGCTGGGGTCTTCCTGGGAAGGGCACCCTTGTAGAGCCTGCTCCCTGGTTCCAGCCCTGGGGACCCTGCTGTCCCCAGCTCCAAGGTCCACCTCAACCAGGGCTTCAGGGACCACTGAACCTCCAGATGGGCCCTCCTTCTCTCACCTCTGCTGCTCACGGTGGGCGGGGGAGGAAGCCACACCTGTGAGTCACTGTGTCCCACTCTGAGTTGCTGCTGGTCTCCCCCACTTCTGAGGTTAGCCCTGACAAAGATATGACCAGGTCAGCCACAGGTGTGCAGTGGGGCTACCCAAAGATGGAGCAGTGGTGGTCAGACAGCTTCCCAGCTGTGCTGACTGTGCTGACACATGGTTCCCAAAGCAACCAGGTTTGTGTTGGGGGGAAGGGTGCAAGGGTCTGGCAAGAGAACCACTCATCCCCTGGGCCCTGCGCTGTTCCAGAAGGAAGCTCCCTGAGAACCAGAGCTTAGGGCTCACTAGGGCCCCTGGTATGCCAGAGGGGAGCCCCCTATTCTTCAGTCTTCCAAACCTTCTTGTCTCCAGAGAGAACTTAACTATAAATCTAAAGGGAATGGAATGCAGAGACAAAAAACTGCGTGGCACGAAGCAGTTCAGTATATATGCCTGGAGGGGAGGCCCTTCCAGCCACCTCCAGGGTCCTGGGCCCTTTGCTCTGCAGCTCACTCTGGAGTCCTGGCTCTAGGCCTCCCGCTGAGAAGCTGGAACACTGCCTGCGTTGTTACCTGGGCTGAGGGTGGGAACAGGGAGGCCCATCTTGTAGGGCCACCAGGCTCTTGTCTGAGCTCTCTGAGGACCCCTGCCTGATATCATCCATGGCTGCCTCTGCCGGGCCTGGGGTTGAGGGAAGTCCTTCCCAAGCCCCTCATTGCTCCCTGAGGGTGCTGTAAGCACACATTGACCCCAAAAGGCACAAAATAAACCTCTTCAACCAACATGGGTGTAGCGATGCTGAGTGCACATCCCCCACTCCCACCCCACCCCCACTCTTGCCCTTGAGCATCTAGGCAGATGACCTCAGCTGATAAATATGTTCTTCCTTCCCTGGATATTAAAATAAACAAGACTCCTCAGCAACTCCTGCTTCCAGAATCAAAAATAAGTGTCTCTTGGGCTGAAGGTGAGGCCACGTGTTGGTAGGGGACCACCTAACAATAGCTTCCAGTGGGGCAGGGTAGGATTGGTAGGGGGGACACACAGATACACATGCGCATATACACATGCGGAAGACCCCTGAAGCTGGGGGAGACTCCCTTTGGCCCTGGGCCCTTCCTGAGGGCTAAGGGGGCTCCCATCTGGCTCGGACCACAGGAACCACTGGCTGACACCTCTGCACCTGTCAGGGCCAGCTGTCCACTCTGAATCCTGATATTCTCTCTGGAGCCAGGCTCCGTGGCTATCTTTAGTGCTGCCAGCCCAGGAAACCTCCCCAGGGGCTCTGCCCGTGTCGTCTGGCCTTTCCCACATCAGGGGCCTTCTGAGCACAGATCCTGTATGCCGTCCCTTCTCAGTGTGGTGGTCCCAATCCTCCAGCCCTCCTAGGGTCTCTCCAAGCCTCCCACCATCAAAACCAGCCCAGGTTTCCCACGTTAGTCATGTGTTCTGCCTCTGGAAATCCTCCAGGCAGAATTCCAGGAGCTCCCAGTTCCCCCCTGGTGGGTCATGCCTCTCTAAGGTCGACAGGGTGTCTGTTGTCCCATACTCCGTGCAGGCAAATGGTGGGCTGGCCCTGGGATCACAGAGGTGTCATATGACTGCAGGAGTATGCCCCCGGGGGCAGGACCCCTGCTACGGTGGCACTCACATGTGATGTGGTTCCCAGGTGTGCCCTAGGGGATCCCTGCTGCTGATGCCTCCCCCAAGGTGCAGGTACAAGGGGCTCTGAGGGCTTGTTCTCTGGGTGTGAAATTACAGTCCTGATTGCCCACTTCATTCTGTCCCCAGGCCTTCTCCTAACTCTCACCCTTTCATGCCTCTAGCCTGTACTCCCCACAGCCCAGGACTAGGGCACCCAACCCCTGACCCTGTGCTGACCACTAATATCTATCTACCCCACCACACACAGGCAGCTAGGCCAGCTCCCCTCCCCAGACTCTGCCTGCTGGGCCATAATGTAGTGGGGAAACCTGTCTGAATGCTGGCCCAGGGCCCATCCCATCTGGATGGTCCTCCATCCCAGACATGTTATCTCCACTCTGTGCCAGGTAAGGGGCCACCTGCCAAGGGGAGAGATGGGGCCCCAGTGAAGCAGGGAGGTGAGGGCACACACAGCATGCTTAGAGAATGCCTGATCACCAGCCTCCAAGGCCACTCACAGTGACTTTGGGCAAATCTAGGAAAGGTCCCCCTTCCTTTGTCTCCTGGGTCCACATGCAGGTGGCCCTGAAGAGGCACAGAAAACAGGAGAACAAGGTTCTCGGTGAGGTGCCTGGGAAGCTGGGGCCCCTGCTGAGCCGGGCAAGATGGGGGCATCTGAGTCACCCGCCAGGTGCCAGAGCTCACTCTGCACTTGTCCAGTCCCCAGGGTGGCCCTGGCCTGTCCTTGTAGGGAGCGGAAGCCAGAGTCCGAGCTGTCCTGGGGGACTGGGCAAGAGCTTAAGACGGGCGACCCGGGCAGGGAGGGCACAGACCATCACCTCAGACACATCCAGGCATGGTGAGTGTGGACAGCAGGTCACTGCGGCAGGAGTGGGTGTGAGCATGCCTGCATCTGTACAGGGTGCGCCTTTGCAACTGTGTGTACATGCGTGTTGCCTACATGAGTGTGATTTGTGGGAGTGTGTGTGTGCGCACACGAGTTGAGTTTGTTTCTGTGTGAGGGTGTTCGGTGGGGAAGATCTGTGCCCCATGGCTGCCTCAGGGACATCTACAGTTGGAAGATGAGGGTCCTGGTCTTCACAGTGGAAGGGTCCCTAGACCAGGCCCGCCCACTTGCTGGCCGCCTGCCTGGTCCATTTGCTCCTTGGACGTCCAGGCCCAGCTGGCTTCTGGCCAAGCTCAAGGCAAGCCCTGGGTGCCGTGCTGTCAGGACCTGGCCAGGGCTGCCCTGGCCCAGGCTTGGGGTCCCCCTGGAACCCCTGGTGCCATGGTCCACCCATCCTCTGTGTTGTCTTCCAAAACACCAGCCTGCAGGCCCCTCAGCCTTGGTGTTCTCACATTAGGCCAGCAGGAAGACTAAGAAGAAGGAAGGGGGGGGCCTACGGGCCCAGAGGGCATCATCCAACGTCTTCTCCAACTTCGAGCAGACCCAGATCCAGGAGTTCAAGGAGGTGAGGCTTTGCTTTTGTCCCAGGACCACTCTACCCAGTAACTCCTGCCCAAGGGGTCCCCTGTGAATCGTGATGCAGTTGACCGAAAGACCCTGCATGAGCCTCACGCTGGAGCCAGTGAGAGTAGAAGCCTATCCTAACATGGTGCAACTGGCCTGGGTTTCAGGCATTCACACTAATGGATCAGAACCGAGATGGCTTTATCGACAAGGAGGACCTAAAGGACACCTACGCCTCACTGGGTAGGTGCCGTAGGACAGAACTCCACCACAGCCCGCCTCGGGGTGTCCTTCAGTCCTGGAAAGACTTGCTCTGCACCTGGGCCTTACAGCCTGACCTGACACACACCATTTCCCATGGGCTGCGAGGTGGCGGTCTGGGCCTCCCCTAGGGAGAGAGATCCCTCCCCTAGGGGAGAGATCCCTCTGGCTCGATCAGGTCATCCCAGTGTGGGGTGGGTGGCACAGCTGAAGCACGGGCACCCTGGATGGGAGGCTGGGACCAAAGCTCCAGGGAAGCACTAAGACCCCAGAGGGACACTACTACATAGGGAGGCTTGTCCTCCTTCCCCCAAGCCTGGCAAGGAAGCCCAGAAACAGACTTGGGAGAAGACGCGGAGGGCGGCACATGGTCCTCTGAAGAGCCAAAGGCTGGCCCTTTCTTCTTCAACTTCCCATCTGGGGGCATGTTCTCAGCCTGAGGCAATCCCAGGGGAGAATGGGTAGGTTTCTTTCCTCTGGGCCCCCTTACACTCGAGTAAGCAGATCACAGGTTTTCCTGGGCTACATGCATGACCTCTTCCTCCTCCCCAGCTGCCCATCTTCCCAGGGCTCAGGGTTTGGGTTCTGCTAACATGCAGACCTGGGCCCGCACACCTGGGCCATGTGACACCCCCCCCCCCCACTGGCTCACCTCCCTCCTTCTGGCCTTCCCAGTTTGAGTGATAGAGGTGGGAGACCAACGGGGACAGCGGATGCATCAACAGCAGGACAACCGGGGGGTGTGACATTCCTACCTGGTCTTGTGTTGGTGATAGGCAAAACCAACATCAAGGATGACGAGCTGGATGCCATGCTCAAGGAGGCCTCGGGGCCCATCAACTTCACCATGTTCCTGAATATGTTTGGGGCAAAGCTGACAGGTGAGAGCCATGGGTCCAGGCTCCTCCCTGGCCAGGGGCAGCCCTCAGGCCAGTCTGCCAAGGCACTGTGTTTTGTTAGCTCCTAACACTCAGAAATTCAGATATTTCATATAAAAATGCTGATTTTCAGATTTTTTGAAGAGCCCTAGGACTTGACATTCTGGTACCCACATTCGTGGGTCACACATGTGACCAGCGGGCATGTGAGCTCATCCTTCCTCCCGTCTGCCTAGTGGTGATAACCTGTCTTTCACTCACTGAGCATTCACTCCACCTTTGGGCCTAGGCGGGATTCTGGGGACGCCCAGGCCCCTCAGAGCAGGAGCTGCAGGGTCTCCGCAGTGCTCAAGTGCTGGAGGGACATACAGGCCAAGGCCTGGGATGGCCCAGAGCAGGACTGAAGCCCTAAACAGTTGAAGGCCTTTTGTGGGCAGGTACGGATACTGAGGAGACCATCTTAAACGCCTTCAAGATGCTGGATCCTGATGGCAAAGGCAGCATCAACAAGGACTAGTGAGTGTGGCTACGGGCACCTAGGCAACACCCCTGAGGGATGCCAAGCCCACCTCCCCTCACCTCACCCCAGTCTCCAGGCCTTGGGCTGCCTATCCCCAAGATCCTGAGTCCCTAACTGAGGGCAAAACCAGTCTTGCCCAGACAGTGGCCAGGGAGGTCATCGCCACTTGGACCATCACTGGGTCTTTAAGCCCTTTTGGGGGAGTGGACCTATGTGGTATACCAGGCACTTGCCCCTAACCCCTCAGTCTCCTCCCTGCAGATGGAGCACCCCCCAGGGGTGGTGACCCCAGAGCGTGCAAGTCAGGAAAGACTCCCTGGCAACCACTCCCTGGTGCCCAGGACTCAGACCTTTAGTCAGGCTTCTGAGAGGCCCCTGCGCTGTGAGTGGGTGGGATTGTAGGGTGACCAGACCCCCGCCTTGGGGTATCCCATGGTGGAAAAGCCAACAGTGTGAATTGACCCAAGTCATGGGGCGCTCCTGGGGCCACCCCTCCAGTTCTTCCAGTGCCAATCCATTTCTTCAGTGCAGCCTAATTGGGCTCCTCCCTCCTTTTCCTCAGCATCAAGCGGCTGTTGATGTCCCAGGCAGACAAGATGACCGCCGAAGAGGTTTGGCCTACTCTGCCCTCACCCCACTTCCTTACCCCATGTGCCTCTGGGAAGCTCAAGAATGGGGGGTTTAGCTAGGAGGACTCACTCTGGGCCCCCCCGAGGCTGCAGCATCAGGGTGGGCAGGATATCCCGACCCCACCCCTGGCTCTGCCGTGTGCCCCCCTAACTTCCCTTTCCCCCAACCCCACAAGCAAAAACAACCCTGGACCTGGCTGGAGTTCAGTGTCTGTAATTCACCAGACCATTTTGTTCCTTCCCCTCCTCCCTGGGCCTGACTCCCCCAACCGGACCGGCTTGCAGGTGGACCAGATGTTCCAGTTTGCTACCATCGATGCTGCAGGCAATCTGGACTATAAGGCATTGAGCTACGTGCTCACCCACGGGGAGGAGAAGGAGGAGTGAGGGGCACCTCCCCCATCCCCACCTGGGCTGCAGCCAGTTCAATAAACATGAACCCATAAACCTGTCCGCCAGTGTCTGAGGGGGAGAGGTGTCCACCTGGAGGTGGGAGGATCTGCAGGTGCGGGACTTCTGCCTAGGACTGGGAGAAGTGTCTGCCTTGTTGGAGAGAGTTTGGGGGAGGGCCCATGGGGGTAGAAGTGTGTGCTTGGAACTGGGAGAGGCTGGAGGGGAAGGGTCTCGTAGGTCTGGGAGCATCTGCCTGGAGTGGGAGGATCTGCCTGTAGGGCCCTCCCTCTGCTTTCCCCTCCCAGAGCAGCCTGACCCCACCTGCTGTCCTTGCACTCACTCTGGGAGTCAGTCACTCTGCAGTCAGCAGGGGTCGAGAAAAGGTATGGGTTGGGATTCCTCAAGGAAGCCGTTTCTCATAACTGTCCACTCCAGCCTCAGTCATGCCAGGGGCCCTCAGGACTCTCAATCCATGAGGCTTCCCCTCAGCCCTTGTTTCTCAAGTCAGGTCCATCCCGCATACACTGCTCCTGCACCAGCCACCCTGGGTCTGGCCTGGCCGCTGGGGCACCTGCGGGCCCGGTGGCTGCACCAGCAGTTCTTGCTCTAGCCACAAGGTCTCCCCTAGGCCATCCTGCTGTGCTCTGGGTGTGCCAAGGACTCCAAATCCCTCTGGCACCTGCTGGATACTGTCACCCTGGGACCAGAGCCCACCCCTCCTGGCCACCCCTTCATGTCCCCAGGACCACTTCTTGATGCACTGATGGCTCTTTTGGCTTCCAGAACTCTGCAGGGACCCCTGTGACCTCTCTGCAGGTCCTGAGACCTCCAGCAGCTCAGGGATCCCCCAAACAAGCAGGTAGGGCCAGAAGAATGGCGCTGGGAATGAGTGGCCCCTGCCTGAGCTTCCTACAGTCCATGCTGGAGGTGGTGGGGGCGTGCCCACGTGGAGCCTCAGGGTGTAGCTGCCGGGCGGGGCTCGTGATCCGCAGCCTCTGGGGACGTGTCCTCCTGGATGGAGTGGCTCATGTGGGCCTCAGCCTGTAGGCGCCGGTACCGAGTGTGGAAGAACACCACCAGGAAACAGCTGAAGAGGGCGCACAGGCCAGCCATCAGCAGCATGGACACTGGGGAGACACAGCCCAGCTCTGTTCTGAGGCTCGCTCAAGCAGCCAGAGCTCCCCACCCCTAACCCAGAGCACCCACAGATCTGGTAGAGCTCCAGCTGACCCCACTAGCCATGAGCAGAGAGGGACCTGGAAACATCTGTCCCAGCTCCCAACAGGCCCTGAGGGCATTCACAGACCCAGGTGTGGTGAGCTCCAAGATCCGCAGTATGGGGTCTCCAGATGTGGCCACCTCAACCCCGTCTTTCTTCCCCTGGTCTCATTTCAAAATGACTCACATGTTTCAGACATTGGGCTTTCACCAGGGCCTCAGGCCTACTCCCAGCACAGTGAGCCTTGGACGGGAAAGGTCACCCTCGTTGCCCTCCGACCCCCCGGACCCTTTCCCTGTGGGTGCCCAGTGCATGCAAAGGAGAGTGAAAGGTGCCAAGAGAAAGGGGCCCATGGAGGGGAGGTTCCAGCGCTGGGAGGGAGGTGAGGAAGGCCCAGGCACTGACCTCCTCACTTGTGCTCTGGGGTCTCTATGCAGGTGGGGGCACTCACCTGTCCAGTCCAATGGGCCCTGGCCATCCTGGCAGGTGGAGACAGACGGCTCCGCACGACGCACGGTCAGGGCGGTCAGAAGGACCATGATGAGCAAACCCTCGGCCTGCCTGGACAGACACAAGGCCTTCAGCCCTGCCCTGGGCACTGCTCAGTACTCACAGTGCCACTGGGCTTTCTGAGGCCAGTGTCCTGTTCTGCTCAGCATGGGGCACGGCAGCTAGCCCAGGACTGCACAGCTCAGAACAGTGGCCTTCGCCCTAGCAGGCTGGTTACCCACTGTGTAGCCAGGGCTGGGGTGAGGACAAGGATTCTGGGGTCCCCAGGGAAGCGGTGGAGGGACAGACACTCACCCCAGCACGATGACCAGGCCTGCGGCTGTACCCTCACCTACAGGGAAGGAGCACTCGATCACCAGCTCCATGGCGATGGGCGCCACTGAGAAGCCAAAGAGCCCCAGCAGTGAGCAGATGGCAGCCAGTGCCAAAGTCTGTCCCTGCAGCTGAGACACCTAGGGGGATGGTGAGCCACATGGAGAGATGGGGCACCAGTCAGAGTGTGCAGCACGGACACCCAGCCTCAGCCTGGCCCTGTACCAGCACCCCCTCTCAACTGAGCAGTGAGCAGGGATGGGCCAGTGGCCAGGGTCAGGGACCACCCCAGTGGGCAGTGCCTAAGCCTGAGAAGGTTGAATTTCTGCTTTGACCCATCTTTCAGCTGCCCTGTCCCAGAGCATCCCACTTACACCCCTGTAGGGTGGTCTTGGTTCAAGGGGACTCTCACCAGCGCAAAGGCCACGCAGACTATGGAGGTCAGACAGAAGCCAATCTTGACAACTTCAGTAAACTGTTTGGTCCGGTCCACATACAGGCTGAGAACCAGTGCCCCCAGGACTCCAAACACAATGAAGAGAGCCCCGCAAAGGCCTGCAAATTCCTGGAGGACAGGAGGTCAGGGATGCCCCATCATTGGGTCACGGTGATACCAGGGCCCCAGAAGGACCCCATCCTCAGGGTGTATGCCATAACCGAGAAGCCCACAGCAGGGTGACATGGAAAGCTCAGCTGCATGGTTAGCCATGAGTGAGTGGTGGCACGTCCCCCCAGGTGCCTCTTTCCTGTGGCACCCCACGCCAGGAACCCAACAGTTGCTAAAGGAAAAGGCACTGAGGGGTGCCCGTGTGCTGCTCATGAGTTTGGAACATACCAGGCCTGAATCCCACACCCAGGGCCGATGCCAGGCAGCAGAGGGCAAGGCCAGAGATGCTATGAGCAGAGCAAGGCCCTCCCAATCTCCAAATATCAGAAGACGACCATTCCCTGGAGACCCGCAGGGTTGGGGCCAACGTGGGTGGCGCAGTGGGAAAGATAGTGAAAAGAGCCACACAAAATCCCAGCACATCTCTGGGCACTGCCACCACCCCTCCCCAAGGCCACGACCCCACGATCAGACTGCATCTGGCACCCAACACAACGTTTCACACACAACCTCTCAATACCACCCATAAGAGGAGGTTACTCTATTCAGGCATGGAAACCCAGTGTTTGGGGCAGTCTTCAGGGTACTAGCAATGGCCCCCAAGCCCCATCCTTGCACAGGAGAGGGGGCTGGGTGGGGCCAGCACTCACGTTGGAGTAGCCCTTCACACAAAGGACCTGCTCCAGGAGAACCGAGAAGCTGGAGAAGATGCCGATGCCGCCTCCGAAACACACGGCCAGGATGATATAGGCTCTGTTCCGCAAGAGCTGGAGGGGAAGGCACCACTCAGCCCAGGAGCGAGTAGGATGCTGGGGATACCCCAGCAGGGCTTGTCCTAACCCCCTTCCCTCCTCAGTCTTCTCCCCCCACCAGGTCACCCCAGCCCTGGATCCCACAGCACTAACCAGCTTCAACCCATCCAGGAACTTCTCTGAGGTAGAGTGGGCGGCCCCTGCAGAGGGTGGGCTGGGAGGCACACTCTCCCAGAGGCAGGCAGTGGCCAGGAGACAGGCGAGGCCAGCAGGTATGATATAGATGCCCAGCTGCGGAGAGGGCATACGTGAGTGTGTGCACGTGTGTGTGTGCACTCACACATGCACATCAGGGCTTCACACCCACTGTTCTGGGCACACTGCCTCCCTTGCCAGCCATCCCTAGGCAGACAAAGGCAAGCCCCAGGGCCTGCTTTGCCCTGCTTCCTCTAGAAACCAGGCTTTCAAAATATCCCCCACAGATGACTCCCACAGTGACACCCTTAGCCCGATCCTCTCCCTGGGCCCCAGATTCACCCATCCAACCGCTGACTGACCCTTTCTGCCTGTCTTTGTGAAGCACCCCAACACATACTGAGCTGCACCCCCCAAACCTGGCCTGAGCCTACGCCAACCCAGCCAAGTAGCTCCCTACCTGCACAGTGCAGCCACATATTTGGCTCCCTGAATCTCTGGACCAGGTCAAATCGCTCTCCCTTTGACACTCCCAGAGCTGCCATCACTCAATGCCAACCACCTGCCACCTGCACTGACTCTCCCCTCCACCCTTCCCTTGCTCAGCAGACACACTGGCCTCTGGCTGCAGCCCCTAACCCTCAACCTCACATCCACCTCAGGCATGTGAAAAATCCTGTGGGCACCAAGTGTAGTTGCCAATGTGGTCACAGGGAGGGACAGGGGCACACTCTCAGACAGGTGTGGGCACACTTGTACATGCACATGCACATACCACATAAACACACATGTATGCACATGCAAGCCCACCACGCAAACACATGCACCACATACATGCACACATACCTATGCACGTGTGAGACCACCGTGCACACATATGCACCCCACACATGCACATACACCTATGCACGTGTAAGCCCACCGTGCACACACATGCACCACACACACACGTGCACACACCTATGCACATGCAAGCCCACTGTGCACACACATGCACCACACACACGTGCGCACACACCTATGCATATGTAAGCCCACCATGCACACACATGCACCACACACATGCACACACACCTATGCACACACATGCACTACATACCCACACACACCTATGCACATGCAAGCCCACCGTGCACATACAAGCACCACACACACGTGCGCACACACCTATGCATATGTAAGCCCAGCATGTACACACATGCACCATACACAGGCACACACACCTATGCACATGTGAGCCCACTGTGCACACACATGCACCACACACACCCACACACACCTATATACATGTGAGCCCACCGTGCACACACATGCACCACACACGTACCACACACTTGCACACATGTATGTATATACGAGCTCACCATGCAAACACATGCACCACACACATACACACATGTATGTATATATTAGCCCATCATGCATACACATGCACCACACCTGTATGCACATGTGAGCCCACCATGCACACATGCACCACACACAAAGGCACACGCATGTGTACATGTACCTCATGAGCTCCCTCACCATCAAAGGGATATCCTTCTCCTTCTTCACCAGGGCAGGTGATAGCAAGTTGGCCACCAGGATGCCCAAGGGGTTTGCTGGATGGACAGATGGAGACACATGTCTGCTCAGCAATGGCCAGGCCTGGTCTCCAGCCCACAGCCAGGGCCCTTTGCCCTCCAAGAGCTGGGAGTGCAGAGGTGCCACAACCCCCAGAAGACCATCAGCCTCACCCCTGTCACTCACACATGGTGCCGATCATGTTGGCTGTGGCTCTCTGGTGCTCCGGGAACCATAAGGCAGCCAGCTTGGCTGGAGAGAAGATGACCAGGGTCTGTGCCAGAGCACAGAGGCTCTGCCCAGCCATGAGGAAAGCAAATGGGTCCTGGATCTCGATGAACAGGACGGGCAGGGTTCTGAACACACTCCCAAAAAAGTTCAGCCACGCACACACGATGGTCTGCAGGGACAGGGACAGGGACAGAGCACTGCCTGGCCAGCCCAGACACCCCACCCGCACCCTGACCACTGCCTTGCCACCCAAATGACTCTGCCTGGAGACCCCCCGGGGAGGAAGCAATGGCTCTTGAGCCCTTCCTTACTCAAGGACCCTGCCCCATCTAAGAGACAGCCCTGGCTTGGTTTCCAACTCACTGCCCAGCGGAGCCCAACAGAGTCCAGAACCCAGATGGCCACCACGCCGGACGGGATGGACGCCACAAGGTAGATTAGCGAAAGCCAGTTGATCTGCTTGGTGGAGAGGAAGAAGTGGTGGGCAATCGTGTCGGCCACGGGAGCGAAGCTGAGCCACAGCTGTGGATACACACTGGTGTCAGTCCCGGGGCCGGGCACCACAGAAACTACAGCCACCCGCTGTCCCAGGCTTGGCCAGCCAGCCTGAGGCAGAGAATGTCCAGCAGTCCCATAAGGGTCAGGCTCTTCACCCAGTCACCTCTGAGGGAATGTACCAGGTGGCAGGGGTGCGGGGGTCAGAAAGACAGTGTGCCTGGAATGTGGAGCAGATCATCCCGCAGACATGGTCTTGGCGGGTAGACAGAGGCCGAAGACCCAAGCAGAGCCTAAAGGACTGGGAGTCCTGCCAAGACGAACCCTCTAAGGAGAAGGCCCAGAGGAATGTCAGTGACAGGCAGAGGACTGCAGGGGGAAGGAAAGCTCTATGTGGTGAGTGGGCATGAAGGCCAAGTGCTGGATGGCATTGGGGCCCAGGAGGCTAGAAAAGGAGATCCTGATGAGGGGAGCCAGTGGCCCAGCCACCTCAGTCACACAGGTGTGTAGATTGCCCAAATGGCTGGGCAGAGGAACACATTTTGGGGGAAGGGGGACACTCAGTGTCTGTGGTTGAACATCCCGGTAGTTAAGGGTAGGAAGCAGGGTGGGTTTGGAGCCATTGAAGGGATAGTGGAAGGGATGTTTCCATGGCGGGGAAGGAGGATAGAAAGAGGCCCAAAAGGTATCTCCAGGTTGTCTAGAAACTCAGAGTCCCAGGTGGAAACCCCTGGATTGTGTGTTGGCCCTGCCCAAGGCCCGCCCACCTTCCTACAGGAGACCCAAGTGTTTGGGAGGTAGACCCTCCCTGACAGTGTAACAGGTGACATTTCCCACCCTCAGGTGCTGTCAAACACTGGGACTTTTAACCCCACAGACCTTCAGCAAACAATACATTTAATTAGGTCAGTGGGGAAGACTTCCTGGTGGAGGTGAGACACTGTCTCCTCCCTGAAGGATGATGGGTGAGAAGAGGGGCTCTCCAAGGCTTATAAGGAGAGAGATGCGAAGCAGGTCAGGGAGGGACCAAAGACAAGGGTACCACAAATCAAAGTCCACCATCAATGCAACTCTGCGAGACACAGGAATGCAGGAGCTGGCCCCAGGACCACACCCTCCGTGGTGAGGCTTGCTGACCCAAGCAGATACTGACTGCAGGCCTCACATGACAAAGAACTTGAGCAAGAGCTGCCTTTTCTTCCTTTTTTTTTTTTAGGGACAAAGCAGAGGACAGCTCTTCCAGGTGCAGAAGGAGACCCCATGCAGGTCCCGCTGCTTCCTGCCCAGCCTGATCTAGCAGAGAGGGCTCAGTATCCGTTCTCTAACCCTGCCCTGCCGAGCCAAGCCCGTTCCTTGTTCCTCCCCAAGTCTGTGGCCGGCAGAGCAGAGATGGGTCTGAACTGTGCCAGGTAACATGAGGACAACAGTATGTCCCCAGCGCACAAGAATTCCCTTCAACCTTCTCCAGCCCTGCCAGGTAACCCCTCACCTCCCTTTGAGCGTGCTCATAGTTGCTCCACATGCTGGTTCCTGCTCAGACTACTGGGCAGTCTCCTCCCTCCCCTTTGGGGTCTCACTCCAGGCACTGTTCCACCTACCTCTGACACTGCCCTCTCAGAACGTGGGAACTGTGGCCACCCAGCTGCAGACCAAGTACACGAGTAGACTTGGCTGGGGTGAGCCTGATGGTCAGTGCTCACTGTAGTGACCACAGCAGGGATCACCATTCCTGGTGAGAGTCCCGTTTGCTCCATAGTAACTCGTGGACCAAAGGGGAGTAAGCAAGATGCTGTCTCAGTGTCCAAGGAAGTTCTAGAAGCCACTCACCACACCCATGCACTCTCAGACTCATCAAAGCCATTTTAGGGGCTGAAAGAGACCCCTGCTCTGTGTCCTTAGACCACTGCACCAAAAACCAATTCTGGCTTTCTAATCAGCTACACAGGGACCTGGTGAGAAGCCACAGAAAAAAAAAAAGAGGTTTCCAGAGTCATAGGAGACTTCAGGCCAGGCCATGGATACCACCTGTCCCAGCACAGGGCCGGCTCTCCATACCCAGGCCAGTAAGGAAAGGAGGGAAAAGGCCCTGATCGGTGCGGAATAACACCCAGGAGTACTTGCTGCTCAAGAACCCCCAAGGCAGCGTCTGCCCAGAATGTCCACACCTGCCTGCCCATCCCTGCTCATGAGTCTGCACTTCCCAATTGTCCCTCGGCCACTCACAGCCTCCCCCAGCTGTGGAGCCTGCTGCCAAGGTAGCTGTTCATTACATGATTACCTGATGGCCAAATGTGCCTGACAAGTCACATAAGCTGTGATTAGCTGTGTGGTCGTGTACAGGTTCCTTCAGGCACACACAGGAGGCAGAGCAGGCAGCGTGGTGTGGGACAGCACTGCAGTTTGACCCCATGAGCAGGTGGCCATGTGAGGGTCAGGTGTGGGAAAGCTGGCTCCAAACCCCTGTCCATTCAAGTGCAGATGGGTATCTGTCCAAGGGGCAAGGGGCTAGGGCAGCAAAAAGCTCACCCCCACTGAGCC
The DNA here is from genome assembly GCF_964662115.1 of Mustela nivalis. Lineage (NCBI taxonomy): Eukaryota > Metazoa > Chordata > Mammalia > Carnivora > Mustelidae > Mustela > Mustela nivalis. The sequence goes on along the minus strand of NC_139023.1, from coordinate 67,880,567 downwards.
CACTGTTTGCGATAGGCTGGGGAAGGAGGGGCCCAAGGCCCTAGGCAGTACAACCTGGGGGATCAGAGCGAGTTGGGGACAAGCAGGTTGGGGAGCTGGGTCCCCAATAACTGGCAGATCCTGTTCTCAGTGGCTGATCAACTGGTCTCAGGGCTGAGTGGCTGCCAGCAGTGGGAACCATTCTAGAACAGGTAACCGGTCACTGGAGACCCCAACTGGGGAGCTATAGAGAGACTGGGCATACAGATAAGGAAGCCCCACAAGCCAAGTCAGAAATGCAGTGAGGACCTTCAGGGCACAGGTGAGCAAAGGCGGCTGGGCCCTGCCCTGCCTTGTGGGAGTGGGTGGGGTGGGGAGTCTGGAGAGGGAGGGCAGGAGCCGGGTCTGAGGCCTGCTGCCAGGTGTTGGGTCTTCCAGGAGGGTGGGGTAACTGGAAGACCCCTTTTCGGCTATGCCAGTGACTCTCCTGTCCTCCGACGCAGGAGAGGGAGTGTTTCAAAACACTGTGGGTCACAGGAAAGAGGCTCTGCCACCACGAGGACAGACGCTAACCCCTTTTCTCCCTGTGCAGCCAGGAGAAGGGGCCCTGTGCTTCCGCGCCTGCTGGGGTCTCCCGGTCCTGCACTCCCAGCGGTCCCGCCGCCCAGTCCTTGCAGACCGAGCACCCTGGGCGCACTGGGACAACGGCAGGTGGGAGGAGCGCGAAGACTCGGACCCGGGTCCCCGCTCGGCCCGCCTCCGCCCGCGCCCGCGCCCGCAGGCCGCCCCAGACCCTGTACCGTGGCGTTGGAGAAGTTCAGCAGGCTGAGCACCAGCAGGAAGACCCAGCGGCGCGCGTAGGCGCGGTAGCCCAGCAGCGCGCCCAGGGCCGAGGTCGCGTCGGCGCCGGGTCGGTCCTCCTCCTCTCCCGCCATCGCCGGCCGCTCCTTTGGCCCGACTGAGCAACTCGGCGCCTGGGCGAGGACCGCCCTGGGAGGTGGTGCCAGGCGCGGGGCGGGGCGGGCCGCGCGGGGTCAGTACCAGCCCCTAGGGCAGGACGAGGTTGGACCCTCCTCCATTAGCCAGCCAGAAAGGAAATCTCTGCCCCAGAAACAGGCACAAAGTGTCCTGGTAGGGGCCAAACAGGTCACGATCTCTGTGGTCGTTGAGGTGGACGCGCGCACGTGGGTGGGTACAGGAGGTAGGGGGACATCGGTAAAGTTATTCAACCCCGCAAAAGGTCCGCATTTCCTGGAAAGGGCGTGGAAAGGTCCCCTCCACCACCACCTCCCCCAATTCCCGCTGTCCAAACAAGGCACCAGGAGCAGCAGGAAGCCAGCTTGGAAGAGGAGGCTATAGGCAGTTTGCAAAGAGCCTCCAGTCCAGACTAGTCATTAGATTGGGCCCTGTGGTGAACAGAGGTGGTGCTGGCCAAGGGGGAAGCGGAGTCCAAGGCCAGCCTGTCCTGCCCAGGAGAAGGGCAGTGTCACAAGGGTAAAACTGGGGGCAGTCAACCTCCACCGCCAGTTGTCAGTTGCAGTTGACAACTGAGGAAACAGCCCAGGCACAGTGGGGAGAGAACTGAGAGCTGGAAGGCAGAGAGGAGGGAGTGTCAGCCGACTCTTTCACAAGAACTACCCTGTGGGTGGACAGCCTCCTCTCCAGCTTGCTCCCCACCCAGGAGTCCACTGCAGACAGCTCTTCTACTCTCCAAATAATACTCTCCCTAAAGTCACCTGTGACCTCGATGCTGCTGACATAAATGGACATGATACAGGCCTGGCACTCTTGTCTTTCTCCACCTCTGACTCTCCCGTTCAGCTGGGGGCCGGGGGCCTCCTCCCCATCCCTAGGGCTCTTCTGAGGAGTAGGCAGCTCAGTAAGGTCACAGTTACATGTCTACAGGCTAACAATGAAATGTGGAAATGAAAATTAAAGACACAATACCGTTTACAATTACTTCAGATAGTTAAATACTTGGGTCTGTAAAAGTTTATAAAAGAAAACCTCGACAAAAATGGAGTCCAGATGCATGAGCTCTCATGTTGTACCATTCAATGTCAAAAATTGCCAGTACAGGGGGCACCTGGGTAGTTCAGTGGGTTGGGCTGCTGCCTTCGGCTCAGGTCATGATCTCGGGGTCCTGGGATCGAGTCCCACATCGGTCTCTCTGCTCAGCGGGGAGTCTGCTTCCTCCTCTCTCTCTCTGCCTGCCTCTCTGCCTACTTGTGATCTCTCTCTGTCAAATAAATAAATAAAAAATCTAAAAAAAAAAAAAAAAAATTGCCAGTACAGACCCTAACAGAAGAATTGTTAATAGGAGAGAATCATCAGTTACATGCCAGAAGAGGAAACAATGTGCATTGCATCTCCTGCAAGAAATTAACCACCCCTGCAGCTCAGCCCATGAGAAACTGCCATCATGGTAGTCTCTTGCCTTTCTCCAGTGGACTTTTATTCCCAACAACCCCTCCCAACTTCCTCCTCCTTCTCTCTCTCTCTTTTTAAAGATCTTGTTTATTTGACAGAGAGAGACATAGCGAGAGAGGGAATACAAGCAGAGGGAGTAGAAGAGGGAGAAGCAGGGTTCCCATGGAAGCAGGGAGCTCAATGTGGGGCTTGAACCCAGGACCCTGGGATCATGATCTGAGCTGAAGGCAGACGCTTAACAGCTGAGCCACCCAGGTGCCCTCCTCCTTCTCTTTCAAAAAACATTTCCTTTCCTTTGTGTGTTGGACTAGCCTATGATTTTGGCTGCAGCTTTCTTGTCCTGCATTGCAATTCTTTGCTATTGCTGAGTAAACTCTTTTTTCTTTTTGTGGTAAAATAACTGACCTTTATTTTTAAAGTCAACAGGTATAAACTTAGCAAACTCTACACAGGACTTATATGTTAAAAATTATACAACATAAGTGAAAGAAATCAATGAAGACCTTAAAAAAAGGGAGAGATATACCATGTTCATGGATTGGAAGATTCAACACAGTAAAAATGTCAGTTCTCCCCAGACTGATCTATAGATCTAATACAGCGCCTATCAAAAGGGTTTTGTAAACATAAACTGGGAAAAAATATTTGCAAGCCACATATCCAACAAAGGACTGGTATATAGGATATATAAAAAGTCCTCAAAACCCAACTGTAAAAAAAAAAAAAAAAAGAAAGAAAGAAAGAAAAACAAAACAAAAGTCCAATTAGCAAAAGACAGGAAGAGACATCTCACTGAAAAGAATATACAAATGACAAGTGATGATGAATGACTAACATCACTAGCTATTAAGAAAATACAAATTAAGGGCGCCTGGGTGGCTCAGTGGGTTAAGCCGCTGCCTTCGGCTCAGGTCATGATCTCAGGGTCCTGGGATCAAGTCCCACATCGGGCTCTCTGCTCAGCGGGGAGCCTGCTTCCCTCTCTCTCTCTCTCTGCCTGCCTCTCTGTCTACTTGTGATTTCTCTCTGTCAAATAAATAAATAAAATCTTTAAAAAAAAAAGAAAGAAAATACAAATTAAAATCAGAGTGAGGTACCATTACATACCTTTCAGAATGGCAGAAAGAAAAATCAATGACATCATGCTGGTGAAGTTATGGGTAACTCAGTTACCTATCCACTGCTGTTAAGAATGTAAATGGTACAGCCACTGCAGACAACAGGCCCACAGTTTCTTATAAAACTAACATGCAATTATCATACAACCCAGCAGTTGCATTCTGGGGCATTTATCCCGGAAAACTAAAAACTTACTTTCAACAAAAATCCATACCCAAATATTGCAGCAGCTTTATTTGTGATACCCCAAAACTGAAAACAACTCACTTGCTTTTTAGTGAGCACATGGTTAAGCCAACCATACTGCATCCACAGCATGGACTGGGACTCAGGGAGAATGCCCTGTTCATACACAAAGCGGTCTGCAGAATCTCAGGGTAATTATGCTGAGTGGGGAAAAAAATCCAAGTTCAGAAAGTTACATACTATGTAATCTATCACCCTCAAAGGGAAACTGCCAGTTATTTTACCAGCAAAAAAAATGGGTTTATTTGGGAATAGCAGAGAATCACGGTCCAGGGCAAGCAACCTACAACAAAACCAAAGGCTAGTCTGGGAAAAGAGAGGAAAGAGGAAGTTGGGAGGAAAACAGAAAGTCCTTTGGGGTAAAACTGGGAGGTGGAAATGTACTGGCTTCTCATTGGCTAGGCTGTTGCTGGGGGAGGCGGAAGCTTTCCTCCCGCTGGGATAAAGTTGTAGCTACAGTGGCACTGATTTACTTTCAAAGTCCCTCTCTTTTTGCTGGGTCTTCACCTGTAGAGCCTCCCTATTCCATTTTAGTGAGGGTCCCCTTTATTAATATGCACAAATTCCACTTGTTGACACTTTTGAAAAGATAAAATTTTAGAAGTGGAGAGCCTATCAGTGGTTTGAAGAGGGAGCGGGAGGGAGATGGGGTCCTCCTGGCGATGGAAATAGTCTTTACTGTAGCAGTGGGAAGGAGTCTACTAGTCTACTGTGACACAGCCTTGTGACGTCCGCGTAAGCAAAACTGGAGAAATCTAAGATGGCCATTCATCCGTGTTGGTGTCATGGCTGGATTATCATGCGGTTGTGTTTTGAAGATGTTACCTTTGGGGGGAACTGGGCAAAGTGTACAAGGAATCTGTTTTACATCTTACACCTGCTTTTGAATCTATAATTATCGCAAAATAAGTTTGATTTTAAAAACTCACATAACATGGAAAGCACACTCATTTGGAAACAACTTTCTCCACTCTCACACTTTATTTAAATTTGGGCGAGTAACTTCAGCATAAGCATTTAAGCTGCTTAAGTTTTGAATCGAGGTAAAGCACCATCCATGAAGGGTCATTCCACACCCAGAATCCATCAGCACACCGCTGGGACCACTATATCTTGAAGAAATCCTTCAGTGATCTCCACCCAGGGTCTTCCTTTAAAAATGATGTTTAAAGGTTTGTTTAAAAAAATTTTTTTAAATAAAGGTTTGTTTAAAATAACATCTGACACACAATTATGACTAAATCTTTCTTCCAATTTTTTATCTCCTTTTTTCTTAAGCAAGTACAGACTCCCATTAGCATCCCAAAGTAGCATTAATCAAGGCTTTATCAGGCCACTGTGTCTTCCCCAAACAATATCTTGTTCAAAATTAAGCAAATGAGAGCAGTCCCTTTGCCAAGAATGGAGCCCAGGAACACCTTCTTCGCTGAGGATATTGGGGAAGAAATCTCACCTCAGATGATGAGATGCTCACAATCCATCCTGCTTGTTTGGTTTTTACTCAGCTTTTATCTGCTTCTCTCAAGAGTATGTCAGCTGTTTGAGGGCAGGAGCCAGTCTGTCCATTCCTGAATCCCTGGAACAGGCTGGGGCCAGCACACACCAGTGGAAGAAGAGACAAGTGTGTGGGATGGGTGACCTCTCTGCCTTGCCCCTGTCCTGTCCAGCAGGTTCTCCACAGGGTGGCTCACTCCCCCCACCCTGCCCTGCAATGTGCATCCTGGACATGAGCCTCTGAGCCTTCAGATTCCAGACGCACACCCTCCCACTCACATCTTTACTCACTTCTACCCCATGCTGATTTCCCCAAGTTCACGGCTGCTGAAAGCCCCCACGCATCAATGCTGCACCACAGCAGGGAACCGAGTAAGCAAATCTGAGTCTAGATTCTCAGACTGCCTCAAAAAGGATGCTGTGACTTCAGCCTTATCCATATGGGTGGCCCATCAGGGAGTTTGCACTGGAATGTGAACCTGTTTCGTTAGAGGAAGAAAGTCTCTGGTCACTGTGGTCTGCGTTCCACCAGAGAAAAGCCCCTTGGGGTTGCCTCCTCCTGATCTGTTCTGCCTCTCCCACAGTGGAGGGAAGTCAGCCTTGGAGGCTCATTCCATCACAAAGTCAAGACGAGTATCTGCAGCCCCAGCTGGCTAGCCCATTTCACGAAGAACTCTGAGGTCCAACTCTTTTCTTGTTACTCAGACCTGTTCTGTCCAGGGGCGGGCAGATGGCGTGCACGTGCCCTGGGGTGCACTTCCAGAGAAGAAGCCTGACACAGGACACTCTTATCTCATACCACCTTGCCTCCCAGAGAGAGCAACCTTCATGCTGGAATGTGAGTACATCTCCAGGGAAAAGAAGGGATGGGCATTGTTCCTGACTCCCCCGGAATGTCTCTGAGACAAACATCCTTAACTAGGCTGTAAGTGATTTTGCTCTCAGGACCTGGACCAGGCAGAAACAGAAACCTGAGAAATTCATGGGGAACCACCTCTCAACAGGATTTACTTTCTTAAAAATACCTCCACAGGGACTGTGAGATCAAGTCCAGTGTCAGGCTTTCTGCACGGTGGACAGTCTCTCTCCATCTCCCTCTGCTCCTCCCCCTTGCTTGCTCTCTCTCTCTTTCTCTCTCTCTCTCTAAAATTAATCAATCAATCTTAAAAAATAAAAACACTTCAACAGGTACCTAATTTTTTCTTTGTGGATATGGCATGATGGATCTTTTAGCATGGCCTTCTGAGGTGGAAGGTAAGTGTTTTGTGTGTGTGAGAGAGAGAGGGAGATGTGAGTGTCTAATTTCTCTGTGTGTATGAGATGGGTGTCTAAGTTTTTCCCCTGTGGGGTTGAAATTAGTATCTGATTCTTCTGTGCATTTTACAGGATGACATTTTGTGTGCGGAATGACATACTTACCACATTTTTCTGGTGTCCCTTGGAAATGGGTACCCATTTGTTGTGTAGACAGACGTGTATTTGTGTGTGTGTGAGGTCAGCGCAACTCATCTGATTGCTGTTTTGCTATTTTTACCTCTCTCTGTTTTCTGACACGTCTTGCTGCTGCCACTGGCCAGCTGCAGCCCACAGGGACACTCACCCAGGCAGGCACGGTAACCCTCACTTATGGGATGACTCACAGCAGTCTGCACACACTTGTCTCCATCCTGCTTACCTTTTTTTTTTTTTTAAAGATTTTATTTATTTATTTGAGACCGAGAGAGCAAGAGAGTGTGCAAGCAGGAGAAAGAGGCAGAGGCAGAGGGAGAAGCAGGGGGACCTGAAGCAGGAAGCCTGATAGAGTCTCCATCGCAGGACCCACAGATCACAGCCCCAGCGGAAGGCAGAGGCCTCACCAACGGAGCCCCCCAGGTGCCCCTGCACCCTGCCTCTCTCAGCAGCACACCCTGTCTCTCCTCCCTGGTGGTGGGTGGCCTGTGGTGGTGCAGGCAGGTGTCTGCTATTCCTGCCGCAGCTGCCGTCAGATGCACAGAGCACATTCACTCCAGAAGCCTTGCTGGCTGGCTCTGGTTGTTTCTGTTACAGATGATGTTTCATCTGCTTTTTTTTTTTTTTTTTTTTTTACACATTTTTGCCAGTGTTTTGCCAGCACCAGACTGGTCAGGAAAGGGCTCAGTGGACCTGAGGGAGGGAGGAACCTCATGAGCAGTGAGGACGGACCACCCAGGTCTAGGAGCGGCTCTGCTAGGCCTTGAATGTGAGAGTAGGCATGTTCAAGAGAGCCATGCTACTGGAAGAAGTGAGTGGGGGAGAGTATCCAAGGCCAGACCAGAGTCAAAGCAGGACCTTGGAGACCTAGAGCAGCCCCAGGGCTGGTAAGCAGAGGCCTGGCACCCTCTGCCTTAGGTTTCGAAGGGTCAGCTCACTAACTGCTCTGTTCAGCATAGACCGGAAGTGGGCCAGAGGCTGCAGAAACAACCCAGACTGAACAGGTAGGCTTAGGTCAAGGCAGCGTGGCAGAGTCCAAGAGCCATGGTTGGGTGAAAGCATATTTGAAGATAGAGCCCCATGACTTCCCCAGGAATTGGACATGAGAAAACAGAGAAAGAGAGGAATCAGGAATGAGTCCAAGAATTTGTGCCCCAGTAACAGAAAAGATGGAGTGGCTATTGGTTGAGATGAGGAAGATAGAAGGAAGCAGGTCACCTGTATAGCCCCAAGTTGTGTCCTGAATCTGATGGGAATGATGTCTGCTGGTCACTGGAGGGACACATGATGCATAAGCACTGGAGCATAGCCAGCATCTGGTCTGGGCTTGAAACCATGGGCGGAGTGGGCACTGGCCAGGAGAGGAGCTGATGACGAGAATGGGCTTGGAAGAAAGGACCCCAGTGTCTTACTTAGCAGGTAGGATAGAGTGCTGACCTCTGCGGTGGGGGCTGGAGTGAGTAGCAGGCTTGAGGGGAGATCAGGAGTGGACACATGATACCAGAGCCTGAGCTCTCTAAAGATAGCCCAGCAGAAAAGTGGCCAGACAGTTGGATACAGGAACCCAGGGTTCAGGTCTAGGGTGTTGTTGCTGACGAAGTCCCTGGAGAGAGCAGGCAGGGCAGATGTCCTGTCTCCACTCTTTGAGACAGACTTGTAGCCATGCCTCATGCACACACCCTGGCTCTCCCCCATTTGCAGACAGATGGCTACAGTGTCAGAGGGCCATCAGATTCCTGGGGTTACTGCCCTGTGCCCAGGGCTGTTCTTGGCCTTTTATCCCCACCTCTGCTACCCAGACCTCCACTGCAGACTAGTTCAATTTAGCTGCCATCTCACTGGAAAAGAGAAACAGCTGGTCGAGATGCTGCCCAGGCCCCACTCCCTGCATCAGGGTCTTCCTCCCCAAGTGCAAAGGGCTCCCAGAGCCCCCCACCCCAGGTCCAGTCCCCAGTCCCAGGTGAGGACTTCAGATTAGGCAGCCTTCCCTCTCTCCAATGTGGTCATCTCTCCCTGTACCCCATCAACACCACTGAGGCTCTGACCCAGACAGAAAACAGTCTTCTAGTCCCAGAAGCCCCTCCAAAGCAAAACACCTGGAAAGTTGTCTGTATTTACTCTCTCCCTTGAGCCCACAATAATTCAGTTTTTACCTAGGCAATTCATCCACACTGTGCTGTCAAAGTCTGTCAAAGTCCCAGAAGAGTCCCACTCCCCATTCCCCTCTCAACAGCTGACCAGACATCACTCACCCCTGGGGATCCTCCTCCCAAGTCTGCTCAATCAGGGTCTTTCTTGCTGGATCCTCCTGGACTCGCTGATTTCTCCATGTGGGCAGAGGCTCAGTACCCTCATTCCTCACTCACCCCTTGGACTCACTCATCCATCTCCAAATATTGCAAACTCAGACTATACTCCGGAAGCCCACAACCTCACAGCAGCACCACGGGGAGTCCAATGGATATGACAGTTGCATTCCTGACCCCACTCTCCTGCACTCCATCACCATCCCCAGATTCTCAGAGGCTGTCCACCCTTCCCGTTGTCCCGTTGTTCCTCACCCATCCTGCCTATTCTCAGGCTGAGCCCCAGCAGTCTACACTTCCTCCCCTCCTGGGCACCACCCAGGCAGCACCACGGCTTCACCCCTGCACTGCCTTCTGTGCCGCTTCTGCCAGACAAACAAAACAAACAAACGGAGGAAGGTTTTACCGTGCCAGCGCCATGCCATCACTGCTCTGCCCAGAATGCCCAGGGACCTCTCCATCTGACCTCATCTCCTCCCTCTCCATGCCTCATGCCCTCTGACTTCCATGCTGGCCCCTGACAAGCATCCTTCAGTCCCCCCACTTTGCAGCTTGGTGCTGGCAGGACAGCTTGCCTGTGAACTCCACCTCCAGATATTTGCTGGGCTCGTTCCCTCTGTGTTCCTACTCTGTGCCTCTCTGGCTCGCTCCTTCTATGTCCCTTACGTGCCCATCCACCCTATTGTAACACTCCACACATCCACTGCCTCCCGGACCCAGTTTACATGGCTCCCACATGACACCTGATTTATTTTTCCCTATGTTATTGCCTCCCCCCGGGGCCAAGGTGTGGAACCCACAGAGGGAGGTACGTCACAGTCACTACTTACAGTTCCAGGGCAGAACCAGTGCAAGGGTGGACTCACACAGTTGCGGGGTCAGCCCTGCTGCCCACTGTCCTGTCTGGTGCACGGAGAGCGCTCGGTGCTAGGTCCCAGAAAGGACTGGATCGCAAGAACGTCCCGACCCGGGCGCTAGCTTCAGCGCCGGCTGCTTACTGGGTCCTGTGTGCAGCAGGACGCTTCCCCAACTCCGGCGCAGCACCCGCGGACCACGCCCCCTCCAGCCACGCCCCCGCAATCCCCCGCCTCCTCTGCGAGCCCCGCCCCCGGCACCTTCCCAGCTCCGGTTCCCTCGGTGGAGCCTTGCGCAAAAGCGCCTGCGCCTGTGACCACGCCCCGGCCGCGCCTTCGTGCCCCGCCCCCTACTGGCCCCGCCCCCTCCCGGCTGCGGGGTGGGAGCCGGGCCGCGCAACGCGCATGCTCTATGCGCGGCGCCCCCGACTCGCCGCTCGGCTCCGTTCGGGCATTTCCGCCTCTTTGTTTTAAACTCCGGACGGGTTTTTTTCTCCTGCTCTTGGAGGGGACCCGGAGGGAGCGGCGCCCCCCCCACTCCCGACGCTGCCCCCGCGTGCGCCCAGCTCGCCCGCAGCCGAGACGGCAGGTCAGTGAGTCCGCGCCCCGCCTGGCCTGGCCCGCGGCGCCCGCTCCTCAGGCCGCGGCCTCGGCCGGTGTGTGGGCCCGGAAGGCTCGGAACCCCGGCCCGCGCCCTTGCGCCCCTCGTCGGCCGTGCCCGCGGAGCCCCGACATGGCTCGGCATGCTCCGGGCACGGGCCGGACCCACGGGGCCGGGACCCGGGACAGGTCACGGGGAAGGGCCGGACCCCGGGACGGGTCATCTGGGAGGGACCGGAGAGAACCGGACCCCGCGACGGGCCAGCTGGGAAGGCCAGACCCTGAAACGGTTCACGGAGGAGGGCTAGACCCCAAACCCACCAGACAGGAAGCGCCGGACCCTGACATAGGTCACCGAGGAGAGTCCAGCCCTGGGATGGGTCATCCAGGAGGATCCAACCCCAGTACGGGTCACCAAGGAGGACTGGGACCTTGAGAACGGACAGGAGCCAGAGAGGGCTGGACTCTGAGATAGGTCATTGAGGAGGGCCAGACCCCAGGATCTGGCAGGACCCAAGGAGGGCTGGAGCCCTGGGCTGGGTCACTGAGGAGGGCCAGGACATCAAGACTGGCCCCAAAGAGGGCTGGGATCCTGGAACAGTCCTGTGAGCACTTCTGAGGCCCTGATACAGCCCCTTCCGAGTGGGAGGCCAGGACCCTGGGACCGTACCTTAAGGAGGAGGGTTCATCCCATGCTACAGGCTCCGGGGATGACCAGGGCCCCAGGTAGGTCATTTGAGAACATCTGGATGCTGGGGCAGGACCTTGAAGAAGCTAGGCTCTCCAGAAGGGCCAGGACCCTGACAAGAGCTAGAACTTGAGACAGGTCCCTCAGAAGGCCTGAACTCCTGAATAAGTAGATAGAAATCACCCAGACCCCAAGAGTGAACTATATGGGATGCTGGAACCCCAAGCCAGCCTTCCAGAAGGTTGAACCCCTAGGGCAGGGGCCCTTAACGTGTCCATTCTACGCAACCGGATCCACCTGCTGTGAAGGCTTGGGAGCATCGGGGATCCTGGTCAACTGAGCCCTATAGTGCAAGTCCCTCCGAGGCCCCCGAGCACCCTGATGTTAGGAGCACCTGGGCCAGGCCTACAGACCTTCTGGCCTTCAGCAGATGCTGCCTGGCTGGGCCCCAGGGGCACATGTGAGGCAGGGTGGGGACCCATCCTCATACCTATAGGGATTCAAGTGGAGCTCCTAGTCCGAACTGGCTTCATGCCTCAAGCCAGCACTGTGCTCACTCCCCAGATCCAGAAAGCTGTCCCCTACCCTATTCTTCAACACCTACACCAGGGCTACTGTCTTTTGCCTTGGCCTTGTGGTCAGTGTTCATTACCTTCAACCACTCCAGCCCTCCTCTCCCTCCATTGGTGGAGGTCATATGGTTGTCCAGGAAGATCCAGGAGGGGTGGGTCCAACCAGGAGTGTTGGAAGCCTAGGAAAGTGTTTTGAGGGCGCTGGCCCAGGGCAGGAAAGTTGGAGCAGATGAGCATATATATCAGGTGAGTGGATTAGGCACCTTCTCCACTCCAGGAAAGGAAAATATTAAAGGACCTAACAATGGGGGCCTTTGCTTTTCTGAAACCTTTGAATGACACTTTCATCTAAAACTAGCCTGTGTTTTCCTTTAATTTGAAAGTGCTGATGAAAAAGTAGGGTGTGGTATGTGCTACTCTTTGACTGGGGACTGGCTTCAGAGTGCGTCCAATAAGATAATGCTGGAGGAGTTTGAGAAAATGAAAAGCCCAGGAGGGCAAGGGCATTGTCCAGCTCAGCTCCCAGAACTGGCTGCCTGGTGTGAGGTCAGCAGGTAGCACACTATTATTAAATGAAGAAGTGAGTGTGTGAATGAATGGTGAAAGGCAGGAATACCTGTAGAAAGATCAGCGTGTGTTAGGCTTGCAAACTGATCCAGAGATTGGGCAGTAGGATGAGATAAAAATCTAACACTCTGAGCTCTATGAACTCCTGAAAGAGACACTTGAACTGGTCAGTTCAGTATTTCACTTTGTGCCACAACTTTACTGCTTGGTCACTTGGAAGAAGACCCATTTAGGTTTTCAGATTGGCATTTTATAAGACCAAATCTTAAGCAAATGGAGTCTCCAAATAGTCCAGCTTAGGAACTTTTATTCACCAAATGTAACCACATTTGGGACCTTCTTACTCAACACTTCTGATTTTTTTGTTGTTGTTGTACTTTTGTACCTTTTTTAAAACTTAATTTGTTTTCTGAAGTTTTGGAAAAGACTTGCCAAATTGGGCATTTAGCTTTGGTTAGGTTAATTTCCTATTTTTGCATTTTTAAAGGTGTGATAGTCCTGCATGGTTGCATTATTTATATATTGCTGCCCAACAAATTACCCCAAAACTTAGTGCCTTAAAACATTAGTTAATTATTTTACCGTTTCTGTGGATGAGGAATCCAGGCACTGCTTAGCTGAGTCCTCTGGCTCAGAGTCTCATAAGGCTGCCTTCAGAGCGATGGCTGGAGCTGTGGTCTCATCTGAAGGTTTGACTGTGTGTTTGACTGTGCTTCCAGGCCTGCTTGCTCGGCCACTGGGGCTCTTGATAGGGCAAGTCAGAGGGAGCCAGTGCAGAAAAGAGAGCAAGCAAGAAGGCCACAGTCTTCGAGACCTAATCTTGGCTTGGACATCCCATCCCTTTGCCATATTCTGTTTGTTAGAACCTCGTCACTGGGTTAGGGTTAGGTTTAGAGTGTGTGTACTGGGCGTGGGGTGATGGTCACTGTGGCCATCTTAATGCCTGTCACTTAGCAGATTTCAGCTCATATACGGCCTGTACTTGAGAAATACCCACAAGACAATTAGCAGAATTGGATAGAGAACAGTGCGTTCAGTAGAAGGTTGCAACAACTCAGCTCTCTTTGATTGTATAGGTTCCTCTGATGTCACCATAATGACCACAGCCACTGGAACTTACACAGGAGGGAAGATAAATTATAAATAGGGAAGATGCTTGGGAATTACACCTGGAGCAAACCATAAGCAACTCCCCTGCCAACCCTGCAAATTAAGTTGAGTGCTGTAGAATTCTTGGATAGCTTCAAGTTCAATGATTTCAGTGTTTCCAGAGATCATTTTAGTCCTGCTCGAGATTTTGCTCCAGGAATTATAAACTGACCCTTGTAAAAAGTTTTTCAGGAGTAAGATCCTGAGACATTTTAGATATTTGACCCTCGTAAGGAAGTCATGCTCCAGGAGCCAGAATGTAAGGGCTTTAGTGCTCAGGGCCTGTGGCTCCTTGGAGCTCATGGACTCTGGTGCCATGCCTCTCTCTGGCACCCCATGCGGGGGCTGGAGTGAGGGCTGTAAAGTGCACTGTGGAAGCCCTCTGCAGAGGGATGTGTCCCCTCCTGCTGCCCAGTTCTTTCTGGTACTGCTGGGGTCCAGGTCTTGCTAGTGGGAGGAACGGGCCTGTTGCCAGTGATTGGAATTACTTACTTGAGTTGTTAGGTTGAATTATAAAGGAAGGTTTATTTTGGTTTATACTTATGCTTTCTCGAATGCCAGGATTTATTATTTTATTTGAAGCTATTTACTTATTGATCAGAATCGAATTTGAAATTGAAAATGTAATTTTACTATTGAAATATGTTGAGGTTTGGGGACAGTTTCTTACTACCCTTCTGATATTTGCTGTTTGTAGTACAGAAATGCTGCCCAATTCATTGTGCTTCAAAAAAATGGAACTATACTGCTTTACAAGTTGATAGTTTATCATTAAGTTTTAAGAAGTAAGACCTCTAAAAATTTCTGATCTGCCATGTTCCTCCCTACAGAACTGAATTCTCTGAAGGCCAAAGGACAACAATAATGAAACGCTTAACACATGATGAGAGAGTTAAGGTGTGAGCCTTGCTTAGGCACATCTTCAGAACTGTCTGTTAAATTAAGCAAAACTCATTGATAAAAAATAAAATGCTCTAGAAAATATATCCTTAAAAACTAATTGTGGGGTTGATTGCTTTTTTGAAGAGAACTTCTTATATTCAGGTGAACATGGAGGTGGAAGTTAATTAGATTATTTTGCAAATGAATCAGTATTCACTGGACTTTGCTACGTTAACATGCTGTTAACGTATTCCAGATGTTTAGCAAGAAATATGCCAACAGTAGAAAGCTGTCTGCGTTCTTCTTTGAAGCCCCTGCTAACTGTGGGTTTTATGGGGGCAGAAAGTAGTGATGCTCAGCAGGGCCTGGCCAGTGTTAGATGCGCAACAAAGAATTGAAGTCTGATCTTCATTCACACCTTGTGTGGCCCTGTCTTGGAGATACTGTGTGTGTCAGCTCATCTGGTTCTTAAAGGCACCCCACGTCTGCTCTCTGATCATCCCTATGTGCCTGGGAGGAAACAGATGCAGGCCGTGGCTGGGATGTGAGGAGCAGAAAAGGGTCAGCCTTTCCATTTTTATTTCAGAAAAAAACACAGTGGAGGAAAACGGTAAAGATTCTATACCCCACCCTGATCTTGCAATTATTTATGCTTTGCCGTGTTTGCTTTATCTCTTTTTTCTAAATATTTATTGTCACTGAATCATCTGAAAGTAGCTACCTCCCAATCCCTTCAGTAATTCTGAGCACACGGGTCATGGGATCAGGATGGAGACGTCTCCGCACAACCACAGTGTCATTCTCACACCTGAGAAATGGGCACTCGGTTCACATACTAGCTAATTTTCTGTTCATTTTCCAATCTCCTGACTTGTCTCAGGAATGTCTTCTGTGGCGTTTTCCCCAACCAGATCCAGGCAGGGTCCTGGGATGGCACAGGGTGTCCTGCGCCTCCTGGATGAGGCATAGGTGGGTTCCCTGGATAGCACTGGGGGTCATGGCCCCTGTGTCTTCTCAGGTTTCCCCCTTGCCCTCTGCAAGGTTGACTTTTGCAGGCTATGTGTCACACCTGGATTTTTCCGATTCTTCACTTACGATGTCATCCACCTTTGTTGTCTCTGTGTACTCTGAACTAAAGGAATGGGGGAGAGGCCAAGTCAGGCTGCAGGTCTGGGAGATGCATTTGCAGGGGCCAATGAGTGCTTCATGTTGCGCCATCAGGGACACCCAGTCAGGTCCTGTTACGTGGGTCAGTCCTGCCAGCCGCGCTTCTGGGGCCACAGTTCCCAGTGTCCTGCCATGGGAAACTCAGCCAGGCCCTCCCTGTCCCATTTCTGATGGGGACGCAGCCTCTGGCCATATCATCCTTCCTCACAGGCACATGGGCAAGCCCTGCTCCTCCGTGCCAGTGCTTTAAGCAGACTTTGTAGAGGGTTCAGTGCATGGAAAGGGTTTGAAATTGCTAATGGAAATAGGAATTTTGCTGACAAATAACATTTCTTTACCCTAAAGTAAGTACCTTTCTTACTGTAGAGACAGGAATGGCTAGAGGCAGTTGGTTTCCCCCAGCCTTTCGTTAAAGGCAGCCTGGGGACAAAGAATCAGAAACCACAAGGGAGGTGTCTTAGTCAGCCACCACAGCAGAACGTCACAGACGGAGTGGTTTAAGCAGCAGGCATTTATTTCTCACTGTCCTGGGGGCTGAAGCCGAAAGCCAAGGTGCCAGTCGATGTGGCTTGGGGTGTGGGCCGGCTGCCTCCTGGTGGTGGAAGCCCTCTTCTAGCACCTCTTGCACGGACGCTAATCGTATCCGGGCCCATCCTTACGCATCTGACCATGTTGCCCCAGGTGCTCCGTCTTGGGGCATGGCTTAGGGCGCCAACACAGGAATTTGAGGTGGGCACAGTTCAGTCCAGACCAAGGGGCTGCAGCTTCTGCCACTTGTTTATTAACTTGTTCCTTGTCTCTAGAATTGGGAGAATAGTTGCCAAATGAAAATGTCCCCAGAGCTTGTGGTCACTCTGTTTTCATGCTTGGGAAACTGGCCCTTTCTTCGGCTATTTAATTCCATGTCTTTAAGTACAGTTACATTAATTTTCTAACACTGCATAACAACTTGCCTCAAAATTAGTGGCTTAAAAGGACATTGGCTTACTAGTTCCAGTTCCATGGGTTGGAAGTCTAGTACAGTGTGGCTGCTCTTCTGCTCAGGGCCTCAGAGGCTGAAATCCACGTGCTGGGCTGAGGCTCTCATCTGGGACTCGGGTCATCTTCTGAGCTCACTCACCCACCTCCTGTGGTTGTTGGACTGAGGTTCTGCTTTCTTGCCGGACGTCAGTTGGGGGCTGCCCTCAGCTCCTAGAGGCCCCACAGTTCCTCTTCCAAGGACTGTGGGTAGTTGACAGCAAGTTGCTTTCTGCCGGGCCGGTAGGACTTGCCCCTCTGTCCTGCTCTTCTGCTGTGAGCTGGAGAAAACTCTGCTTTGAATGACCGTGCTATTTGGCTTACCCTATTTTAAGGTCAGCTGATTTGGAACCCTAATTACATCCTCAAAAATCCCTTTGCAGCAGTACCTAGGGTTAGTAAGGTGGGAGACTGAAGTATGCCAGGGCCCAGAATCTCATGGCCATCTCAGGATTCTGCCTGCCACAGTCCTGCCCCAAAATTCAGATCCTCCCAAATGCCAAATACACCTGTCCTTCTTCTGAGGTTCCCCAGGGTCTTGTCCCACGGTAGCTCCAGCTCAGAGTCCCAGACCTTGCCTGAATCACAGAGTTCTGGAATCTCATCCTCTGGATCACCTGCTTGGTGCAGTCCACTGGCTGCTACTCCTGGACACTTGTGAACCAAGTGAGACAGATCGCCTTCCCAGCACCCCACCCTCACCCCCCAGCAAGACAGGGGTAGATTACCAGTTGAGAATGGAGGAGTGGACATAGCAGGGAGTCACAGGCCCAACGCAGTTCTGAAATCCGGTGGGGATGCCCCATTGGGATTCTTGATTGGGTTTTGAGCTCAGGGTGAGCCCGCTCGTTCTGTGCTTCGCCCTCTGGGCTCTTGTTTCTATCCTGAGTTGGCCTTTTTCATGAAGGGGGTATGCATGTCTGCAGCAGAGCCAACTCATCAGTTGGCTGCTACTGGAAGAGTCCTGTCCTGCAGCCCCTTTCCACAATGTGTTTTTCATCTCCAGGGGTTGGATCTGGGAGTTAAAATGGGTATGATTATATAATGATCTGTTTTACAGTTGAGTTCTAATCTCACCTTCCCTCTTTTCTGACATTATCTGACATTACTGTCTCCTGTTCCAAATTCTCAAGGATCGTGTCTGAGCTCGTGCCCTCCTTGGCCCTCTGTCCTCGTCCCCCTGTCCCGTGTGGATGCCTCGTCCTCCAGGCCAGCCGGCCGCAAAGTGATCCTCTTGCACTTCGGGGGCCCCTTGCCCCGTCGGTGGGGTGCCTGCTGCTCTGACCCCCTCCCTCCGGGTCCAAGGTCAGATGTTCCTCCGTACCGGCTCTCCTCTGGTCACTGTCTAAAGCAGCCCCTCCACCTGTTTCCTCTGCTTCGCTGCCTTCCTCTGCTTTCTTCACGGTGCTCATCACTCTTTGCTGATGAGTTTGTCATGTCTCGTCACCAGCTGGAATGGGAGCTCCCTGAGCACAAGGCCTGTGATAACATGTGAGCACACTTGTCTCCATAGGCATGCCTGGGATGAGTATTTGAGCACCTTTCCTGAGACGTCGGAAAACACCATGGCTTCCATCCATACTTGGTTGATAGTTTGGCTGGATGTAGAATTCCACATGAAAGTCTCTTTTCCTCAGAACTTGGGAAGAATTACTTCTTTTGCTGGTAGGATTCACTGTTGCTGATGAAAAGTCTGGTGCTGAGTCCCACTCCACTGTGAGCTCCTTTCCTCCCAGAACCTGTAGGACCCTTTCTTGTACCCTTGATGTCTTCCGCTTCCAGGACTTGGTTAGATGTGGGGATTTTCCCTCACTGTGCCAGGCACTCAGGCCTTTGTGGTCTGATGGTTCTTCCAGCTGGGGAAATACTTGAATAATTTTTCCCAAATCATTAAATACTACCTACAAATGCGCATAGAGAAAGATACAATGAACACCTGTGTACTTATTACCCAGCTTAAGAAATAAAATATTAAAGTATATTTGAAATCTTCTTATCTCGGTTTTCTGTTTTTTCTAAAACACCTGTTGGTTGGATGTTGGATCTTTTCCATTTCCTATCTTAATCTACTCTTTGAGAAGATTTTCTCGACTTTATCATATAACCTTTTTATTGAAATTTTAATAGCTCCAGTCACATGGCTGGCATTATAGTATAGGGAGATGGGTAGTAACATAAATAGGTGTATTATAAATTCGAGGGTAATATCTTAAATTTGTGGTGTGTGCACACTGGGCATGTAATTGTCAACAAGATGGTCCCTAAAGGCGTTGCTGGATAGATGACATTTGATAAAAGGCTTGATGGAGGTAGTAGGGTAGTTCCTATGTATCCACCTGAGAGACGATGTTCCAGCTACAGTAGGTGCAAGGGCCATGAGGTGGGAGTACATCTAGAATGTTCTAGAACTAGCAAGGAGTCCACCATGGCCAGAGTGGAGTGAGACGGGTGGCTTGGGGCCTCAGTGGCCACTGGAAGGCTCAGGCTTTCCCTGGGCCCTTGGAGAGTTTTATACCACAAAGCCACCTGCTCAGACTCGCATTTCCTCGGGATTCCTGGGAGTTGCATCGGGGATGAACACAGTGCCTGTGTTCTTGGTGTGCCTGAACACAGTCCAGTAGGGTAAGTGTGAGGGGTATAGTTGTCCTTACCTCTTGCACATGGGTGCCAAGTAAGTTGAGAAGCCACAGATGGGATGAGCCGGTGTGGACAGGAAATCCAGACTACATACTTGGAGATGCCAGCTTTCCAAGTGGATCACAGGTGGTTAGCGTCTGAATTTGGGGTCAGGGAGCATTGAGCGGCCTAAACATGGAAGTGAGAGGCCAGTGGGATGTGACTGAAAGTGGGTGGGCTGGGCTCAAGGGACAGGCGCCTGGGAGCCCACCTTGGGAACTGTATCTCAGATCACTGACTTCCAAATGTATATAAACCCTTAATTTAAGAAGTGAAGATTGGGAGTAAGTTCAGCAAGGGACATGGTCATCAGTCTGCCATATCAGTGAATTCCTAGTCACTCATTTAACACATTAGGCATCCTGTTGTCCTCAGAACACCCAGTGACGGGAAGAGCAGCTGTGGGTGGTGGCCTGTGGCATCCCTGAGTGGGGAAGCGAGGACAAGGCTGGGGAGGGAGTCCTCAGCTTTTTGCAGGGCTGAGACCTTGGTGACCTGGGAGTGGGGGTAGGGTGTCAGGTCCAAGTTAAGGGAGATGATGGAGCAGCGGCTTCACTGTCCTTTGAGTCATGAACACTTTTGAGAGTCTGAATTCAAAGCAGTTTTTTGTTATTCATTATATTTTTAAAAAGCTTTTGTGACAGTACGTAGCCACATAGAAACACATCTAAAGTTTCACTTTCTTTCATCATCTTAACCTGATTTCAATGTCCTAGCAAGGCACATTCATGATACGGTTCTGTTCATCTTGAGATGGCAGTGAATTCTGGGTATTTGGCCCATGTGTGGAGTGTCCATTCCTGCAGGCCTTGCCTGAGGACCTGGTGATTCTGTCCTCGATTGCATGAGCCCCGCCATGTGCCAGAGCCCTGCTGGGGAGCTGGACCATGCAGGGAATGGCTTAGCTGGGTGCCACAGGGAGACTAGTGAGGCACCGGATTCCTGGGAGGCAGGATGGTGGGGTCAGGGAGGCCATGGAGAAGAAGCTGCAGTGATCAGACACCAGAAACTAGGGCTCTTCCTGAAGCACGTACTATGTGCCAACACAGGTGCTCTAGGTGGGGGAGAGAGGAAGAGGAAGGCCCATCAGATGGGACAGCAGGTGTGGAGACACATAAGCATCCAAAATCGGAGCAGGCTGGTTTGGGAGGAGAGAACACTAGGCATGGGGCAGAGTTCAGCAGTTTGGTGATTTTCTTGTGGAAATGGATGAAGACAGAAATCTCTCTGGTTGATTGGGCAGCTCTGGGGTGGGTGCTCTGCCGGACATCATGGCCAGCAGTGAGGGAGCAGCCTGAGCCCTGCTGTGGGGGCTCACAGTGCCACAGGGGGCAGGCTGGGCACAGCACCCTGAAGAGGCTGACAGTGTGGGGACAGGATAGCAGTGGCATTAGATTTGGTGCTGTGGTCACCTGACCAGAGGGCTCAGGGAGCCAGCCTGATGCCCTGAGGATGGAGGGCTGGGCTGGTGGGAATGGTGCGCACACAGCCAGAAGCAGGCGAGGTCAAGGGGCAGGGACGTGCCCTGACGTGGACACTGATCGTGGATGGAGTCCTGATGTGGATGGGGCTTATGGGACTGGAG
The DNA here is from genome assembly GCF_964662115.1 of Mustela nivalis. Lineage (NCBI taxonomy): Eukaryota > Metazoa > Chordata > Mammalia > Carnivora > Mustelidae > Mustela > Mustela nivalis. The sequence continues at coordinate 67,859,787 of NC_139023.1, read as the reverse complement.
CATGGCAGGAGGGCATGGCTGGATCCTTTCAAGGCTTTCATGCAGGAAGGACATGTCTGATTTGCTTTTCTATGTGTTGCTCAGACTTGTCCACGAGATTGAATTTGTGGTGAGAGTGGGCATAGGGAGGCCTGTCCTGGGTGCTTCTGCCATCTGTATGGGAGCCATGGTGTGTCCAGGGGATAGCCATGGGCATGGAAGGCGGACAGAGGGCATGGCATTCAGGAAGAAGCGGGCAGGACTGGGGTGAGGGAGGAGAGGAAAGTATGACCCTCGCACAGGCAGCTGGTGCTTGGATGTGGTTAGGGGTGGGAGGGGAAGCAGGTTGACAGTTTCTTATAAAGTTGTCAAGCAGCCTCATGTGGCCCCCTGGTCGGTGTTTACTCCAGAGCATCCGTCCACTCGACGTTGTGGCCCTGAGTCCCTGACACCCCCACAGGAAACAGCCCAGGTCTCCCATCTGCTGCTAAGCAGGCCAACAACAAGGCAGTGGACGATGCTCAGAATAAGAACGAGATGTGGGTGCTGCGTGAGCAAGCCCCAGAAGAGGACAAGTGAGGGGAGCCGAGTCGTATGACGCCACAGACACAGCCCCCGGAACACGTCGCCTCAGTGCAGTTCCCGGGCAGATCGGGGTCTCTGGGGTGAGGGTCAGTATCTCCACTGGGCTGGTCCTTTCCCAGGCGAACGTTGAAGCTGAGACGTCTCTCTAAAGTACGTGTAGTTTATGTTTTGTCAAGTATTTCTCAGTAAAGCTGTTTGGTGAAGGTTAAAGTATTTTGATCAACTTTGTGTTAATGATTTTTTTTTTTTTAGAAGATTGTGTTTATTTATTTGACAGAGAAAGAGACAGCAAGAGAGGAAACACAGGCAGGGGGAGCAGGAGAGGGAGAAGGAAGCTTCCCGCTGAGCAGGGAGCCCAGTGCGGGACTCAGTCCCAGGACCTGGGATGATGACCTAGGTCAAAGGCAGACGCTTAGCAACAGAGCCCACCGGGCACCCCAGGTGCTGATGATTCTGATTAAGATTTTCCTGGAAACAGAGCGGGAGACTTGAAGGTTCTCGTGAGACGTGGTGGGGGAAACGAAGCACACGCGCTGGCTGTGGATTTGTGGGAGGAGGCAGGTGCTCCGGGGTCCCCAGGCAGGCGGGCCTGAGGGGGGTCTGGGCTGCCGCTGGAATGGAGGGAAGGGCAGGTGGGTCTGGCCCCGAGGAATGTGCTTCCCGGGAGGCCCACCAGTAGGGGCACTGCTGTCACACTGCATCCCTGGGCCAGGGTGCACAGCTCATCGGTGGCCGGGGAGCCCGAGCTGTGCGTGTGTTGGCGTGGGAAGACAGCTGGGGTAGCTTCGTGGTTCTGAAAGCCCCATGGCATTGCATCATCCGTTGTCTGAGGGCGGCTTTCCATTTTCCAGTAAAAATGAGGGTGTGTATGTACATGTTCCAAGTATTAAAGGACATACCCACAGAGGGAAATACACAATTACATTAAGGACAGCAATTCGTTTGGGGGGACTGGGGTTGTAGGGATTTTCCTTAGTGTTATTCTTTACTTTCCAAATCATGTTGAGTAAAGGTGCATATTACATCCACACTGCAAAAAGCCTGGTGTATTTACCTAACAGATAGTCCAGGCTGACAGAGGTGCTGGTGCACCACGGGAATGGAGGGCTGGGGAAGCATCCCACAATGGGCGCTCACAGGATTCAGAGGGAGGGCATGACCCAGCCGGGCTCTTGCAGCTGAGGGGCCGGTCTAGGGGCACTGTGCACGGGAATGCACAGGGAGCCTGGGCCTTTTTGCACAGGATGACTGCCTGCAAGTCTGCGGTGGGCCTGAAATTTGTGGCGGAGAGACATGCCACCCCACCCTTCTGGAAGGCTCCAGCACCGGTGCAGTGCATGGTGGAGCCAGCCCCCCTCCCCCTTAACCACAGCAGGGAGCCACGTGGGAGGGGTCGGCCTGGCCACGGTAGGGGCAGTGACCGGAGATCCTGCAGATAGTTTATGTTGGTAATGTCCTCATCACCGGGATCTCACTGAGAGCAGTCTGACGGGGTGGGGGGCCAGCAGAGACAAGGGAGGTGTTCACCAGTGAGGCCCAGCTGTGGCAGACCCTCATTGGGATTTTAACTTGCATTTCCAGGGTTACTAATGAAGCTGAATGTTTGAAAATACACTTATTTGGATTTTCTCTTCTGTAAAGTGCCTGTGGTTCCTTTTATTGCTTGGAGCAGGAGTTGGCAAATGTTTTTGGGCAAATAATGTAGCTTTCTGGGCCATATGGTGTCAAAATTCTTCCATCCCAAAGCAGGGACAGACAGGACACAGGTGTGTGGGCGTGGTGGGTCCCGCTCAGTCTCTCTTCCCAGAGCAGCCTCGTGGAGCCCTGTCTGGACCATCGTCTCGGGTGTGACTGTTTAACTCTTGTGTTTTGTGATTATCTGAGGTACTTATTTTTAACGTAGTTGATTTTATTAGTTTTTCCCTTTGTGGTTAGTGCTTTTTGATTCTGTAATCTTTTCCTCCCCTGAGGTCAGGAGGATTGCTTGCCCTAGTATCTTCAAAGGTTTAAATTTTGCTCTCACGTTTGGTCTTCGTCCACCTGGAACTGATTATTTAGGGATAAGGGTAGGGGAGATGCCTGGTATAAACTAGGAGTTTGTTTCTATTTTGTTTTTCCAACGTCCCCTCCAGGAATGTTTGTTGTAGTTTTTTAAAATTTTAGAATGCGCTTTTTAATGGAGGTACAGTTTACACACACTTAAGTTCACCGCAGCTTTCATGCTGTGTGGTTGGTGTCTTTTGGTGCATCTGTGACCACACCCCACTCCTGACCCAGAACGCTGCCATCTCCTCAGACTTCCAGCCACCAGTCCCTGCCACAGGCCATCCCATGGGCTCCCAGATCTGCCTTTTCTAGAACTGTGTGTCCAGTGGGACATGCACCATGAAGTTCTTGTGCCTGGCTTCTGTCCTTTGTTCATTTTGGTTGCTGAGCAGTACCCACTGTGTGGACGGACCAATTTCTGTTCCCACCACTGCTAACAAGCACTGTGGCTTTTTTCCATTGTGGGACTACTATGAAGAAAGCTGCCTTGAACATTCAGGCGTAACCCTTTGAGTGGATATTTGTGTTTGTGTCTCTTTTATTTATTTTTAGAGTGGTGAAGCTCAGAGGCAGAGGGAGCGAGAATTTAAGCAGGCTCCATGTCCAATGTGGAGCCCGATGTGATGAGGCTTGATCTCACGACCCTGAGATCACGACCTGAGCCGCTATCGAGAATCAGACACTCAACTGACAGAGCCACCCCGCAGCCCTGTGTCTCTTTTAAACAGAGAACCTTTATTAGCTTCTAAATTTGCTAAGAGGTTTTTTTTTTTTAAATCATGAATGGATAATGAATCTTACCAGATGATTTCTGTGCATCTTTGGAAAGATCTTATCATTTTTCTCCTTTTGTCTTTTGTCAGGTTACTTTTTTACTTCATAGTAAGCCCCCTTGTATTGTAGGGACAACCCTCATCTGTCAAGCATGCCCCTCCTGCTCAGATATTCCTGGATCAGGTGACTCCGTGTGCTCACAGCTTTGACACTAATGGCCACCAGTGAGTTCAGTCTATGATTTTCCTTCAGTTCTTGTCTGATGTGTGTGTTGCCTTCATAAAATGAGTTGGAAAATACCACCTTTTTGATTCTCAGAGTGGATTTGTCTGAGGAGGTTGGTTTTGGCTCTTTGAATACTTGGTAGAATCCTCCTGACGGTGGGCCTGGGGTTTTCCTGATGACCATGTCCACTTCCTTAATCGTTACAGAACTTCTGGGTTTTCTATTTCTACTTACCTCAATTCTGGTGAGTTATTTTTCTGGGAATTTATCAACTTCATATAAATTTTCAGCTTTATCAGCATAAAATTGTTCATAATTCATACTAATAGCTTAATTCTATTATTGCTCAAATGTATCTTTCTGAAGGAGGGACTCATTGACCCAGTCCCCCCACCAGTGCCCCTACTTCCCCTACTCTGGTCTTACTGATAGCATTTATCACCTGTTAACATACTAAGTAATTTACCCGTGTATTGCATTCATTACTTATTGTCTCTCTTCCTCCAGTAGGGTGTAGGCTCCAGGGAGCCTTTTTTGTGTGTCTTTCTCCTTCACTGAGGTCTAAGACCTCAGCTCAGGTGTCTGTTACCGTGTGTCTAGCAACAATACAACTTAAATAAAATAAAATCCACCAGAAGTTTCCTCATTCACACTCAACCAGATGTCAGGGGCTCAGCAGCCACCCTGCTGGGCGGAGGGGATTTCTCAGGAGTCCCACCAACCCAGAGCATTCTGGTCAGCCCTGGTCCAGAGCCAGGCCCTGTGTTTTGTCTTTGTTCTCTTGTCAGTGCCTTAGACACACCTGTTAATCTTCCTAACCATCCAGCTAACTCTCTTTCTCCTTCCCCTCCCTCCCTCTTTTCCTTTTTCTGTAGAAGTTAATTGAGCTCCAAAGATTAATTAATAAAAACTGCAGCATGGAAATCTTGAAGAGTAAAAATCACATAAACGGCGTATAATGTGAACATCATTTCAGTATTACTAGGCCCACCGTTCCGAGGTTATATTTAGCCACATTGTTAACCACCAGGGCCCAGTGCTTTCTCAGGTGCATCCCAGCTTCAGAAGGGAGCAGGCATGGCACCTCCAGCCCTGCCTGTCCACCATCCCACCTGGAGGGTGGGGAGACCTTGGGGGAGGAGGGAGAGGCCCATGGGGGTCCCAGAGGAGTCTCAGATGGAGCCCCCACATGGCACCATGGCCAGCAGCCTGACCCCCCTGGGGCCTCCAGGCTGGAGTGCAGACTCCCACAGATCTGAGAGCGACCTGTTGGCTCCCTCTCACCCAGAGTGGGAGCCCAGATCCTCCCAGAGGACTCACACAGCGCTCTCCGGGCCCCAACCTCAGCCCTTTGCTGGTTGGTGTCTGTGCCTGTCTCCACCCAGAACTCCGTGACCCCTGCTGAGGCCCAGAACCCAGCATGCAGCCTGTGTGCTCACCTTACGGGATATGAGGAGGGATATAGGGTGCAAAACACACAGAAATCACAGACACTAAGTACAACTGTGCACTAGTCTCTGGGGCCTTTCATTGGGTCACCCCCGAGATCTCCCCCGTCCTCTGGCCTCACGTCACGTGACAGAGCCCCCTGCCTACCCCCACGCCCCTGGGTGCCCTCCCAGCCCAACAGCCCCTGGGTCTTGGTGCCACCAGACTGCCACGGACATCTGCCCGTGTCTTTGTGGCTGCTTCTGGTTCTTCACTGTCATCAATTCTTGTTTTCCATTTGGTTGTTTGAAATAAGTAAATGGGCAAAGCCGAGGCTGCAGGTCCAGCAGCGGATGTGGGCTCTGTGTGGACAGCGTATATGGGTGACGCCCCTATGTTGTGTGTCTCCACAGGCTTCAAAATGTAGCAGAGCGTCCCAGGCTGCCATGTACAGGTAAATGCAGTTTGAACGTGGATTTTTCTCTTCTTTCAGTGCATGTGAATTGCTTAAATTCACCTTGGAGTAGACTGTGTGAGTATGCTACAGCCACAGAAAAAGTCGTCTCCTATAACTTCTCTAAAATGTAGTCTCTAACAGTTATAGGGGCAGTTAGGGAGCAACCACTCACATATACCCAAACCGTCCCTTAATTAACCCTTCTGGTCAACTCTGTTCTGTTGTTTACTACGTGGGACTCACCTAAGAATTCTGGAAAGAACATCATTACAGGACTTTGTGCATTCTGTGTGAATGAGCTGATGTGAAATAACAGGGCTGTTTCTGTGCCAGAAAATGGACAGAGAGCAAGGGACAGAAGGGAGGCGCCGACGTGAAGACCCACAGGGCAGAGTGAAGCCGCTGGCGAGGACCTACAGCCTCAGAGCCGCAGCCTGAGCGCCCAATGCAAAGGCAGGAGGAGGGGACCGAAGACATCTAGAAGAGGTGAGGTGCGGTCTCCCCTGGCCTCCAGGCAGCCTTTCAGCAGCCTGTGTTGTGGCATGGGGAGGAACAACAGCTGTGAAAAGCCCACTGCTCACATTTACTGCTGACCTCTCCTGGGAGAGTCTCTAAGATGCACCCATTGAGGCATCTCAGGGTCTGCAGGCAGGTGTGAGTGCAAATGGTACAAGACTGACAGTCTTGTAGCACTTTCCTCCTCTGGCTCATGCCCACCTGGTGTCCAGTGTCCAGGGCTACAAAGGGGCTGCCAAGCATGGGAGGCCTATGGGCAGGACGTCCGCCTGATGGCAACAGTGGACATGTCCCCTCTGAGTGCAGCTTCTCATGGGCCTGAGGACAGGAGGGTGGTTGGCCTTGGGGCCCAGCTTGGGCAGAGCTGGTAGTTGGGCTGCCAGTTGGGGGACTCTTAGGGCCCTCTTATCTCCTAATGTGGGCGGTCAGCAGGTAGAGGGTCCCTTTTCCAGGCTGTCAGGGCTGTCCCCTCAGCCAGGCACTGTGCTCAGGCAGCCTGCCCCTCTTGTCTTCCCTTGTCTCTTGCGACCTCCCTCCCTCAGGGGTTACCTCCTTTGGGGTTTCCTGTAGGTGAGACTCGTGTGTGCTCTTTTAGCAGGAGTCTCGTGAGGGGTGCTGTGTCCTTTGTGGCATGACTCCAGGAGGCACAGCTATCTGTCTCTCATCTGATGCCCACCTGGGTATTAGCTGGTCACTCGGGAAGTGATGTCTACACAGTGCTTCTACCTGGAGGCCCTGCTGTCTCTGCCTGAGAAGTGTTTGGTGGAGGCGGGGGGGAGGGGTCTTTGAGACTCTTTGAATCTTCCTTTCCTCAACAAAGCCTCCATTGGTGATTCCCGAGGAAACTGTCACTGCGGTTTCTGTGGGGGCTGGTGACTTCTACTTCCATGTGATCAGCTCACCTTCTGGAAGGAAGAACATCTCATGAACTTCATTTGGTGTTATTCTGTTGATAATGATCTGATTCATTCTGTTCGCCTGATGAGAGTGACTCCTTATCTTGAAGCCCCAGTTGTTCTCAGTGTAGCCGATGGAGCCCTTGGAGCCGGGGCCAGGTCCACTTGGGCCCAGTTCTATTACATTCCCAGCCCGGCCTTATGTGAGCCATGTGCCTGTGCCCCCATGAACCTCACGACAGACGACAGTGTGTCCAAACTGGGACCTGGGCCACCAAGGAGCACTTACTCCCAGGCCCTTCCAGTGGACAGAACTGGGAGGTAGGTGTGCGAGTCCACACGCATAGGCACACACACGTCTTCATCTCCGTACCTACGTGCTCACTAAGCATGAGCTCACACTGACCCCATTCCTCAAAGGGGCCAGAGGCCCTGTCTATGCCAGAGTGACCTGAGACTTTGCTTTGGCTTTACAAGTTTTCATGTTGCCCTTGAGCTGGGGCCGTGCTAATCTGCTCTGTATCATTCTAACTTTAGTATATGTGCGGCCAAAGCGAGCCCTGTTTTGTCTTTTGTTTGGCAGCTCAGTTAACTTGGTGTTTGGGAAGAAATGTCATTTCTGAGCATGTTACAGTGGGATAGGAATATTTGTGTGTCCCGTATCCTTAGTGGCTGGCGTATAAACTGCTCAATAGAAGGTTGAGGACATGAGAACAGTGCTCAGCTGGGGCCAGCGTGGGGCCTCACGCAAGATTTCCATGTCAACAGGCAGGCCCCTGTTTTCTGCTCTGCTTCGCTTGGGTTTCCTTCTCTCCTTTTATTTCCTACTCCACAAAGTGGTTCTGGGTTCCCCGAGGGTCAGCTACTTGACTGGGCCTCAGTGCACACACTTGCCAAAACCAGAGTACAAATCCACATCGGTTGAGAGCGAGTCCATCTTCCCCAGCTGAGGCTAGTTGGCTTGTAGAAACCCCTGTGAGAACGTTCCCCCAAGCTCTGTTTCATCTTTACTAGATTCCTAGTAACATCAGTGAGCCCCAGCCCACAGACACAGCTGGCTGCGAGGGAGGTGGGAAGGGCCCTGTCCCATGGGTACTGCGTGTCTTTTGAAGGGAGGAGAGATGTGGGTGAACAGCCAGAAGTATCTGCTTTTGTCTCATGTTCGACGCAAGTCCTGAGTAGGACTGCGGTATAGACACACTCCGTTCTGTACGTATGCTAGCCTTGCAGGCCGGCCGGTGGCAGTCACTTGCTCTGGTAGTTTGTTGGTTCCAACAGTGCCCCT